>NW_009259526.1:0-1048 GCF_000687185.1 Egretta garzetta
CAAATGGCCTATTTTCCCAAGGCCAGAGAAGTCAGGAAGACCCAGGGGGAAAAAAAAATAAATAGATGGGAACAAAGGGAGAAAGAGAAGGTACAAGAAGGGCAGTGCCAGGAAAAGGGGGGATATTGCCCGCAGGACACTCGTGGGGCATCAGTGTGGAACATCCCTGTGGGTGTGGGTGTGGGGTGGGGGGCACGCTGAGGGACGGGCTCCTCACCTCGGCAGCTTCCTTCTCAAATTTCTCAATGGTCCTTTTGTCAATGCCCCCGCATTTGTAGATGAGGTGCCCGGTGGTGGTGGATTTCCCAGAGTCCACATGCCCAATGACGACGATGTTGATATGCGTCTTCTCCTTCCCCATGCTGGTGGGCTACGCGGGGCTGGCCGGGGCGGACGGCGGCGGGGAGGGCTGTGGGAATGCAGCTGCGTTTTTGGGGAGGCTGCAGGGGAAGAGGCAGTTGCATCAAAAGACCCCCTGTGACAGCACCCTCCCAGCCCATCAGGGATGGCTCTCCTCCCCTCACCCCACCTTCTTGCTGGACCACGCGCCCCATCCCGGCCGGGGGTGCCCGGCCTCGTCTGGCAGCTCTGCCCACGCTGGGATGGAGCCAGCCCACCCCCGGAGGAGGCCAGCCGGGCTATTTCTGGCCGCCACGTACAGCCTCCAAGTCTCAGCAAGATTCCACGTTTTTCGGCGTCTTGCCCTCCACCGCCCTCCTGGAGACCCCCAGTTCCCAGGGCTACGTCATCGGTGCCTCGAAGGTGCCCTTCCTCCCCAGAAACCCTTCCTCCAGCTCAGGGCTGCTACTGCTGCCTTCTTGGTCTTTCCAAACCCGAGGGCATCTCCTCCATGTCGTGGGTGCCCTGGGAGGAGTCGTGGGTGCCTGTCCCTGCAGGCTGCCCTTGCCGCTCCCAAAGCCGTGTGCGGTTCGGGTGACAACATGGTGCCCACAAATTGGGGCGGACAAAAATAGCCCTCGCCCGCTCCCCCGAGCGGGGCTGCAAATAGCGGGGCTGCTGAGAGCTGGGTGGCATGGGCTGAGCCTTG
>NW_009259526.1:1114-1534 GCF_000687185.1 Egretta garzetta
GGGGGGGGGAGGGGGTTTATTACATTTTGCTGCCATGAATCTGGATGAAATAGAGGGAGGAGGCTAAAAACGCAAATCGATATATCCGGGGAGCTGTTCTGGCATCTCCCAGCGTTACCATGGCTCTGCAGCTGCTACACAAACCCGGCACAATTAGGAGCTTTAATTTGACGTCTAATAAAATCCAATTTTACGAAGCTGCCCATAAAAGTAAAGGAGGTCAGGGGGAGTTTGCTGCTCAAATAGCGACTCAGTCATGCGGGCAATAATATCCCCCGCGAGAAGCCTCCCCGGGCAGCGACAGCCCTGGCTGCCCTGTCCCCCCCCTGCCCTTGAACAGCTCCAGCCTGGATCTGGCCATTTTGCAGCTCGGCTGAGATGCCGGGTCCCCAGCAGCACCCAGCCCTGGGGGGGGGTCCT
>NW_009259526.1:2881-12612 GCF_000687185.1 Egretta garzetta
AGGAAGATGGAGGGGCGGGAAGGAGGTTGGAAGGATGGGCGATAAAGGGATGGGAGGAAGATGGAGGGATGGGGGAAATGGAGAGATGGGAGAAATGGAGAAGCAGGGGAGAGATAGAGGGGTGGAAGATGGGGGCGGGGGGAAATGGAAGGATGGAAGGCAAAAGCTGGAAAGAGACGGGATGGAAGATAGAGGGATAGGAGGGAGCTGGAGGGATAAAAGATGGAGAGATAGGAGAGACCTAGGGATGGAAGATGAAGGTATGACAGGGAGATGGAAGGATGGGGGAGAAGGAGAGCTTGGAGATAGAGGGATGGGAGGAAGATGGAGGGATAGAGGGAGATGGGAGGAAGAGCCTTTGGAAGAGAGGAGAAATGATGGAAATCCTGGCCCAGGGGGAATGGGGTAGACGGAGGCCAAGTGGGCTTGGACCCCCTTGGGGCCCCCTTGGCAGCCTAGGGGTGAAGGGACAGGGCTGGCGTGGGACAGGGGCCCAGGGCCATCAAGTGCCACAGCCCTTGCTCTGCCCCCAGTGGGACCAGTGGTGCAGCAGGGCCGTGTATCCCCCACGTGCTGGGAGGAGAGGGGTTCCTGCACGGCACACGGGGCAAGCGCATCCCCGGGCAGAGCCCCGCAGGGTGGGATGCCTCGGTGGAAATGCATTAGCTCAGGAGCAAAGCAAGGGACAAACAGCAAAGCAGATTTCTGCACCTGCAACACGTATGTTGGCTGCTCAAGAATCTGTGGTTTATTAACATCATCTCATTTAATGGGAGATGGCGTTTGAGTCCTAGGAGGACAAGGAAACCATAAGTAATCTCCTTCGGTAATACCATGAAACTTCCTTTGCATAAGAAAAATAACATGTCGTGGTCAGAATATTTCTACCTGTGTCAGCTGGGTGATCAGAAGGCTAATGCAAAATTTTCCGTGTCCCAAAGCCAAATACAGGTCAAAAGAAAGCTAATTTGGAATTAAGCTATGTAATAGTTCAGGCCAATTTTATGGCCCAGACCATCCTTCCAGCTAAATCAGGTACCCTTAGGTACTCTTATGAAGGTGCTCTTACCTTCACAGTTTAAGGGTTAAAAACTTATACATCACGTCGATTAAAATGTTACTAACTTCTCATTAATGCTTAAAGGGGGACTTTATTTTTTTATGAATGTTATAGTTCATTGATATTTTCTTAGAAATATGATAGGGAAGATAACTTTTACTTTTATCCAGCATTCCATGAGCAATTTAAAATGCACTGAGGGCCAGAAAAAAGAAAAAGAAACTTCCAAGAGGACGGCATTAAGACAGCATTTAAACAGATTGGTCCGGCCTTGTTTTGGGACAGGAGTAGTAGCGTTACCCTGGGTCTGGTTGTGCTGGGGATGGACACCGAGTGCGATAACACATAGGAGGGATGGGTATATAAATCCCTTATTCTTCCTATCCATATTTTACTGCTTTGCCGAGAAATAATCTCGCCTTTTCATACAAGGGCTGCAGGCAGCCTGGAAACTGTCCTTAGCGGGGCAGAGCCTGCATTTTGTAATGAAGGCTTCAGCCTTCGTGGAGACGGAGCAAATCCCAGGTCCCTCCGCCGCCCGGGCCAGGCAAGCGTGTGATGGAGCTCTCCTCTCCCCATTCCCTCTCCCATAAAGTGAATTTGAGTTTTCATCCCTTTTTCCCAGGCAGGGAAAAGAAAACCAGGCAGTGCACCGTGCTTCACTTCTGCAATGAGACAGAGCCTGATGGCCCATCGGACTATAAATAGTGCGGGGCGCAGGTAGGAGAGAGGGCTGTCAGACCTGGCTAATCCTGGCTCCATTAAGCCACCTTATGCCCGGCCTCTGAGAAGCTTAAAGCCACAGCTGCCTGCCCCAGGTTTCACTGCACGCCCGCGGTCCCCGTGGGCCATCGAGCTCAATTGTCACGCCAGAGCGAAACCATTTTCCCTCCTGGAAAACAACAGTGGCAACCTGTCCTTGAATGTTCATCTATGTAAAATAAAAGAGACCCGAGCAGGCAAAATCGGGGGGTGAAGTTTAGCACCTTGTCTCCATCCATCTGGCTTTAGATTCAGGTCCCAGTTGAAACAATTCCTGTTTATTTAGGCTTGATCCCATCCCCCTCCTCCCAAAAAAAAAAAAAAAAGCATCAGCAAATGATTTGGGATCACTCAAGAAAAGGGAGATCCCCCCAAAGGGAAGGGCAGCTGCACACATGCATGGCAAGTGCCTAGTGCCCCTTTCCTCATCACCTCAACCCCATCCAGCCCCGCAGCCCCTGCCTGAGGACAGAATCATAGAATCACAGAATCATTTTGGTTGGAAAAGACCTTTAAAATCATCAAGCCCAACCACTAGATCATCACGCCCAACCTTACAGGATCTGATGCTTTAAGCTGTGCTAAAATTCCCGTTTGCCCAAACGTAATAACTGAGGGGTTTTTTTGTTGTTTTTTCTTTGCCAAAGAGGCCCTGCACAGTGTGACTGGGAGAGTGAATAATCCGCAGTGCCGGTAATTTGTATGTATCTGGGATGCAAACACCCCAGGCTGCCTGCCTGAATTTGCCGTCACGCTGGGGGTGTTTCTTCCCGTGAGTAACGCGTTCAGCTAACTGAGCGCTTGTGGGTTTGTCTCCACAAAATGCACCAGGTCCCCTCTGAAGGTGGGGGTTCGGGCAGAGCAGGCAGCAGCCACGAGGGATGCCTGCCGTGATGCTGCCCCAGAAGCCCTGCCCTTGCCAGGGAAAAGTCAGGGCTGGACATAGGAATGGCTATAAATTGCTATTTTCTTCCTTCTGTCCATGCAAAGCAATAAAGATATTTTCCCTGAAAGGAAGGGGGTTGGACTAGATGACCTCTAGGGGTCTCTTCCAACTCAAAACATTCTATGATTCTATGATTCCATGATTCTATGATTCTATGACTCTATGATTCTATGAAGAAATGCATGGCCTCATGCAACAGCCATCGGTGAAGCAGATCAGAGCGTGCAGGGCAGCAGTTGTCCTCCAAAGGGCAGCTTTATGGAAGGGGCGAATGCTGTTAGGTTTCCGTCTTCCCATGGTCAGGGTTTCAGTTCCTTCCACGCCAGTTTTGGAGACTTTGCAGAGGCTTTGCACCCCAATGTTTCAGCATTTACCATCGCTGGAAGTGATCAGGCTCAAAACACCGAGACATTGGCCATCCTCTCCTCGTCTGTACAACATCCCATGGCAATCCCAAGTATTGAAGCTAGTGCACATAAAACAGGCACTCCCATTTCAGTTAAACCCATCTTCACCAAAAGGGCTGTCAGGCTCTGGAATGGGCTGCCCAGGGAGGTGGTAGAGTCCTCATCCCTGGAGGTATTTAAAAGAAGGGTAGATGAGGTGCTTAGGGACATGGTTTAGTGGTGGGATGGCAGGGTTAGGTTAAAGGTTGGACTCAATGTTCTTAAAGGTCTTTTCCAACCAAAGTGATTCTATGATTCTAACTGGGGTTAAGACAGGATGGGATTCCCCACTGCATCTTCCAGAGGTTTCTAGAGCACCTTTACATGGGATTGGATTTGAGGTCACCCTTTCCAGGCCCCCATGATGATGTGTCGTGCCTCTCTGTGTTTGCCTGGCAGCACCCCCGGCCCAAGGCACCAAACAGGAGAAGATTTCATGAAACTTTTAACGTGAGCAGGTTTCTCAGCTCGTGCTCATGCTGTAGACCCGGAGAGTGGAGCTGAAGACAGAAATGATGGGACAGAAAGGCATGGGAAGGAGGAGGAGGGGAGTATTTTGAGGTCCTGCACTCAGTGCATGCTGCTGATCCCTTTAAATTGGAGCCGGAGGTTTAAAAATAAACTTTGGAGGTGATAACAAGATGCCCAAGCCCTCCAGCCACCCGGCCAGCTGGGGATGGTGTCTGGTGTCATCCCTGCTGGGACAGCAGCATGCCTTGTTCAAGGCGGGCTACTCCAGGCTGCACCCAAGGGCTCACCATCGTGCTTGCACCACTGGGACCTGTCCCCCAGAGTTTTGGTGTAGCCACAGCCATTGGGTGCCCAAGGCGATTTGAGGTCGCAGTGCTGAAGGGACAATGCTTAAAGGCCTTCAAAACTGTTTCCATCCATCCTGGGCGTGGGTGGTAGCACGTAGCTCCAGGTGTGCCATGGGGATGCTCCTCCAGAAACCCCTTTTCCACCAAACGGCTGAGTTACAGGGTCAGGACAGGGAAATCCCTCCACCCCACAGCAGCCATGCCCCATCGCCAGTGTTTGTAGGTCTTCACACCTAAAACTTGGCTCTGCCGTGGAAAGCCTCTGGAGCCGTGGGTGCCAAGGCAGCTCCCACGTCGGCTCCCGGCACCCAGGTTCCCCTCGGAGCACAGCAGAACAGCTTCTCATTTTAATCACTATTTAATAACGGCCGGACATCACGTGTTGATGGGGTGAAACCCCTCCTCTGGTGGTAACTCACCGGCCATAATAACTCTCCATCCTTTATTAAAATACCGCATTCAAGCAGTGGATGTTGCTCAGGCTCAGCATTGAGACTGGAAAGCAATGCAGAGATGTCCCCAGGGTGCGAGGGGCAGCGCGGGGAATGGTCTGCTTTAGGAGGGGGGTTGGACTAGGTAATCTCCAGAGGTTCCTTCCAACCCCAACCATTCTGTGATTCTGTGAAGATTGCCCCGGAGGGGCTGGGCCACCCCCACCCATTTTACCTGCCCCGGTCAGTGGCACCTTAAGCTGTGAATCCTTTTGCAACGACGCAGGGGAGCAAAATCTCTGCATGTGGCACAAATCCCCGGTGAGCCGGGAGCCCCACGCAGCCCAGGGACCCATCCACCACCTTTCTCCCCAAAGCCGGCCTCGGTGGCTGCCAGTACAGATACCAGCCTGGCAGGCTGGGCTGATTTTTAATTCCTTTCCTTAAGAAACCACAACGTACACATACCCTGTACCTCTACATCCCCAGCAAGCAGCTTGCACGCTCTCGGCCCAAATTCAGCCAGGTTGAGAGAGAGGTGGTGGTCTCAGAGATAAAATTATCGGAACCTCATCCCTACGAGATGCGGCTCCTCCAGCACCTTCTGACGCTGCTCCCTCGCCCCACCTCCCCGAGCTCAGCAGCACCCCAGGGGTTATAAGATGCCCTTGGGTGCTGCACATCCCCAGGTCAAACGCAGCAGCTCCTCACCTAAACTCGGATTTCCTCTGAAGATTTTAACTCCTGCACTGCTCTTCACCTCCCTCACTGTCATTTTAATATTGCTATTCTATTTCTTCCCGCTCTCTGAGATGCTGCTGGCAGCCAGGAGGCTGTGGAGGATAAAATGGCTCAGACTGAGCCGCTGTCTGTCCGGGAAGCAGCCAGGGCGGACATTTCCACACTCTGAAATCTTAATTTTAACACCGGGGAGGAGAAAAACACCACTTCAAATGCATCTCTTTAGGGACACCCTGACATTTCTGATGCCTGGATGTAGCATCTGCGAGGGCTGTGAGAAGCTGATGCTGTAAACCTCCCCGTGTGCAAGGAGGGGACAGACCCTGGCCTAGGTCAAGCCTAAGTGAGATAAGAAACCTCTGCCCTGTGGTTTAATGCTGTTTGCAAGGATGCTAGGGAGCTCCTGGACCTCACTGCTTTTACAGCATGGGAGTCTGGAGCCATATCAAGCTACAACAGATTGATGCATTTGTTTTGGCAGGCGTGCACATCTCTGAGTTAGGAAAAGCCTGCATTAATTCTGGGGACGGCTTTTCTTATTAAACCATGGCCACAGAGTGAAAAGAGCCCTGGCTGCTCATATCTCCTGATCGCTTTAGTCGAAGGGCTGTTCATGGAGATACCTGGCTATCGGCACAAGCTTTGGGTGCATCCAGAGGGAGAAATAAGTATCAGGGAACTTAATGAGAAAATTTGTTGGCGAAGCAACCCCCATCGAAGCCCGAGGATTTATATTAGCGAGGAATTTGTTTGCACATCTCTTGAATTCACCGAATGGTAGTGAAATCTCCCCCGATCCCACAAAGGAGATGCTGGTCGAAGGATTTTCTGCAGAGATGGGTCCTGCTCAGTGCTGCTGCTGGTTTCTGCAAGGGGATTTTCCAGTTTTCCCAGAGGAAAAGACGGGCCAGAAGTCAGGAACTTGTGGGACCGCGTTCACCTAAAGCCTCCGGATTACAGCAGGCAGCCATAGTCCCTCTTCACTGCTTTTTCCAAACCGGAGACACCCCTCTTGCACAGGCACATCAGGCACTTTGTGACTGCCCACCTAATTCACTCCACAATTTGCACATTTGCAGATTGAACTCAGAATTCAGGGGGGCCCTGATGCCAATTCCCTGAGCCTTTTGGGAAACCAGCCCCGGATGCCTGTACCCCTTGGGGCAAACTGCAGGCGAGGACAGCAGAGCTGTTCCCATCGCTGCGGGGACAGTGGTGCAAGCCCCGATCTGACTTGGGTTTATTCTCCTGCCAAGGTGGCGATTGGGCCGCTTTGCTGCATATATCCCAAAAAGGCAGAGCACGATTTCCAGCCGACAGGTAAAACACCCGGCTCTTGTTGTGCTTAAGGAAAGCCACCCCTCACATTTCCAGGACAACCCTTTTTCCGATTTAAACGTGCAGGCAGAGGAAGATGCCCAGGCATCTGCATCGGGCCATGACAAGACCGTGGCTTTGGTTTCACAGCCGCTCTTGCTCTGACCTGAGGGTGGCTGTGAAGGCTCTGGGCAGAGAGAGGATGGCCCTAATGTAGTGTCTGGGGTGACCATTTTGGCTGGGTTTTATCCATAGGTGGCAGCAGCTGCTTGCGCTGGGCGGACGCTGCCCAAATCCCAAACCTGGCACCGAGCAACACAGCCGGGAAAATGCAGCGCAGGAGGAGTGGGAGAGCAGAGCCTGAGCACAGGTCCTGCCTGCTCCCTCCACTGCAACAGAGGGAGAATCCAGCAAAGCCCTCAGTGATGCAGGATCAGGCCCTGTAGCACCATACGAGAGCTCAGGTCTGCGTGCCTGCCGTGCCGGGAGCAAGCGCTGCCTTCTTACTGGCGAGGAAAATTGCTGCGTGCTCTGGTGCAGGGTGGTGGGGAAGAGGCTGCTGGGCGACTTTCTCACCATTGACCAAATTCCTGAAGCCACTGGGATGTCACATCCCCAGAGGGAATCTGGCAGCAGCGTTAAGCCTTGTTGGCTGGGCATTGGGGTGCCCATCGTCCCCAGCATTAGGTAACACCCATCCATGATGGCCCTGACACCCATCCGTGATGGCCCTGACACCTATCCGTGATGGCCCTGACACCCATCCATGATGGCCCTGACACCTATCTGTGATGGCCCTGACACCCATCCATGATGGCCCTGACACCCATCCGTGATGGCCCTGACACCTATCCCTGATGGCCCACAAGGGCTGGCAGTAGCCAGAGGCAGCAGCTCCTTCAGCTCCGCAGCCTTTGCTGGCTTCCAGATGTTTCTGCCAAGTAGGAAATGAGACATGAAAGGTGATTGCCCAACAGCACGCACCACCAGCAGATAGCAAAAGCCAGTTGCCAGCTGTAGCGTGGAGCCCAGAGACCCAGGTTTAAAAAAAAACCAAAACCAAAAAAGGAAAACACAGAACCCTTGCCCAAAAGCGAACTGTAAGGAGAGTAGCAGGCAACTCAGAGGCTCTAATCAGAGGAAAACTGAAGAGAAAATCTATCCAAATCTTGTCATCTGCTTGCTTTTAAAAACAACTGATTCTCGATCAATACAAATGAAATTTCTCTTCCCCTCCTCAACACAGCCAGGTAGGCTTTGTCCTGGGAAACCAGACTGGATGCTCCCTCTGTCCCCCCCACCCCGGCGGCTCTGTCCCACCAGCGCCGCTCCCGCTCCATCGTTAAGGCAAAGCGGATTTGGCTTTGGGATGAAGAGCAGAGCAAGACACGTTTTGCTGGAGGCTGTCGTTCATCCACGTGGGGAGATGACCTCCCCTGGACCCCCGAAGCCCCGATTCACGCCCCGTGGCTACGGGTGCAGCATCGCGGCCCCGGTGCTATCTGCTTAATGAGCTGATGCTTTAAAAAGCGGCCCCAGACGTGGGTGTGAGCGGTGTCGTTGCACAAAGGGACTCGGAAGTGTTTGTTCATCTCTGCTCCACCATTAATTAAAGCAATTAGCCCGCTCGGGCTTGGTGGGGTACAAAGCCATCCTGTATCCACCGGGAAAAATATACCCCGTTCTAGAATAGACTATACCAATATACTCATTGCTCTGTAGGTTATTAGAGGGAGTTAGGGTGCAGGGGTGCATCTCTCAGGAAGGATTTGGGGAGGAATCTGAGAAATCACACCAGCTTCCCTAAAACAGAAGCGCCTTTTCAGATCTGAGGCACACGATTTTTAGCCTTTCTATTTTTCCCCTCCAGGCCAGAAAAATCTTCCAAGCCTGTGCCCTAGAGCTCTCCCTGCTTTGCAGCTGGCACGGCTGGGGGCGAATGCTGCCCAGCAGGGCCGGCCTGGGGGTCCCAGGGACCCCAAAATCAACCCCCTGATCAATCCTGATCATGAGGCAAAGAAGCGAAGCCTAATGCTGGGCACGAAAACAACCACGTGGCTGTTTAAACTGGTATTTGTATATTCAAAGTCCACCCCAGCCTTTAGCCAACTCCTTCCCTGGAAAGCGCTGAGTCAGTACCATCAGTGGGGAAACTGAGGCACGGCTGGAGCCACTTGGTCCCGAGCTGGATCACACATGCTCTTGTGTTGGTCCTCAAACCTCTGGGGTAGACTTTGGAAATACACACTTTATTTACAGCCCCGTGGTGCCAAGGCTTTCCCCGAAGCTGTCCCGGATGATTTCCTGGGAGCGTGCATATGGGCTGTGCACGGGCCAAGTGCCCATCCCAGTGGTGATGGCAGGAGCGTTGCCTCAGCGCCACGGGCCAAGCGGGGGGATCTGGGGACACGGGTCACCTGGAGCGTCCCCATGCCGGCGGGGTCTTGCCCTGCTGAGAAACACACCCCCCAGGGCAGCTCGGCCCTTTTGCAGCCCCATGATCTGCACGGGGAGATCAACGTCCTCCTGGAGCAAACCAGCACTGCCAACCCTGAAGCCGGCCGCTCGCCCCCGCTGCCTGAAGGAAGAAAAATCCCAGGCTGGGAGAGGAACGAACCCCATTGCGTGACGAGCTTGTGCAAGAAGCACCCCAGGCTGGGAAATGGGCTCCCTCCTGTCTCCAAACCCTAAAATGGCTCAGAGCATCATCTCCCCCCCCAAAAAAAACCCCTGCCGTTTCCCGCAGCAGCACCCAAACTGCAAGATTTTATTGCAAACCCTCCGCGTGCCGGGCCGCAGCACGCTGCTCTGAAGTTCTCATTGAATTTGGGAGAGAGAACAAATGAGCAACGCTTCAGCTATAGCAGATCCCAAACCGCCTTGGCGGCGGTCGCGCCCGGCTCTTGCATCGCTCCGGAGCGCTGGTTTGACACTTAAAAGCGGATTCACTTTGTGTCCTCAACCGCGTTTCCGCCCCACGCGGCGAGCGGTTTTCGGTGCCGTTTTGGTTTTCCTCTTCCACAGATAGGGCATTGCCTTGGCTCTCCAGGGCTGGTTCCCTGCCATCCCGGCGGTCCGTGGCACAGCATGGACACCGCGTAATAGCGGGACCCACACACGGAGGGGCTGTACTTCGGCGCGAGCTGTACTTGGACCTTGCTGCAGGCTTTTTTCCCCTAAAATAAAGCCTTCTCCCCCCCAGGCTGAGGC
>NW_009259526.1:12903-16636 GCF_000687185.1 Egretta garzetta
TGGGGGGGAGGGGGGAACGGGAACGGGGCGGCCCGTAGCAATTTGGGGGCAAGCGGGGGAGGGGGGTGTTCCTGTGGAAAGGGCCAACTGCAAGGCTGCAACGAGCTCCTTCGTGGTGAAACTTCCGGGAGACGGCTCCGTCCTTCAGTTTCGCCGTTAAGGATTTCTGTGTTCACGGGGGCGCGAGTGTGTGGAGGACATTTTGTAGCAGGACACCCAAAAAAATGGGTGCGTCGACTGGGGAAAGCCTCATCAGGAGCTGGGGAGGACCGGGGCGGTGGGGGTGCCGGGGCGCTGGGTCCTCCCCGGTGCCTGGCTGGCAGCCCGGGTCGCTGCATTTGCTGTCCCCCCGGGTGGCGGTGGGGCTCGGTGTCCTTCAGGCCCAAGGGACCATGGCTTCTGCTGGCAGTTGGCACTTTTGGCTGTCTGAGCCTTTTTGGAGCTTGCTTGAACAAGAAGAGATCAGAACACGGTGCCTGGGAAGAGTCAGCAGCTTAGCAGGGAGGTGCTTCGTACCAGGAGGAGAAAAATCCTTCTCCAGTTCAGAACTGGGCACGTCGTGGGCCAGGAAGGGCCATTTTCTTCTTGCCCGTGCTGGAAGCGGAGGTTGCAGGAGTGCATGAGGGTGTGGGGCAGGCAGGTTTGCTCCCAGCTGGGGGGTGGCGGGGGGACAGGATGGGGCTGGGAACCCCTTGCACGAAAAACCCTCGGTATGTGCCCCGAGCGAAACGCTCCTTCTCAACTTGCGCAATCCCTGCCTGAGTTTTCATAACCCCCAACTGTTGCTGCAGCGAGTGGAAGGGGATTTCTGCAAGAAAGCAGAACACCTGTGTGGGGTGCGGGGAAGGCGCTGTGCGGACTTGCCAGGCCCGTGCTCTGTGCAAACAGTCGTTTTCCAGGGAATTAGTTTGGCTTTGCACGTAGCCCTCAGCCAGAGCTCGACAGCTGCGGATTCAAACCCCACGTAGCACCGGTAGCACTATGGGCACCAGCCCCCGTACCCAGCGCGGTGCCCCTGTGAAGGGGCGCACGTCAAACCTGTTAAGAAATCACACTGGTGCCATTTAAACCCCTGCAGCTTTCTCCTGGTGGGTGCGGGTCAGGCCCTGGGGTGCGTGGGGGCTGTGCTGTGGCTCCCACTCCCCCCCCCTTCCCCCAATGACAGCTACCACTCCGCGGGGACATGGCTCCAGCAGAGGTGATGCTGAGCTCAGGTTTGTGCTTTCAGCTGAAGCCCCCTGAGAGCTTCTCCTTGCTGAGAAAGGGGGGCAGCCAGCAGCAGTCCCTTGTGCTGCTTGGACCCCTCCTTTGGGCCACCACAGCCCCTGCCCAGTTGTACCAGCTGGAGATGGGTCTTGGAGTCTCCTTCACTTGTTATTAAGGTTGTAGGTGAAGGGAGATGACAGCTTCAAATTTCCAGTATTGCTGTGGAAATGAGCTGCAAAACCAGTCTGGACAATGGCAGCTACTGGTACATCTCCAGGGGAGAGACTGGCTGGTTTAATGCATTGCCTAAACCAGAGGGAATTAAAGTATCCCCCTTGAGCTGAAACTAGCAACAGGCTTGTAGCAGTTGGACTAAAACTGCATGGATTGAGTGCAGGGATCTGCATTCTCTTGGCCTCAAGTCATCTGCAAAGGCCTCCCAAGTGTCACATACAGATGCAAAGCCATTAAATAATGTCCTTGGGGTGGCAGGTGTTTTCCTACAGAGGGGTTCAGGGGCTTTTCTGCTACCTGCTCTTGGCCAGTTTGTAATCTTGCCAGTATTTCCTTCCTAGTGGTTTTTATTGACTTGGGGCTAAAGCTGGGGGAGACAGTGATGAGACTGAGCTGTGTCACCCCAGGGATGGCCACACCAAAGCTGTGTTCTGCTTTTCATGGGGTGACCAAGGGTCAGTGGTGGCTCTGATGGCCGTGGTTTCTCCACAGGGCGCCTGAGCTCCACATCCAGCAACAGCTCCTGCGGCAGCTCGGAGTACTCTGGGGAGGTCATCCCCCACCCCCCGGGTAAGTCCCGGCTTGGGGCCATGGGGGGGACTATGCTCCTGGCCCCTCCACTGCAAATCCTACTGGAGGTCACCCAGCCTCTCTGGTGGGATGAGACTGGGTTGGTAGCGGGGCTGCCCGGATTGTACTGACCTGGACTTTCCCTGGCACGCGCTGTCCCCCAGGTCTGCCCAAGTCCGACCCTGGCCACTGGTGGGCCAGTTTCTTCTTTGGGAAGACGACTCACCCAGCCATGACGACCGTGTCGGAGTCCCCGGAGAGGTGAGTGCTTTCCTTGGACGAGATGATGCAGGGCAGTGCCGGTGGGCACTGGGGGACATCCCCGCTGTGTCCCCCCAGGTGCATCCTGACCCAATGGGTGACATCTTCACACCCAGGGCACCATCTCCTTTGCTACAGAAATAAATGCGGAGCGACAACGCAACACCTTGGGGTCGGCCTGACCCTTCCTGTGCTCTGTCTTGCAGCTCAGGAGCGCTGCGGGTGACGCCAGGACCGATGGCATGTGGCTTGGTACCGGCCCCAGGAGCAGGACGGAGGCGCCACGCCAGCGAGCCCAGCTCCGGGCCCTTGGCATGAGCGGGTCAGCGGCTGGTCCCCCCACGCGTGGGGGGCCGGCCAAAACCCCCGCCCCCCCGGTAGAGTAGGCAGGCTGCTCCAAGGCAGAGGCGTCGCTTTGTGATAAAAAAGTGCAGCAACCCCCTCCCCGACGATTCCCACACCAGCCTTTTTACTCTTTCTTAACGCAACTACGCCCTTTCCACGCAGACTCGGTAACACGTTTTATTTACCTTGTACTCATACAATGGCAACTAATAAAAGTCAAGCAGCCTTTTAAGACCCTGCGGGTTGTTCTTCAGCTGGGGTGGGAGGGTAGAAGAGTGTTATGGATGTTGGTGGGGCCAGACTGGGACACGGCGCAGTGTCCAACCGCAGCATTTCCAGCAGGGTCCGGTAACGCTGGATGGCAGGGCCATGCCAGTGACTCACCAGGATGGGTGTGTTCTGTGTGTGAGCAAGATCAGGCTTAGCTGCAGCAGTGCTGCGAATGCCTCCCCCACCCTTTCTTCTCTACTTGGCTGCACATCCCGTCCCTGCTGGCACTGAACTTGCTCTGCTCCCTGAGCACATTGCTGCCCTGCCCTGCTCTGGGGGGTAGGAGCGGGTGCTTGGGTCTGCTCAGGGCTGGGGGAAGCATTTGGGTGCAGAGCGAGCCCTCTGCACCAAGGGGGGAAATGAGGCTTGCTCAGGGCTTGTGCTTTGTGGGTCTGATGTCAGGCTGGAGCTCGTGGTGTGGATGGAAGCTGGGGGGGTGCAGCGGGCTGGGCAGCCCTGGAGCTCAGCATGCCCCTGTGCTGTACTGCCTGAAGGGGTGTTTTGGCTGATTTTTGCCTTGGATTAGTCAACTTGGCTGTGTTTGGCCCATCTGCAATCAGCCTGATGGATAGCTGGGCAGTGCTGCTAGATAAAGCGCTGAGAAAACAAGAGCCTGCAGGTGCCTGCATGCAGGGGGGGCAAGGTCCCTGTTCCTGCTGCAGGCAAACAAAACCCTGGCGGGGGTGGATTTAAAGATGCCAAACCTTCCTGCTGCCGTCTGCTTTCAGCCCCAGCACGTGGGATGGAGGAGTCCCTGCGTGCATCAGGTGCTGGGGCAGCCGGGGGCTGTGGGACCCCTGCGCGGTGACATTGTACCCCTGGCATCCCCTGCAGGCAGGGGCGGTGG
>NW_009259526.1:17868-39041 GCF_000687185.1 Egretta garzetta
CCCGGGTAGCGGCTGGGGCGGAGGTGGCTGCTCTTGGTTTTTGTCCACGCTGCAGAAGCATCCAGGGTCACTTCAGGCTTCGCTCCTTGTTTCTGGTAGGGGAAAAATATTTGTGTAAGCTTTGCCCCAAGCTCTGCGTCTCCAGGCAGCAGTCCTTATCACCAGGGCAGCGGGGCTGTGTGTCCCCTGTCCCTAGGAGGGGCCGGGGCAGCACTGGGACCTCTGCTCCCCCTGTGCATCCAAAGGGAATGGCTGGGGGGGGTTCCCCAGGGCCAGCAGCCTTGGCTGCACGGTTTGGATCCCCAAGGCTGCCAGCACCCTGGGGGTGACCTCCATGTCCGCAGCAGCACACCAGCACCCACGACTGATCTGACATGACTTCCAGCTGGGCAGCAAACCGCTGGTGCTGGGCACTGCTGGGGGGGCTGCGCCTACACGCCTGTGGCTTGTGTATCACAGGAGGCACGTGGCAGCCTCTAAACATCACAAAACACAGGAAAAGCGGGCAAAAAAGAAATCCTTTCTGAGTAAGATGAGGTGTGCTGTGTGGTCAGTGAGCTGGGAAGGGTGGCTGTGGCGCGGGCTCATACCAGCAAACACTGCTCTGAGGTCTTCCCATTTGGGAATCCCCCTTTGGGAGGCCTCGGGGGAGCAGAGGGGCCTCATCTGCTGCTGGTTCCCAGAAGAAACTCCAGATTTTGGAGAGATGAATACCATTTCCAAGCCTGCAGCCTCAGCGGCTGCAGATTAAAATAGGGACACGCAAGGGTAAAGTCAATATTGCCATATGTGCTCGTTGGTCCCGTGATGGCAGAGGGACAAACCCAGCAAGGGTTCCCAGGCACGCGGGGGAGGCTGTGGCAGAGCAAAGGCACAAATCCTGGTGGCCCTGGGCACTTTCCCCAACCTGACCCAGCTCCGGGTGAGCTGCGATGCCACCAGCACATTGATGCTCCTCCATGCCATTTCTGGATGCTGCCTGGAGGTCAAGCTCATCCCCACGTTGCTGCAAGGCAGCCTGGATTTACAGCAGGGACCGCAGCATCGGTGAGCGGCTGCCCCGATGCCGGTGGCTCCCTGTCCGGCGGAGCAAAACTGCCTGAAAATCCCTGCTGAATTAAAGGCGTTTTTTTCTGAATGTCTGTAAGGGCTCACAGACTCAGGCTGCTGCTCTGCTGGGGGCCAAAAAAAGGGAAAAAGAAAAAACAAACCAGGGAGAGCCTGGTGCCTCCAGACTGTGCTCCCAGGCAGCGTCGTGGCATGGCCAGGAGCAGAGACCTCGGCAGCGCCTCGGTTGTTTTGGGTGCTTGGTGTTTGCGGGGCCTTTCTTGCCCCGTCGTGGCACCCAGCCATGTTTAGGAAAACCATCTGACAGCCCAGCATGTTTATTTTTGTGCTCTTTCCTTCCCCACTGCTGGTGCCAGCTGATTTCCCATGCCTCAGGTCACCGGGCTGCCCGCTGTGATGGGGCAGCAAGGGGTTCACTGGGCAACAGACGTGGGGCAAGCAAAGGGGCTCCTCATATACCATACCCCTCCCTAATTGTCCCTCCCCCCCTTCCATGGGCCTTGCTATGGGGAGGGGCAAGCACCCACCTCCCGTGGCACCAACCCCCATGGGGGGGTGGACGTCCCCTCCCCTGCTCCCCCGCGGTTTGGCTGTTCATTAACTCACGTACTTGGGCAAAAAAAAAAATATAGCCAGTGCTTTCCACTCACTCTCGGCCCTTGCAGTGGCCCTCGTGCCACCCTGCCGCCCTCGGAGGACCCCGGGAGGAGCTTTGGCAGCACCCCTGACATGAGAAATACTTCCTTTCATTGCCTGCCTCTTGCTGTTTGGGGAATTTGGTTGGGTTTTGGGTGTTGTTTTTTTTTTTTTTTTCTTAATCTTCAGCAGCTTTGCTTCTCCCTCGCCCTTCAAAGGCCAACGTGGGACCTTAAAAATAGAAGGAAACCATGCAGCTCAACGGCATCGCGTTAGCCTGACGCTGTTCTCAAATGCCACTCGGTCCAGTTGAAGCCGCAGAAGGGGCACATGCCAGGCTGAAACCAGAGCAGGCGACTGCCTTTGCCAACAATATTTGCAATGCCCACCCCCCGGGGGGGTTGGAAAAGACTGGGGCAGCCCTGCCTTTGCGGGATGGATTTGGGGAAGACCCTGTAGCAGCCCTGATTTTGGGGGGCAGCTGTGCTGCGCCCCTGCAGGCTGAGATGCTGGGAGAAGGTGAGAAAATCGGGGCTCCCCCCCCGCCTCCCGCCCCCAACTCTGTCTACTTTTAGAAAGCAAGCAACAACTCGGAGAAAAGCCAAAACCCAGCAGAGGGTGCTGGGGGCCAAACCTCAGCAGCCATCGGCTTCTAATGCAGCTGCGGAGGGGGGAGGGAGGCGCCCCACGCACACCCTTTTCCTCCTCCTTAATTTTTTAGCTCCATCTGGTGGCAGCCAGACCTGCAAATTTAATACCTTTATCGCTGCAACAGCCCTTCTGTGCCGTCACCACGCGTGTCCCAGCCCGTTCCTGGCGTGCGATAAATCCGTCGCTTGCCGGACACCGCTTGGGTCTCCAGTTTCTCGCAGGAGGGGACCTGGGCTGTGTGTGTGTGTGGCTCTCTGCCTGGCTGTTTGATCAGGCTGCAAAACGCTTTGCAGGACGAGGGTTTCGTCTTGAAACCTTGTCCAAACACCGTGGCAAACCCAACCTGTTGCTTTTTCCAGCCGTGAACACCCTTAACCCGGAGCTGCCGCCTTCCCGGGGCATGGCCGCGGCTCCCCAGGGCTCAGCGACCGCCTCGCCCTTGCTCAAGCTTCAGGGGACACCTGGATGGCTCAGAATTCCGCACAGACCTAAACCACATTCCCACCTCCCCTTCCCAGGCCCCTCGTGGACCGAGACTCGCTCAATTAACAGCCCGACGCGACTCCGCTATTTGCACAGCACGGGTGCCGCTCAGAGAGAGTACTGCGTAAATTTTATCAACTTTATTAACTTTATATATTCCAACCCTGCCGTTGTTTCAGCCCTACTGCTCACCCCTTCTCCCACGGACAGACAGGAGGAAACCCAAACCCAGGCAGCCCCAGCTGCCTTTCACCCATGGCACGTGCTCCCCGCCACCAGTGCCCCGAGCGTGTCAGTGCTCGAGCAGCCCCGCTCGGGCCGGCCCCGGGGATGCTGCGTGCACCAGCCCTTGGCACTGCTCCCGGTGCGGCTTTTCAGCGAGTCCTTCCACCGGTGCCAAGGACAGCCCGGCCCCTGAGAGCATGCATGGGGACGGGGGCAAAAGGTGCTCAGCCAGAGCAAACGCTCCCCCCAGCCAGGGGGGGACGAGAGGCTCAAGGTCCTCCCGCATTGCCGTACCCCAGGACCGGTGAGAGGGGCTCGGGGAGGAGGTGGGGGGGGTGGGAGCATCTCTTGGCTTTGCACCGTGGCTGTGATGAAGAGCAAACCAGGGTGAAGCGGTGTTTTATGAGCGCTGCCTGCCCCCGGGCTAAGCAGGCGTTAAATATTTGAACCCGGACGCACATTTTTCTTGGAGCAACCACACGATGGTGGGCAAGAGAAGGAGGCAGAGCAGAGCAGACCGGGCAGGAGCTGCCCGGGCAGGGTCCTCGGGGCAAGCAGGGCTCCTGCCTGGGAAAGGGATGGCAGAGGCCCATGGTTCAATGCACCCCAGGATGAACAGAGACACACGAAGATGGTTCTGTCTGTGGTTGCACAAGCAGGACGGGTTGCAAACCCTTCCTGGGCAGGGAGGGGAGCAGCGTGGTGAGGACTGCGTGTCCAGCGCTGCCCTGCAAGGACTCCCGTGGGTGGATGCACACGCATTTATTGATAAATACACGGGACACACACTACAAGAAAAATCAAGCGGAGCCACAACTGAACACAAACTGCAAACCTTCACGTTGGCGTGGGGAGCGGCAGGGACCTCCCACCCTACTGGCTGAACGAAGACGTGAACTCTGGGTGATGCCTTCACTACCATGGGGCTTTTCCAGACTGCTGCACAGCCAAGCACTGGCAAGGACTTCTCCATAACTCATTGCCTTTTCCCTTGGCCACCTCCCTGCATCCTGACCGAGAGGGACCATGGGCTGGTTTTTGGGGAGGAAGTGCTTTCCTTGGAGCCCTGCTAGAGGGCAAACCAGAAGGAAGGAGCTTCTTGGCAAGAGCTGGCCTGGAGGGGCTTGTGTAGGAAGGGTGGTGGGAAGGGGTCCCTCAGGAGAGGGAGCTGAGCAGCCGTCTGTAGATGAAGCCCAGCTTCTCCCGCAGGGCCAGGAAGGTAGGACGCTCCTCCGTGTTGCCGCTCCAGCACTCCAGCATGATGCTGTAGATCTCAGGAGGGCAGGAGCTGGGCCGAGGAAGGCGGTAGCCCCTGGTGATTTGCCGTACTGTTTCTTGGTTTGTCATTCCTGCAAGGAAGGAGAAGATGCCCCTGAATCTAATGTCCCCAAAGTACTCCTGCAGTGGGCCAAGATGTCAACGGGTGCTGCTGTGAAATGGTGTTTCTCTGCCACGAGGCTGGTAGAGGAGAGGCTGTGGGAGACCATCCAGCCCACACCACCCTCCCACCCCCAGCTCCTGCACCCACTCGGCAAGCACTGAAAAGCCCTCTAAGCAATCCCCAGAGTGGACAATAACTTGCTCATGCTCTAGGAGCTGCTTCCACATCCCTCATGGAAGGGACAACATAACAATTCATGACATGTTGGCTTTTGGGGACCATGGGGCAAGTTGTGGGCACAGTGGCGCTGGATGAGGCTGGCATCCCTACCTTCGTAAGGGATCTGTCCGTACGTGAAGACTTCGTAGAGCAGAATCCCGTAGGACCAGACATCGGACTTGAGGGAGTAGGTGCGGTAGTTGGCTGCCTCCGGGGCTGTCCACTTCACGGGGATTTTGGTGCTGCTGCTGGTAGAATAGATGTCATCCTGAAAAGCAATGGCAGATGGGTCATGAGGGATGGTACGATGAACACAGCCGCTGCTTTGGGGGCTTTGCTGGGACTGTGGGCTGGGAAAGGGGGTGGGGGAGCATGGGGCAGCTTGGTGACCTGGGGCGATGGGAGGGACCACAGCATCCCACTGACCAACCTTGAGGAGCCGGGCAAGTCCAAAATCAGCAATTTTGCAGGTGAGTTCCTCTCCCACCAGGATGTTTCTGGCCGCCAGGTCCCGGTGGACAATGTGCTTCTCCTCTAGGTACCTCATCCCGTCCGCCACTTGGCAGGCGATGTTGAGCAGGTGGGAGGTGTCCAGGGACTTCCCCTCAGGACCTGTTAACCCAGACCATCCAAGCATTGGGTGCAATCTAGCAACATCTCTTTTGGGTGTTCTGGTTTGGAAGGAGACCCTGTGCTGGCGATGTGGGACCAGTGGAACACGTAAAACCTCAAATTGGAGGTCCTGCCTAACTGTCCTGGTTGTGCCACGTGGGAAGTTCAGCACAGCTGTGTGCTCCTCAGGAATGGGACTGGGGTGAGCTCTGAAGAGCACCCTGCACTGCAATGAGGACACAGATGTCTGTGGCTCGTTCAAAGCTAAAGGTGACCTTCTACCATGCAAATCTCCAGCCCAGCCTTTCAACCTGTCCTACCTGCAAGCTCCAGCTCCTCAGGCACCAAATGCCACTGGAGCCCCAACCAAGAATGAGGTCAGTGCGGGGGAGGAGGGGGGTGTACCCAGTAGAAAAACAGGTCTTGGTGGGAGCTGTTTGTCTTGTTTCCTTTCAAGACTGATTACTGGGTCAGGAAAAGAAAGGCCAAGAAAAAGAAACTGATGGCCAGGTGATGAGTGGACCATAGCCTGTTAGGCTCTGCGAGTGAACAAAACCGTGCTGCTGGGCCGGGGAAGAGGTTTGGCCATATCATTCTTAACAAAGGTAGAGTTGCCCAAACACAGCAGAGGGGTTTCTGTCCACTGATGGGAGCTGGTGGCCCATAGGTGGGTGAAGAAGGAGAGATGAAGGTCTCTCCCAGCACAGTTGGGCTCCCAGGGAGCAATAGGGACCCAACCCACATGGACACCAAAAGGATCACACCAGACCACGTCTTTGGGTCTTGGGATCACCCAAGACCACCTCCAGCAAGTGTCCTTGGATTGTTCTGCATTACCACTGATCTAAGCGGGGTGGAAACCAGGCTCACTCTCTCTTAGGGTCCTCACTGGGGTTTGTAGGGCCAATCCAGGGCATGAAAAGCACCTGCAGAGCAGCACTGCCCCAGGAGCCCACTCCCCATGATGGTGGCATCAGTACTCACTGTTGAGGTAGCTGTGGAGGTTGCCCTTCCGCATGAGCTCAGTGATGATGTAGACGGGCTCATCCAGCGAGCAGACGGCGTGCAGCTGGATCAGCTTCTCATGCCTCAGGCGCTTCAGGTTCTGAATCTCCTTGGTGAAGTCTTCGGCCTTCATGTCAGCTGGGGGAGAAAGCCAACGCGGCCGTTGTGAGCTGCTTTCTCACGTGGGTGTTGGGAGCTCAGCACCTCCAACCAGGATAAGGACCTTTTTCCTCCTCGCAGCCCACCCCTGCTCTCAAAGTTCGTGTCTGCATACCCTGTGTCTCAGATCCAAATGCCCAAGAGATGTTTTCCATGGGGCTTTGGATCCCATTTGCAGGATCATACTCCCATCCAGACTTGACTTATCACAAACCCGTTGGACTTGACATGGCTTATCACAAACCCACTGGACGAAGCCATTTTATAAAGGTGAAGCCCAAGCTTAGGTGGGTACAAAGAAGTAGCCCAGTGGCTACTTGCTGGGTCCTACCACAGTTTGCTTGATAAGACAGACACAGTGACCAAGAGGACTAGGAAACAAAAAGGGGTGAACGATGTGGCAGTGAACGAGAGACCCAGTAGGCCACCGATAACGTCTGCTCCTCCACCTACCTTTGATGATCTTGATGGCCACCGGCACTGTGTTCCTCCACAGTCCTTCCCACACCTCTCCGAAGTAGCCCTCGCCCAGCTTCCTCCGCAGGGTGAACTCCCAGCGCGGGCGCTCCCAGCCGTCCCTCTCGGGGGGGGTCTGTGGAATGGGCATTGGATGCTTGGACCAGCCAGATGGGCAGGAGCTTCTGGCAGAGCCTGCACAGCCCTTGGTGCTCCCCAAGGGCCCGTGGCCACAGAGGAGCGAGCGGGACATGGTGCTCCACCACCTGCATCTCACTGGCGTTGCAGCCTCTGCTAAATGGTCATTGGGACGACAAAGGCTGCGGGGCATCTCCTGCAGTACCTCTGCTGGCAGCCAACGTGTGCAAGGGGGGAGAATTTTGGAGACTGCATGAAATATCAGGAATTCAGGCCATGATTAGCTCCTCATCAGACCTCAAAGGTGGCTTTTCTCCATTTCCAGCAGTAAACACAAATGAGTAAATGAATATTATTGCATATTATGGCCGACTTAGACTTCAGCTCATTAAGCATTTCTTTTATCTTACAACTTTCAATTTCACTCTCGAATTATTCACATGTCTAATTGTTATTTCTAAGTCATAATCAGTGGAAGGAATTCTAATCAGGAAATGAGTCGGCAATTTGGGATTAATACTCTAATTGGATTTATGAGTGCCACACTAATT
This sequence comes from Egretta garzetta, assembly GCF_000687185.1. Classification (NCBI taxonomy): domain Eukaryota; kingdom Metazoa; phylum Chordata; class Aves; order Pelecaniformes; family Ardeidae; genus Egretta; species Egretta garzetta. The sequence goes on from NW_009259526.1 coordinate 25,453, forward strand.
GGCATGAAACCTGTATAAAAGCAATGTGGTCCTATTATACTCAGGAAAAAAAAATGGAAGCGCAGGTATTTCCAGACTCAGTATCGAAGGGATTCCTAACAACGTGGTTTCTAGTCCTCGACACGGAGAAGACATTGCAGAAAAGCCCGTGCATTTCGGCTGGCCAAAAACACAAATAGATGCCATGCCCCAGCCTCAACACGGCCAATCAAAGGTGATGCTGGAAGCTATCCTAACAGCAAATTTTAGATTTAGCTTAACAAAGCCCAAATCCCAAATGGATAGATGAATTATTTCTATTTTTCCCTCCTTTCTCTTCCCTTTTTTTTTTTCCCACCCTGGGCATCTCTGGGACCTTGGCCGCGCCGTTGGCGTACGCACCGCGGGGCTGCAGGGCTGCAGCAAGGGGCTCTGGATGACCTTCCAGTGCTGGGTGTAGAAGGCGAGGAGCTCCTCCATGTCGGGGAAGGGGTGCCCCTTCTGGATGTAGAGGCTGCCCCCGGGGCTCTTGCAGATTCGGAAGTGGCTGACCTTCGTGTGGTTGCGCACTGCGGGGAAGCCCAGGAGGGGCAAAACTCAGCTCGTGCAATCGCCGGCTCCTTCCCACCTCCCTGCTGACTCTCACCCTCTCCCCTTTCCTGGCACCCAGTCTATTAATTCACCTTAAACCAGCCCAACTCACCCCTGGGGGTGTCACATCCCGCTTCCCGTCACCCCCTTTGCTCCCACCTCCTGGCTCGGAGGACTCCCAGCCGCAGGTGAGGGGGCTGGTTTGGACTGGAGAGGCGATGCTTTATTAGGAGGGAGAACTCCCCCGGCAAACGAACTGCTCGGAGCGCGACAGAGCTGGTGGCTGCTCCCGGCTGGCCCTCGGGCGGGCACACCGCAGCCGGGGATGGGGAGCGATGGGTGGGATGCGGGGTTCGCTGGGATTTTCTCCAGATTGTTTTTGTGGGGATTGGACCAGATTTTAACGGCACTGCCTGGTGCGAAACTCCCCGGATTCAGATTTCTGTACGTGGGAGCAGCCCAGGCCCGGGCAGCCTGGCAGGGCGGCGAATTTTTAGACACCCCTCAGATGGCAAAAGCCGCTGGAATGAAATCCTGGGAGTTAGTGCTACGAAACCATCATTAAGCCGCCGTGAGTTGTTTATGGCTTTCATAGCCTGGACGGGAGCAACGCACTTTCCCTTCGCCACAGCAATTCGGCAATCCACCCCTGCATCCATTAGCGTTCCCCATTCGTTTGGAAAGCCGGGAGTTCACTTTAACGAGATGCTGTAAAGCACTTTAAACATATTTCTGTGTTTTTCACCCTGTGCTGACCAAGCCGGGAGCTGCCCCTAGAGGAACAGCCTGGTTCCTTTCCCTGTGCTCATTTACTCTGGATAATTGCCACAAAATTACCGGAGAGAGAATATTCGCCCTTGCTGCTCTCGCTGTCCCGGACGAGGAAGGAGCCGTGCTGGTTGGGAGGCGAGAGGAGGAGCTGCTCGGCTTCGTTTCGGCTGATCTTGCTGAAGTACCAGCTGGGGGGGGGGCAGAGCAGAGGGGTTACTGCGGTGCAAGGAGAAGGGGCATGGAATGGGGGGGGGGCTGCATCCACCCCAGGGGCTCCTGCACCTTCTGAGCCGGGGAGGGGGAGCTCGGCCCCAAGCGAGCAGCACGGCGGCCAGCCCACGGCTCAGCACCCATGGTTCAACGCCCACGGCTCAGCGCCCACGCACACGGCTGCCACGCTCACCATGGCCAGCTTGCAGCGAGGCTGCTTCATTGGCTTGGGTTTGCAGGCACTCATTGCATTTTATTGCAACTTGCTGGCTGCAAACCATTTCCTCCAGCAGCATCACTGCTGTAACAACCTGGCCGCGTCTCAGCTCTGTCCCAAAATCAGGCTTACACCCGTGGCTCAGTGCAGCAGGGAGCTGAGCAGCTTGCGGTAAATAAAGCACCAGCCTGGTGCTGCAAAGATGCTCTGGTGGGGTTGCACCCACGTGTCCTGCCACGGGCACAGGATCGCTTTGAATTTCTTGACCTGCAGCTCGCAGCCACAACCAGCTCTCAGAGCCCGTGAGCAAATCGCATCGATGAAAACATCTCTGGGAATTGCTCTTTGCTGCTCCAGGCATGGCAGCGCTGGTTGGGGACCTCAGCAGCACCGAGCCAGGAGGGGGGGAACCAGCCAAACCCCTCTTCTATGCCTGATCAGCACTGAGATTTGTCACCCACCCTCCCGCAAGCAAAGGCAGGTTGGCTGGCTGGGTCCCGACTCAGCGGGACACATGGGAGCGTGGGGAAGAAGCTGCTCCATCCACCCTAATACAGCCGGGATGTGAGAAGCCGAAGGTTTCGTCATTAACTGGGATCGCCAGCGTCTGAGAAGCCGTGCAGGCAATTATACGTGATGGGGTTACACAGCTAAGCAAATCACCACCCAGCTCCGACCTGCGGCTCCGCGGAGTCTGCGCGCTCGCGGCTCGCTCCGGCTGCAAAGCCCTCGTCTGTACAACATCCCATGGCAATCCCAAGTATTGAAGCTAGTGCACATAAAACAGGCACTCCCATTTCAGTTAAACCCATCTTCACCAAAAGGGCTGTCAGGCTCTGGAATGGGCTGCCCAGGGATGTGGTAGAGTCCTCATCCCTGGAGGTATTTAAAAGAAGGGTAGATGAGGTGCTTAGGGACATGGTTTAGTGGTGGGATGGCAGGGTTAGGTTAAAGGTTGGACTCAATGTTCTTAAAGGTCTTTTCCAACCAAAGTGATTCTATGATTCAATGATTCTGTGCACACACACACACACGCACACACGCACACTCAGCCATGGTCTGCCCAACATTTCGTGTGATGGGACTAAAGCAGAGAGCCAACCCGGCGCTCTTCACCAGTGTGGTCCCAGCGCAGTCCAAACGGGACTGGATTTGCCTTTCCCCAAAGCATGTGTAGGGGGAGGGAAGGTCCCTCCCCTCCAGCGTGCTGCAATCACTGCCCCTGCACTTCAGGGCCCTTTCCTGGGCTCCCCCGGCTCCTTTCCTTTACCCCAGCTCCCGGGCAGCGCGGGGCGAGCGCAGGGGCAGCCTGCAGGGCGATTGCCCCCACCCCATCCCTGCGCTCGCCGTGACTCAGGGCATGGCGCAGAGGGAGCAGCAGTTTCTCGGGGCGCTTTGCCTGGCGTGTCAGGACCGGGCTGCCTTATGCAACGATGAGCCTGGGCTTTCCCCAGCTGAGCCAGGGCTGAGACATCAACCCGAGCTCCTCATCGGGTGGGAGAGGCGCCGGCAGGGAGGGAGCCCTCGGCGCCGGATGAGAAGGAACCGGACAGCAGCAGCAGCAGCACGGCTTGGCCCTACGGGGCTCTGGGCTTCCTGGAAGGTCCCAACCCAAACTGCTTCTCCCAGGGCTCTTTGGAGCTGGCAGGGCTCAGGCAGAAGCTTCCCCAGCTCCCTCCCTGCTGCCTCCGCTTTAATGCAGGGCAAGAGGGCGAGGAGCCAGAACAAGCAAGAGCCCGTTTATTCGGCGCCGTAGCTGCACCCGTGCACACCGTAGCACCACATCCCAGCCTGGAACCACCTCATCCTGCATGAGGGTGATGCACCTGGGAAGGGGGACCAGCATCCCTGCCCCCCGGCGCATCCCCCAGCCCTGATGTGCTGAATACACCTCCACCCCGCTGCTGTGAGCCGCAGGAGCGACACGGTGGGGATGCTCAGGGGAGGGAAGGTCCCCTCTCAGGCCCACCACCGCGGATGACAAAAGCAGGGGACGAGGAACTCGTGCTCCCCGCCAGAGCAGAGGGCGAGCGCTGCCTTTCCCCGGGCAGGGACATGTTACCCCGCTCCAGCCTCCATCCCCCCGCAGCTTGGGATACTTACGGCCGGTGAGCGGAGGTGCCCTGGCTGAGGTTGGCCACGTACGCGGCAGGAACGTAGCCCATGGCCGGCTCCCCCAGCAGCCGCCGGGCTAAGACATACTCCCCTTCTTCCCTGAGGACACGCAGTTTGTCCCCTGCGCTTACGCTCAGTTCCTCCGCGCTCCGGGCTGTGAAAGCGTATAAAGCGATAAAGAGAGAGGACTTGGGGATGAAGGAAACGGAGCTCGGCTCAGAGTGCAGCGAAATGGAATCGGAACCAAGATACCCCAGCGAGCAGCTCTCCGGCACGGAGCGGGGACGAAGCTTGTTCCAGAAGGATGTCAGGAAGGTCAAACGCTTCCGGACGAACTGCTCCATCCCCAGCGGATGCGATGGGTGCGGTGGTCTATGCCACCGTGCTTCTGGAGGCCAGAGGAAGGGGCGATCCCAGGCTCATGCCGCTGGCCGGGCAGCTCATGCCTCTGGCCCACGTCCCTCGCGCGCGTCTGGGCGCTCCACGGTCCTTCCCGGCGAACTTCCTATTTCTGAAAGGGAAACTGGTTGATCTGGTGGGACGAGTCTGCAGGCGGGACCAGTCTGCAGGCGGGAGTCCCACGCGCAGACCCGCGGGCACATCTGGGAGCCAGGCACAGCTGGAGCCGGGCTTGGCCCTTTCCAAAAAGGAGAACAGCTTTTTTTTTAATTATTTTTTTTTTTAATTATTATTTTTAAAAGTGTGCTCTTCTGCAGTGGTAAACACAGCTCACTGTTCTTCAAGCAGCTCTTGTGACAAGTGGCTGACTCCAGTTAATAATCTCACTTGTGTGGGAGGGTATATTTTCTTTTTTTTCATAGGAAAATAATTCCAGCCACGAACATGTGAGAGTTAAAACAGAATTAAGGAAATAACCTTAGGAGAGATCTGAAGTGATTTGGATATTTGCTGGGTGGATATTGTGGGGTTTATAACACAAGATCCTTTTTCCTTTCAGCTGCAATGACCTCCCAGGGTCACCCCACTAAAGCATTTGCCTCCTCCCACCAACTCCCCATTGCAGAGGATCTCCAGGGAATCCACTTCCCAGATCCATCAGGATCCAGTGCTTGCTCAGTCTCCAGTGGGGATGGGTCCCCCTCAGCCTCAGGAGGTCCTCATCTGGTGCAGGGTCTGGATCAGCCCCAGCACGCAACCCCCAGCTCCCGACGCCATCGGCACATCCACACTCCTCCCAGTCCTGGTCCCACTGGGATGCAGACGCACTACAACCCCCCTGCCAAACCCTGGCAACCACAGACATCGGCCAAAGGACGGAGTTTTCCACCTCGCGTCTTGCACATGCACTTGAAGCCACCTGAAGATCGCTGCTCTGGTGAGAAATCCCAATTCCAGCCCCCTCCCAGCCCCTGCCTGGGTTCTGTCACTTAACTGTCCCGTCTAATTAGTGGGAGTTTTGTGCTTGGCAGCTCCGCTCCTGGCCTTGAGCCCATTATTTCGATCCTCCTCTACTTGTAATTAATTGGTCAGGGAAGCTCCTTTCGGGTGTGCAGCTGGGTTTTGAAAGCGGCTGCTTAAAAAGGAAAAGGAAACTTTATTGTAGGGGTCCAGGCTGCAGACGGCAACCCTATGGCGTAGGATGAACACACCGGACCCGTCCCGGGGTCAACAGCTCCTGCCTTGCCGTGTCCTGAGTCCAATCAACCTGCAAAAGCTGGATTGCAATCCCTGGGTTTGGGGGTCAGTTCTTTCCCCACTCTCTCCCAGGCAGAGAAGCCCAGGGCAGGTACCTGGCCCCCCACGAGCACCCAGCCCCCCACGAGCACCCAGCCCCCCACAAGCGTGCTCTGCACGCTGCTGCAGGGGTAAGAACTACAAAAAAAAATGGGAGTCTCTTAATAAAATATTCTGCTCCCTACCTACCAAAGTAGCACCTGAATACATGGGTAATTCCCCCGAGATCTTCCCCCGCCTGCCCAGCACGCGGCCTCGCAGGGACGCGCGACTTCTCTGTGTGTTTTCCCACTTCAGCAGGGGAAGGGAACCGAGGATGGAGTGCGGAAGGGTTTGCAGCACGCGGGGCAGGGACATCCCCTCTGCTGTCCTTCTGCAGCGCTCCTGACGAGTCTGCTCCTCATGTCAGGCTCCACCAGGAGCAAAACGGGCTGCTTGGTTATGCACTTCGAGATTATCTGATCAGATCAAGCACCGAACCTTTATGCCTTACTGTTTTGAATGAGGGCTTGGTAAACTTGTGGTTTGCAGAAGGAGACTGGAGACTGATTTCCCTTTATTGACCCTTGCCAGATTAGATTCTCTAGTGGTACAAGCGATAGGCAAGTGCAGCTGATTTCTAACACGCCAAGCTTCGGATCCTGATTTGCACCTAAATGAAAGAGTACTTCAAGATGACAAAACATCCCTGAGGACTAAATACTGCCTCGGAGCTGAGCTTCCCAGACATGCACAGCACACGCTCATCACTGCAAGCCCGTGTCTGCGCAGGATGCGCACGCACAGCTCCGTCCCACGCTAGGAAAGAGCTAATAAATCACAGCCTTTTTTCTAGTAAGTTTTTTTATTTTCCTATTAGGTTCCAGGAGCATCCCTGCTGCTTTGAATCCCTTTGGTGCTATTACACATCTAAAAAAACCACCCAAAACCCAACCAACAAACCAAAACCCAACCAAAAAACAGGGAGAAGAAAAGAACAAGCACGTTCACAAAAGTTTCTGGTCCTTGCACTGTGGGAAGGAAGATGGGAGGACACAGGAGGAGTGAGAAAGATAAGGAAGGCACAGATATCTAATGGATCAAGTATTTTCTCTTTAGTCCCTGTGACCAGCTTACCAGGGCGTATTAAAAACCAACCTGTCCACAGATTTGGGGCTGCGGTGGATACACAGGGACTTTAGTTCTAGCACCACTAAAAAGCACCTCCAAAGAGCAACAAAACCCGAAGACCTGTTCATTAGAGCTGGTTCCGTAGTCCTGGTTTAGCTGCAGAGCACCTGGGAGCTCTAAACACAAACAGCACTTCGCATGCAGCCGTGTGTCCAATACTGCACATCGTGTTCTCCCATACTAATTGACAGAAACCAGCAGCTCCCCTCCACTAATGAGAGAGCCCATTACATCTAATTATCTGAGGTTCTGTTCCAGGTCCTGTTACATTTACACTCCAAATACATCTTCCAGCAAAGAGCCTTTTGGGGGGGGAAAAAAAGGGAAGAGAAACATAGATCCAATTCATCCCCCAGAGAGGCAGAAAACTGGGGAACGCGGGTCATGCCGAGGAAAATGTTTCTGAGCACGGGGCACATAACGGTAGGTGGCTGGCAGGGTCACGTAACCGAGGATGCGCCACTCGTTACCCAATGACTGGCAAAGCACGGCGGCCGACCTCGGCATCGCGGGCGGCCGTGGTCTGCTGTGTCTGGCATCCCATCCTGAAGCACCCAAACAGCCGGGAGACGTCCCCAGGCCTCGGGTTCACCTCCTCGATGTTGGCAGGGACGGCAAGCCCAGCCCAAACAGCGCTTGCCAGGGCCCTGAGGTTCCTCTTGCTCTTTCTGTTGGCATGAGAACATGGCTGGGGGTTGTTTTGGGTTTCGTGTCTATTTATTTATTTATTTATTTCCAGATTTCTTCAGATGCTTCCTGGCACCACGGCACATTTGAGAAAGGTTTTGCCTCTTAATGAATTGTTTCGGTTGGGTGCCCATGGGACATTTCAGACAAAGGGTGGCAGATGCTGGCAGCGTTGCGTGGGAAGAGGAGAAGAGCAGAACAGTGGCACTAAAGCAGCTTCAATTAATTCCCATTTCCTGGGGACCAAGGGACAAAGTGGCATCTCGGCAGGTTGCCGGTCTGTCACCATCAAAGAGGGCAGAGCCCACCCCCAGAGGCAAATGGTCCAGGGGCTGAGGGGGTCACAGACAGCTCAGAGGGTTTAATACAGGCAGAAGAACAGTCGTCCTGGGACTGGGAGTGGTACAGGAGGTGTGAGAGGAGGCAGAGCACCGTGGGGGTCTCGTGGCTGCTGTTGCTGAGCCCTGTAGGAGTGGGTTGGACCGGCTGGTGGAGAGCAGGAGTGCAGGTCACGGGGCACCTGGAATGGCATGGGAAAGCAGAAAATCTCTGTGGGAGGCAGCTGGAGGCAGAGCGAGCTGTTTGTACAGCGGCCGGCAGGGCTGGGGCATGCGTGGTTGCAGCATGAAAATAGCAACAGCCCTTTAACCCCACAGAAATACTTTTTGGCGACCCTGTAAACCCTAGAGTGCTCTTCAAGGATCTGCAAACGATGGCAAAGAAAAGCCAACTCACGTGTCACACTGCAATCTATGGGAAATATCTAATGGGGATCGCTGTCCAACTGGAAAATCTATAAGGACCAACATGTCAAACCAGACTGGAAAATAGCGTGGTCAGTCTACAGGCTTCCCCTCCTGCTTTCTGCTGAGATTATCAGCCCAGACCAGGCTCTGCTTGCCCTCTCCTATCATCTGACTTCCAGAGGATGCTCCTTCTGGCGCAGACTGCCTGGCAGAACAACACTTCTGCATGACTCCTCTGCTCCTGTCCCGGGAGTAATCATTTGCAAGAAGTAAAAACCATTAAACACCTCCTCCAGACTGGCAGGTGCCAGCGAGTTGTTCATCCTCTCCTTCAAGGCTGCAGGGATCCCCACGGGAAGCGGGCTAAGTGAGCTTGGTCTGTGCTCTCCGTGCCCCTAAATACAGGGGACCGGAGGCTCTGAAGCTTTCTGCCAGCACCCTGCCTCAGCCGAGCAGCAGCAGGAGTCCCCGGGCTTGGCGGGTGCTGGCAGTGACTTCAAACAGGCACTTGAACATCCTCACTGCCTTGGCTTGAGCTGAGCAAACAGAGGACCGGTGCCTTCAGAAGAGAGGTGCGCCATGACTCAGGTGTCGAGGGGGAAACCTCCGCCAATATGTAAGCAAATGACGGATTGCCCCACCTGCCCAGGTGTCCTTGTTACCCTGAGGAGGAACCAGTCCTTCTGCTCCACCGCTGCGCTTTGTGACATCCCTCCCCGCAAAGGTCCTTTGGAGGCTGTGGGATTTGGGGTTGGGACATTAAGCGTTGCTAGAAGAAACCTACCCAGAATCCCAGGAGGATACGGCCTGAGACCTCACCCAGTCCACCTAGTCCATCCTATACTTATGTCTTTCCCCATCTTTGCCAAACCAGTTCTTAAAAGACCTCCAGGAATGGATACGCCACAACGTCCCCAGACAACCCATTCCAGTGAGTCACTAATCATTACTGGTAGAAAGGAGTGTCTAACCTGCTGCATTTAAGCCTATTACCTCTTGTCCCATTCATCACCGGACTACTCCATCCCTTTCCGCAACAGTCTCTTCTCTGTGTGAAGACTGCTCAGGTGTCCCACCACACGCTCGGCAGCACTGACCTGACCCCCCTCTTGGACCCCAGCCCAGAACAAACCCACCAACCTTACACGAACAGTCAACATGGTCATCTTTTCCTCCACTTGTCTCCAGTCTTCTTCCATGCACCATGCGTGCTGGTGTTCCTGTGGTGCCACCTCAGCTGGCTCCCTAGAGAATTCACCTGGCGGGAATGAGAGAACAGCAGCTCTAAGAGGAGTCTGCACCATTGCACAGATAATCTCTGACCTGTCCCAAATGGAAGAAGAAAGCCCCAGCTCAAGTTACCTTCACTGAGGCTCAAACTTGTGTTTTACCCTCCAGCTGTAGAGGTCTGAGCTCACTGAGCTTGGTTTCATCCCTTCTCTCCCTACTCTACCTCTTCCCTGCCTGCTGAGTCCCCTGTGATCGGATGGTTGCTCTTGGCTCTGGAGGACACAGAAGCTGCCCATAGCAACTAGCTAAATCCTGCTCCTGGGGTGCCTCCACATAAGACAAACATTGGGGCACAAAGTTTTACCTGTTTCCGTAGGGACGCGACTGTCTTCTCCAGTTCAGCCACAAGGGACTCGAGATGCTCTCTGGAGGAAGGGCTTGGAGAAGGTGCCTCGTTCCTGGGGTCAGGGATAAAAAGTGAAAGGGATTATGCAAACATCAGCTTCCTGGATGAGAGAATCATTCTGCCTTCTCCGTCAACCTCCAACTACCAAACAGAATGGCCCAACTCCCAGATTCCCTGCCAAGAGATGCCAACCACTCAGCCCAGATATTTAAATACCAGAGTCGTGCTCTGCCCTAAAGTGTTGGAGGACTTTGGCTGAGCTCAGCATCTACCTACTGGAATACCCCTGACCTCCAGACCTCTGCAGAATGCCAATTTCGAAGGCCTGAATGGACTGAGTTATTAAAACATTTTCTTAGGCTTCATAAAATGGAGGTGAAAAGTAGTGATACTACACCTGGGGAAGGCAGGCTTGTGCTTGGCAGGGTTTTCTTCTGGGTAGCTGAAGCCAGGAGACCTCTTGCTTCGGAACCGTTGAGAGAGAGCCCTGAATTGCCCACGTGTCTGGCAGTCTTGGGAAGGAAGGGAAAGTCTGCAGTGAGCAGTTGTGTTTAAAGCAGAACCATGTGGATTTAGGCAGCACAAGGCAGCGCTGCCCTCCGTCACCACCCGCCCTTGACACATCTCTTACGCCAGAGGGGAGGAGGCAGCAAAGGTGTGCAAGAGGACATGCATCATGCATGGGTTCCTGTGTCTCAGCTGGACATCTGTACCCAGAACATAGCCCAAAGGGACCATGGCACGGGATCTGTGGTTGAATGGCAGAGTTTTACAGAGTCCCAAATGAATCTGTAAAGTGACACGTGGTGGGGATCACCGTGCCTACGTCCTGTTTCAGTCTCTCCCCCAGGCATGAGCTATTGGCTGCTGCCAGAGAGAGAAGCCCTCAGTGAGGTAGACCTTCGGCCAGATTCGACGAAGCTAACAGGCTTCCTAGAGAGGTGGTCGATGCCCCGAGCCTCCCAGTGTGTAAGAGGCAGTTTTACAATGCCCTTAGTAATTTGCTTTAACTTTTGGTCAGCCCTGAACTGGTCAGGCAGTTGGACTGGGTGATCGTTGTAGGTCCCTTCCAACTGAAATATTCTATTCTATCCTATCCTCTCCTCCTCATCCCTTTGCTGACGGTCCTCATGGTGTAGCATGAAACCAACCCCTGGCATTTCACATAAGCTGCTGGCATGTGACAAATGCCACCCCGAGCCATCCCCACGTCAGTCGGTGCTAGAGCAGCCTCCTTCCTTACCCTCACAACAGTCCTGCCACAAGCGGAGGTCCACCGTGGGAATCTCTTCACAGCTGACCATGCCCTGTGGGTAGGATGCCACCCGGAAGACGTCGCTCTGGAGCTGCTGGATGTGGTCACTGTTGTCACAGATGACACGAGCCAGGGACGTCTGTCTGACCTGAGTCAGCTGCGCCGGCGTGAAGACTCCAGGATTCTCATACCAAAATCTGCAGCGGGTTATAATCACGGCATGACTCAGGAGTAGAAGAGGGTGCAAGTGAGGCTGGGAGAGGGAGAAGAGTTCCCTTACGCCTGTGTGGCAGCACCCACACCCCTCAAAAGGAGCTTTTATTCTGGTGCCAGGCAGCTGTGAACACCAACTGCCCTTTTCTGAACCCATGAACCCCCATGAGCTGCTGGCTGGAGCTGCATGGTGCCACCACCTTGCAGGGGAATCCCAAGACTCGGACAGCTCTGCTGGAGAAGGTTGGGACACAGGTGAACAATGCTCCTGCCCTAAGTGCACCACCAGGCAAAAAGACGTGTCTCGTTCACACAAGCAGCGAAGAGAAATTAGAAGGAGGCTCCCGCGGACATTTTCTAGCATTTTCAGGAGACATTGGGCACATCTTCAGTGACGCCCAGTGTCCTGCAGTAACATGAGAATCATTAAATCAGGAAAGGACACCTTGACAGTAACTGTGGCAAGTGCTTTTGCAAACGCACTGGACAGAAGAGACTCTTCCTCGTATCATACAATGAGAAATAATCAAAAATTACAGGTTCTGTTCCTCCCCATAGGGAGCAAATCCCCCCAAACAGAATACCAAAGACATTGGGTTGACTCCAGTGGTAATACCTATCTCCATCCCTCAGCCTTCGGAACTGCGTCGTTAACAGGCACATCAGCGTTGGTCCAACTCTGGTACCGGGGACAAGATCCTCCACCATCAGTGCTGGAAACAGGTCAATGTTTTTGGTAGTTCCATATAAACTGCAGGATAACAGATAGTAAAAAAAAAAAAAAAAAAAAAAAAGAGTTAAAAGACTATCAAAGAGTGGAGATAATATAAATCTGATCCCATCATAGGAATTTGTATGCAAGGAACTGGGCAATATTTAGAATGGTCTTATCTAAAAGACAATGGCATAAAGGCCTGCCTTGGGAAGAGGCAGACAGTGCAGATAGGAGGCAGTTTAGTCTTAATGGAAAACAGCTCCAAGGCTCAACCTGCTCCCAACCTATACCACAGCAGTGCCTGATGACAGTTGGCTGAGAACCTGACTGACCACTTGGAGACACCTCATTTGTCTTACCCCGTTCTTAAACCACAGCTATTACCCTATCTTAACATCTGTGGGTATCTGGGAAGGCTATTTGATGGGTGTCCTGGGAGGAGCAGAAATTTTTCACTGACTGATCTCCAGTGGTTTTGATGCTTCCAAGTCCAGGCTATAGTACCTCCTGAGCTTTTCCCTGATCTCCAAGTTCTTTATCTCATTTCTGAGGTCTTCAAACTCCTGTGCAGATGAGAGGTTGCAGAAGACCCTGAAGTCGTTGTAAGGTGGGATGCCATGGTCTCGCCCTCTCTGGATGTTGATAGCGGCCAAGTCCAGTGAGACAGAGTGTGCCATGGAGAAGAGTTTCTCCGTCAGCTCCATGTTGAGGAGTTCGGAGGGGACCCGCATTTTCCCAGGGACCCCAAACAGCCCGCGGAGGAGGGGGTCGATCCCACCCTCCTGCGTGATCCTGAAAGGGGAGAAGAAGGCCTTGTGCAGGGGGATGTGGCCTTGGCGGATGGGCTGGAAGGTTTCGTTCAGCCGGTACAGGATGGGGTTGATCAAGGTGTGCCCGAAGCGGAAGGCAGCAGTGGCAAAGGCGTTGAGAATCCCCGCATTGACGTTGGGGTTATAGCCTTTGTACTCGCCCAGCATCTTCATCCCAGCCTCCCCAAGGACCTTGGGGAGCCAGTGGGCATAGGTGATATGCTGCATCTGGGCACCCACAATCTTCCGTGCCTCATGGTACAGGAGGTCTCCATCCCAGTGGGGATTGAGGGCTGACAGCTCCCTGGCGACGCGGTTGTGCTCCCTGAACCAAAGCGTGTGCATGGCCGTGAGACCTAGCTGCTCGTTGGCACGGTGGTCTCCTGCCAGGAAGCACGGCACGGGGCTCTCGTTCTCATCTCTCATGCACTCAGTGGGTGGCCCTACAGCAAAGGGAAGGAGATGCTTCCCCGAGCTGGGCACAACTTGCCCTTGCTTCAGCAGCCCGTTTTGGCTGCTCAGATCCTGCAGCTCCTGTGATTCCTGCTCTGTGCTGCCGTAAACATTGGAGGCATCGATGTAAGATGTCAGGTGGTTGATCTGCTCCCTGGCGTAGACAGAGTTCATTAGCAGGGAGGTCATCCCGCTGCCGCACACAGGGCTCGAGCGGACGAAGAACATGCAGCGCCCGTTCCTCACGCGGGGGTCATTGGCAGGGACCATGATGGAGAAGCAAGGCGGGTCATTGCTGCACACCTCGCTGCAGGGGGCTCCGTCTGA
>NW_009259526.1:39109-44869 GCF_000687185.1 Egretta garzetta
TCTTGGGAAGCGGGACATGCTAATGGCTGCCACCGTCTGGTCCATGTCATGGTCCAGAAACTGCCCCCACTGCATGAGCATGTGCGTGAACTGGTCATCAGGGGTGATGGTCTCAGTCCCAACCATGGCGGTGGAAACGAGGCGCGGTAGAGGCAGGGGCAGGTCCCTGGCATCTTCTGCCAAGGAAAACCCCCGGGGAAGGTTAAATCCATTCTGGTAGGCAGGTTTGAGGAGCCTCTGGAAGGCTGTGAGAGATGCACCCCACATCGGGTGCTGGAGATTGTTGCAAGACCCATCGTGGGTCCGGTACTTCTTGTGGAAGCAGATATCTGAGCAGTTTGGCGTGCGGCGGTGGGCAGAGCAGCCCGACAGGTTGGCAATCATGTTCAGGTAGTGAGGGGACACCAAGTCATTGTACCGATAGCCTGCAAAGGTAAAGGCAAAGCACCAGGTCAGACCGTGGCTGCTGTAGCCACCCAGTTCCAATAGACCCTTGTAAGGGCTCTGGGTGAAACCCATGGCCAGGATTGTCAGGGTGGGCAGGGGAAGGCCAGGTCATGGTGTTGCTATGTAATTTATGGGAGGTTAAATGAAGCACAGCATCCTACCAGGTCCACAGAGAAGAAAAGATGGGGAAAAGAACTTAGCATAAACTGTGCAGAGGTGGAAACCAGAAACGTGACTGGCAGACCAAATTGCGGGGGTGGTCTTGGTCTCCATCCTGCGTTTATTTTATGTCTCTCTGGGTTATTACGGCAACCTCGAGCACCATCGACCATCCAAACCCTACGTGACAAGCAGCAGGGAAGCTATGGGTGACTGCCAGGGCGCTTACGCCACGTGAAAGCGCTGAATAATGCTGCGCTGTGCGGATGCTGACGGGGCTCCGAGGAGGAGAGGCTGGCGGTCCGACCAGCCCAGACGAGACCTGCAGCCTGGAGAGAGACTCCTCACAGCCTGGAATACATCCAGGCAGGCAAATAAATATATTTACGGGCCCCAAACGTACATGCCTGCTACGTGGTGACTCACAGGTATAGGTAGAAACACTCAATGCATGGGGATGCCTGTTGTGTGTAAAGGAAGTCCCAGCTAGCAAGTTTTGGAGTCCAGCTGCTGGATGCTTGGACCTCACTAGGTATTTTTGGTGTCACATTGCTTTGTTGCTTGCTATCCCACCTCAATAAAAGGAACCTGAGTGGCTGGAACTTGTCTGAGTTCGCAGCTAAGAGGTCAAAGTAGAAGAGAGAGACAGAGGAGTGATACCCCCCTTCCTCCATTACAGCACCCAAATAATTCAGAGTTATCAGTATTTTTCTCGTTGTTGCTTGGAGGGCAGGAAACCTCTCTGACCGTGCTGCTGAGGGATGAACCTCAGGTCTGCAAAGGTACCCCTTCGTCAGTTAGATGGCTAAATATTTTTAAAGATTAGGGCTTTCATAGCCAGTCAAGAAATCTTTAGCAGAACGAGGAACTGAGCACCAGGTTGGTATGGTAACGACAGGACCAGCCCTCCGGCTGTTATGGAAACCATGAGATGGAAGAGAGCATTGCAACCCAGACAACCCATTTCCTGACATACCCAAATTTGCACTTTTTAAACTTCCTGGATGCCTACACACCGTCGTTTTAATTGAATCCTACACACACAGTTAATTAAGAGGGGAAATAAAATCTCTCCTACCTGTGACATTCATATCCACGATTAGACCTTGCTGCACGTGTTCCTGAATCAGCTGCAAGGTCCTTTCAAAGATCTCACCCGCCCTGGCTGTTTCAAGGGTGTAGGGGTCCCGGGGGTAGCGGAAAAGAGCCAGCAAGTCATTGGGTGTCTTGGGGCGTCTGTTTCAAGGAATTAAAAGTGATGCAGAAACATTAAAATAAACAGGCCCTGTGCAGAGCAACGGGACTCTGACGGCGGCAGGAGTCAGGCTCTAAGCCCGGTCTGGTGCTTGAGCCCCCAAACTGCTCTATAAGCGCGGTGTGGCTTGCCTACATATTGCACATGGTTAAAGAAAGGATATTTTTTTCCCCAGGAAAATACACACATTTAATTTCCTCAGCATCTCTGGGGTTTTTTTCTGCTACGGTAATTTATTTTTCACTTTTCAACAGCTGAGACATTAAGTTTTGGGCTTAATACAAATGATCTATCTTTTCAATAAAAACATATATTGGGGTGGAAGAGGAGGGAATTACCATTCACTCAGGAAGTCATTGTTCATTGAGGAGATGGTTAGAACTATTAGATTATTATTTCTGTTCACCCTACGCAAAGTCGGTTGCATTTATAGAATGACTACGCTGATTATTTCCTTTTCTATGCGCTGCCTCTGGAGCCAACTCCAGCTGACAAAACGCGCGTTGCAGATGGAAGCGACACGAGAGGTGATATTCACGTAACAGATACCCCCGTATCAGATTTTTCCAGAATCCCAAACGCCTGTTGTGAAGCTCTATCACACCCTTACATCTACACGGTGCAACTCCAATACTCGAAACACCACCGTAGCTTTCATCTGTGGGTTGTCAACAACAAAATGAGTTTTGAGAAAGCTTCACTCAGTGCCTCTCGTATCTCTTCTCTGCTCCAAGTCTCAGATCGTGGTGCTTCACGCACTTACTTGCTAAACAGCTCCGTGCGCGTTGAGTTGATGGCGTGGTCCACGCTGCTGATGGCTTCCCGTATCGACGTGGCTACAAACGTGTCGCCGCTCCGACCGACATCCGTGGCTTCCCAAAGCAGAAAGAAAGAACAAAAAACCTCTTGATTTACGCTGATATTAATTTGTCTTCCAAGCTCAAGAAAATCTGTGTATCGGTACCAGCCCCATAGTAACTCCACTGCAGGTCGAACTCCGTCTCCATTTGCAACGTGAACACCATGAAACTTCTGAAAAAGAAATTAACTGCCTGAAAAAGAAGGTGACTCCTTCAGGTATTGGCTGGGGAACACATATTCAGAGTTTGCTCCTGTACAGCTTTGCAAATAAATGCTTGTTTTGGCTGGTGGTTAAACTGGAAAAGGAAAATGGAAAAAATCACAGCAAGTTAACCCAAAATAAGGTATTTACTTCCCACAAAGGAAACTTCTAAAATTCATGAAATTCATTTGAATGTATTGCTCATTCTATTTATGGAACACTTCTAATTCAGTTCAAATTTAGCGCTAGTGCATCGGAGACATCATTTTAAAGCAAACAAGAGGGCGGCTGTTTGAACACCTTCAGAGGTACACACAGGGATTCTTAAAAATTCCTACAGAATGCATTTTTAAGCCAGGGCCTTTGTCACAGGTGAACAAACCAGTTCCCATTTGGCTACTGGCGTATGCAACAGCCAGCTGGAAAATGAGCTACCCATCAAGAATAAATCACAGAAATTACCTTAGGAATACTTTCAAACGACAAAGACGTTTCAGATTATTCTCAGCTCCTTGCACACAACCCCTGTATAGAAAACGATCTTAAATTCACCTAATAAGCCACTCACTAGTCACGCTCGTTATCCCTGCGTGCTTGAGGAAGAGCCCTCTACTTATATTTTTAACCTTACTGCTTGCCTTTGATTTTTTTTTTTTTTTTTTTCCTCCTTGCCAGTTCTTCCTTCCCCTCCGAGCAGCACAATTTCCACTCCTGACCTCTGGTTTGACTAGCAGAGGAGCGCTACTCCTCTTTATTCATTACAGCTCCCCTAATGCACGGAGCAGTAGCTTGAAAACGAGTGACCTATTTCCCACCCCCACGGGACCAAGCAAACGCTTAAAGCCCTGGATTTGCAGCGACAATGTCGTTCTCCTTCTCCCTCCCCTGGCGTGCGAGGTTACGGTCAGATGATGACTTGTGAGCGTGTTGGCACATTTTAATAAGTGTCTCCCTCCCAACAGAGGCAGTAACTACAGGCACACCGACAGCCCGGCTTGCAGGAGGAGGTTTGAGGCACCACCTTTGCCTCTGCAGGGAGCAATTGCAGCTCAGCTGAGAAAACAGCGAGGAGCAGCTGGGAGGCGCGTGGGCTTTCACAACTCTGATCATGCCTGCGAGGGACCTGTCTGCAAAGATGCTAAAGAAATAACAAGAGTTACCTGTTCAAAGCGTAGATGTCAACACAGCATAGCCCCCCCCCCCTTGCAAGAGAAGACTCAAGAGGACCACGGGAGATACCCTACCGGTGATGGTGAGCTGCATAGCGCTGGAGGTGAAGCCAAAGGGGTTTCTTGCTATGCACTCGTATCTGCCCTGGTCAGCCACGCCGAGGTCTTGAATGGAAAGGGTCCCGTCTTGGCTTATGTGGAACTTGCCACTCTCTGTGATCTGGATACCCTCCTGTCACACCATCAAAAGACAGAAAATGTGTCAGGGCATGGAAAGGTTCCCATCATCCCAGCCTTCAACCTATTCAGCAAACCCACAGACGGATGTGATGAACTAGTGTGGCCACCAGATGTTAGCATTGCTCTTCCAAAGAAACCAGAAAGCCATCCAAGGACATCTGCTCCTGCCTGGACCCACTATGAGGAGGTCCTTGCTCAGCTCCTTCACCCTGGGCCACCTCTAGGCACTCGCTGCAGGGCACAGACATCCCACACATTTCTCTGCCCTTCTTACAGACAGGCTGGCTGGAGGGAGTGCTGTGCCCTGATGCTGTCACAGAAGTTTCATGGCACATAAATAAGCCTAAAAGTCTTCAGTCTGGGGACAACCTGGAACTGATGGGTTTTTGCTGGCCTTGAACTGTAGACACCAGCTTTTGCTGATGATGATCAAAGCACCGCGAGCAGCAGCTCCCCCAAACCCCACCACAACCTGGCTGGTGGCTTCAGGTTTTACTTTTTTACTTCTCCTATTTCTTAACATCTTTCTGCTTGCCCTGACCCAACCTAATGCCTACTCTGCTGCCCTCCCAGGCTCTTTTCTTCTGCTCCCACTGTTGGCTGGAGCCCCAGGCAAGCTGCAAAGTCACCTCCCACGAGACCTCTGCAGGGTAACTGAGGCTCAAGCCATTTTCCCCTCTAATTTGTTCTGTGCCTGACTGTGCTCAAAGGCAAGGCAGGTCCCAGTGAAGGTCTCAGGTGTTGTACTACAGCATAGCAGGAAAAACTCTGAAGAGCTTCATCTAATGAATTCTTGAAAAGAGCAGCCAGGCTGCAGCATGGTTATGAGAGATCGTGGCTTTGCCCCATCAAAGCTGGAGCCAACCAGCATCATCCAGTTCTACCAGTGGGAATCCTGGAAATACAGACAAACTAAGAAAAAAATGCACTTTCAGTTTTTTTCCAGGAATAGTCAATCAAGCGTTTCTAACATCCTGGAAGGTCACTGGCTTCAAGTTACTTGTTTGGAAGTAAGAACAAGAGAAAACAGGCATGTGCGTTGCAAGGCTTCAAGCCTTCAAGCCTGAGAAAGAGCAACCTTCTTTTAGGCCATTAAAACCCCCAAATCAGTGGAAATGTTGAGCCTTAAATTTTCATCAGACACAATTTCTTCCACGCGTATTGCACAAACTGATTTAACTAGTTGAGCTGGGAGAGGTGTTTAACGAGAGAGTTGTTTAATGTCCCCACGGAGGGGCCACCCTGCTTCCCGGTGATGGTCAAGTACACGGCATCATCTCTTACTTTGACCCAGGTTATGGTGGGCCGTGGATCTCCTTGGGCGGCGCAGGTAATGGCAACGTCCTGGCCTGTCTCTGCCACCACGTCTTGGGGGGGATGAAGGAACACGGGTATCACTGTGCAACACGGGGGAAAACATCACAAGA
>NW_009259526.1:44908-65308 GCF_000687185.1 Egretta garzetta
GGGCAAACCAGAGCTGCTGAGCTCCTCCTGCTGTTCCAAGGTCTACCTGTGCTCTCTGTCTCTACCAAGTCCTCTGTAATTGATGTTCATTATTTTCTGCTCCCGTGTGTCTCTACTTGGGGTGATTACACAGGAATGTGCTGGGTTCTCTGTCATTTCAAACCGTTCATTCAAAGGCTTTCTAGAAAAGATACTCTAGCTGAAACAAAGATCGCAAATTGATTCGGGAATTATCAGATGAGGCTCTCTGGCAAGCGTTAGCCAGCTCAGAATAACTAATTACATGGAACTTGCTGGTCTCAAAATATCCCGTGAATTCTGTGCTTGAAGCATCACTGATTTCATGTTGCTAGATGGTTTCCTTCCCTCCAGTCTACCATTAGCAAAATCCTGCCACGTTTGTGAGCAAGAAAGGATGTTTGCTTATTTAAAACAATTACATGGGAACAAAAAAGAAAATAAAAACGTGGAAGCATTCCTGTGTGACTTGTGTTTTACAGAGGCTTGGTGTTAGAATCCCTGAATTTAGGTTAAACATATGACCTGGTAGCTAAACTTTAAGACAAATGTATCTGGAGCCAGAGCTAAATCTTCCTGAGAAGGAATCAGGGTTTTTTCAGAATATTTCATTTTAAAAAGAATCTTACAATTCATTCTGTAGGAAAGCCAAGATTTTAAAATAGTAAAAAAAAAAGAGATTACTAAGAATTTAATACATTGTTTTGTAAGTTCTCAGACAAGAATTCTTCGTTTCCTTTCCTTTACCACATTTTCTTAATAATAACTCCCAAAGACACTACAGGGCCCCATTTTTCACTCAAACTGGCCAGCTATCCGAGCTCATCTGATGGGCGTTAAAGGTCATTTCTGATCACATAACCCTGCCCGAGAGTTTATTTGTGCAGATGCCAGCCGACACCACCCCATTCCCTGGCCGCACCGGATGAGCTTCATTCCCACAGTTATACTTTTTCTAGGTAAATTTTCAAGGAAAACTGAAGCATCTTCTTCCAATTTACAAATCTTGGCCCTCTGGAAACCTCTTTAGAGTTTCCCACCAACTGATGGAGCTCGTGGGGCGAAACATCCACTCCCAGGCAAAAGCAAATTCCCATCCCGTAGGAACGAGGGCAATTCCCTGCCTTGTCAGACAGCGCGTCACTCATCAGAGTGTTGACTTAATAAACCCATTTGCCAGCCCTTAATTCCCAGAGCCTCACCAGCTTACCTCGCGGGGTCACCGACAGCTGTACCGGGAGGGTCCTCACTCCGATGGCACTGATGGCATGGCATTCGTACTGGCCTTGGTCATGCAAAGCAACCCTCATCACCCGCAGGGTACCTGTGGAGAGGATGCTGTGCCTCCGGTCATTCGGCAGTGGCCCACCTGGTCAAACAAGCAGCACAGTTTGTCCATTGCCTGGGAGATTTCTCTTCCCGTCACTGGAGGTATCCGTGTGATGGTTCAAAATTTCATTTCCTTCCCAACATGACATCAGCCACCCTGAAATACCAACTTCATCTTGCTAAGGGAGGAACAGGACCGATGCTCCTCTTCCCACACCCAGGATCATGATGGATTTGTCTTGTCTAAGCAACAGGAAAGGAGCCGAAACCCTTTTTCTTTCCTCATAAGCCTTTTCTTAGTGCACACTGCAGATTTACTGACACCTGATGGATAACAAATCTGTGCTCAATTATCCAAGCTGGCCGTTTCATCCAATAAATGGAAACAATTAGCATTGTTTTTTTTAATTTGGTATTTTGATTTGCTTTGGTTTGGAAACTGCGTTGCTTCAATATTTCCTCTATTTAAGGAGAAAAGTTCAAAATTAAAACGCTTTACCAAACCTAAACAAAATTATTAAACTTCTCAGTTTAGTGACTTTTTTTTTTTAATATTCCATTTTCCTCCAAATAAAGGCTCTATTCATGCATCCCAAATACCAAAAGGAATCTGAATCCTCCCCCACACTGTCAGAAGCGGCTCTGAGGATGAGCGATGCTCCATCACACCTCATCCTCTTGTCTTGCTCTTAGCACGCCTCCTGTGAAAGCGCCGTAAAGCCTGGCTGATCTTTGGATCACAGCGTGACCTGGCAAACCTGGTTACAAAGCAGTTGTTAACCTTACTCCTTGTCACCGTACTCCTTACCACAGCTCTAAGAGATATCTTCTGAAAACTGGGCAGTGGAGGAAAACAGGTTAAAGGAGATGGAGAATGTGCTGGCGGAGGAGAATTTCAGCTGGTCCTTCTTAACACTGGGTCAAGGGCTATTGCTGTGGAAGCTGGAATACAATAGCCATGAATTCTCCACAGCACTAAACCATTAATTATGGCTTGTGAAGCATAAGGAAAAGTTGGAGGCCCTCTGGGCCAAGCGTTATTGGCTTCTGTCCCAGAAAGTGTTGGATGGGATCAGTTCAGTGGAGCCAGCGCTAACAATCACCCGAGACTTTGAAAGTTCACCACCACCTGTTGGCCCGAAGTGGCTTTTCCTAAGCTAAAGGCAACCTCGGAGGTGTGTCAGCGGTGAACGATGCCTTCCTGCAACGCGCTCCCCATCAACGACAGTGATGGAGAGCTGGTCCATGGTGACACCCACCGACTTGGAGTGTCCGGATCCTGCCTTTTCAAAGGAGGTAGGAAGCCACCGCGGGAGGAAGTTTGAGGCTTCCCATGGGCTTCATTCTGATGAAAACCAGAACACTCCTGCCTTCTGACGTGATGACTTAGTGTGTCAAAGACTTAAGAGGCTCCTTCCCCAGTGTTTAACATCATCCTTGGTGATCTACAACATACCTCCTAGTGTGACTAGGCCTGTGCTGATCACCATCTGTCCTGTGTCACTGCTGCAAGTCATCGCCCTGGACCAGCAGCTCGGCTGTTCTCACCCACACCCCATGGGTGGTGGCATGGGAGAGAAAGAAATCGCGAGTGAAGCGAGGCAGTACCTGCCCTCGTCCAGGCAATCACGGGTGGAGGGTGACCCTCGGCAGAGCAGGGGAAATCCACGCTTTGTCCCTCGGTTACTGTCTGATCAGTGGGGATGAGGAGAAACCTGGGAGAATCTGGAGGGGAAAGCAATGACTGAGCAGCAGGAAAAACCTGAGCAGTGAGCTCGGGTTAATTCTCAGTTCCTGGGAGCAGAACCAGTCGTGGGGCTTAAATACAGCCCCCTGACCGAGTGCTTTATCCCAGAAATGTCATCAGTTTGTGACTCCTCACCTTGCACAATGATCCTTGCTGTCGCCTGGATGGATCCCTCGGTGTTGCTGGCATTGCAGTTGTACTGGCCCTGGTCCGAAAAGGTGACGTTCTGAATGAAGAGCCCTCCAGAGCTGGTGATAGCGAAACGGGAATCCTGTGGTAAAGGAGAGCCTGTGCCAAGGGTCCAGCTGATGCGAGGGTGGGGGTGCCCGGAGACCCCACACTCCAAGGTGACGCTTTCCCCAATCAGCACTTCAGTGTTCTGCGGCTGGATCACAAAAGTGGGCTTGGCTGGAAGGAAACGAGTGCTTCAGAAACCAGAAGCTCTGCTGCCTGCTCAGGCACGGGCAGGCATCCTTTGGACTCCTCATGCAACCCAGCTAGCAGCCTGGCTCTTCCCTGACCTCCAAATCCTCACTGTGAGCAATCCCCCCAACGCCGCTTCTTCCCACCACCTCCTCATCCCAGTCACTTCGTGCTGGAGCTTCCCCACCCCAGTGTCCCCTTCATCCTTGCTATCTCTGTGCTGCAGAATCCCAGCCTCCAGACTCCCTCCCAGCCCTGAATTACTTCCAGTCTCTAAACCCCCAATGTCCGATGCCCAGGAAGGAACCCCCTTACAGCTCAGACCATGCTACGCTGTTAGCCACCCTCTTCCCCAGCGCACCAAGAACATCCTGGCACATACAAAGCCAGGACTGACTCTGACTTAGCTCCTCTCCCAGCCCCAACCCGAGTTGGTCCTTCAAGGGGTGCACAAGGCTCAATTACATGGGGTGCCAAAATAGCGCAGAACGACTTCTTGTGTCTTGACCTCTCCAGCTATGTTCTTGGCCATGCACTGGTAGACGCCTTTGTCCGACTCCTTGGTATTCTGGATCATCAAGGTACCGTCTTGCAACAGGTTGAGGCGGTTGTCGTATTTCATGTCAATCTCGTTACTGAAAAACAGCCACAAACAGGCAAAATCTGAAAGGAGTAAAGACTGGTGATCTTCCCCTGAGCTGCTGGGGGAGTGGTGGGGCTTTGCATGCGTTGCAGTAAATTCATGTTCCTTGGAGCTATTCTGAGACTTCATGAAATTTATAGCAAGAGTTATGATTTACAGCACTGAACTCCAGCTCCAGCTCTGATTTACTCCCTGGGCGAGCTACTTTTTCTCTCACCACTGATTACATAGGATATTTACAGCCCGTCAGGAGAGCACACTCTTCCCATGCAATAGCATCATCGCTATTGTCAGGGCATCGAGGCCCGGCAACTTGTTCTCATTATTTACTCAGTGCAAATATAATAATGAATTAATACTGTTATTGCATGCAGCCATTTCTAATCAAATGGGCTCAAAGGCCTCAGGGGGGCAAAAACCTCTGAGTAAGTCACTGTGGGACCCCAACACAGCTTGGCCTCCAACCCAACCCGAGAGCTGTGAAACATCTTCCTTCTTTCTACAGTGACCTGCGACTCCTGGATCCTGGCCCACGGCAGAAGGTCCCACCGCTGCATCCCATTTGTCCCAGCGCGAAGGAATCTTGGATGGCTGCAGATGATTGAAAAGGGAGAAGGGACCTCTCTCCCCCTAGGACAAAGGCTGAATCCACTCTGCAAACTAATATGCTTGCTGGGCATTTATTTAATTCCCCTGATGTCTCCTCACTCCAGTCATATCTCGTTTGTGGAACATTTATTATCATTACCCCTATTACAATGCTGTCTTTGGAAGCCTGCCAGCATTTCCCTAACAAAACCTTCCTTCCAGGGGGACTTCGCTCAGCCATAAACTTTTGCTCCGTGCTGAAACTCTGCCTGGTGGGGAGTTAGCTGAAGAAGCATACATTGATCATTTTTATTAATAACAGAGCCCTGTTCAGGCTCCCACAGACAAGAAGCTCGTAAAGCAGCGAAGTAACTTCGCTTCCACAGTGGGCAACTGCTTGAGCACAGAGTATTTTATTGTGGAGCGTTTCCCAGGAATGCTTTGGCACCTAGCATAGCCATATACTTTTCCAGTGTTGCTGTATGGAATGATAACCTATACGCTGCTTTGCAAGGTCGGTCTTTCAGTGGAGACCAGCGATTTTTCCCTTTGAAAACAAACCATTCTCCCAGCACGCTAGGCCTTCCGTGAGAAAACCCTAGAGCCTAGAGGCAATTCAGCAGGTCAGAAATGGCAAGCACGGTGGCTTACAGCAACGTGAAATACTAATTTTACTTTTTTTCCTGATCAAAAGACAATTGCTTTCAGCCTGCAGAGTATGTTTGTGGGAAAGTTATAAGCTCTTGGAATCCATTACAAACGCAGATGAAAACACCACTTTGGATTACGTGGTCACCAGAGAATGCTATTAAAAGCAAGGTAAATACAACCTATGGAATAGCCTTTTTTTTTTTTTTTTTTTTTTTTTAAATGTTGCATGAAACAGCTTTTGTAATGACAGGCAGTCACCGAAGAGCTCAGCGCTTGAAAACCTTTGCTACCCCAGGGCTCACTGTGTGTGACTTACTTGTTGTGCAGCCAGATAATTGCAGGCTTTGGGTTGCCTTCTGCCCTGCAGGTGAAATAAACTGTGTTTCCCAAGAGGACGTCGACGTCGTGGGGTTCTGAGGTTATGCGAGGCCTCTCTGCAAAACACCAATTTAACACAACCCAGTCTCGAGCAGCCCAAAAGCACCTCCAGCCCAACTGGAGAGCAGTGGGTAACACAACACCCATCCTACAACCTGTGAGCAAGGGATTTTGTTCATTATGTCCCTAATTCATCGGCCAACCCCTATTCAACCAAGCCTTTCACTGTGTGCTCCACTTTAAGATGCACTCAAGCACTGAGTGAGTTGAACATTTAAAGGATGTGCTAAAATAGAATTTACGTACGTGGTCTGGAGCGCTTGATCTTGACTCAGCAGAATATTTACCCGTCTAGCAATCTGTACGCTCACCAGTAACCCAGTAAAACCAGCTGGATTATTCATCCGATTAAGTGAGAACCTGCCACCTTTGCCAGTGGAAGGTCTGTGCCCTTACGCCTCAGACCGCAAGCCAAGGGCTTGGCATCCAGCCTCCATGCCACCAGTGCAGGACCAAGCCCACCCCAGCCCCCCGGTACAAAATGCTGGCCCAGCGCAGATTTGCTCCGCTGTTCACATCTGCTAAGGAATGGTGGGCTAAGCTGATGCCAGCGGGCTTCGCACTGACTCAGATATCAGCTGCCGGCATCAGTAGAGCTTTACGCTGAATTATGCATCATTTGTCTTCCCCAGCTGGCACAATACCAGTGTAAAAGCCTAATGCCAGCAAAATCTTCCCACCAGGTGCTCTGGCTAATTTGACAGACATCCCGCTGCGCGCCCATGCCTAAACCAGAACAAATCTGCATTAGCAGCTGTACCGTGGCAGCGGGTGCCTGGCGGGGACAGCTTGTTGTGCCGCACATCCACTTGCAGCAGGTCCCACCCCACGTGTCCCCAGCTTCTTTCTCCAGACCCTTCCCATTCCTCCCCAGCTCTGGGGGTTACGAACCCCGTTTTTGCCAATTCAACCCTTTGCATGGCTGTGCCCTAAATTAAACTCTGAAACGGTTGAGGTTTTTTTTTAAAAAAAAAAAATAATAAAATCATAGGAGAAAAGCAGAATGCAAGGGAGATTTCTTCAAAATTCAGCCGATCTCCCACATCTGGCTCACAGCAGGGCCATGCACACAGGACTGGCGTATCCAGGAGGGATGCTACTAGCTGGCCTGGGCGAGTGGGAACGGCTCAAGCTGACTCTAGCAGCAGTGAAGCACTCGCTGATGCTTGTGCCATCCTCCGCCGATGCCTGCACTAAAAAAAGCCAGAGTTTTGTCTTTTTCTATGTGCAGTATTTAACTTTGGGATTTTTCAGAACAAAACCTTTCATTTCAAAATGGCATTTTTCAGTGAGAACTTCTCTAAATGTAGAGAACGGCAGCTCAACAAACTCCCATGCCTGCACTAAAAAAAGCCAGAGTTTTGTCTTTTTCTATGTGCAGTATTTAACTTTGGGATTTTTCAGAACAAAACCTTTCATTTCAAAATGGCATTTTTCAGTGAGAACTTCTCTAAATGTAGAGAACGGCAGCTCAACAAACACAATCCTTTACCGCAGTCAAAGCACTCCACTACGTGGCTACTACGAGTTTGCTCAGGCTTTCAGTTGTGTTTCCAGCCACTGCAGCTCTCCCAGCGTTCCCCTTCTGTTCAGCCTAATGCGGGACGTTTCTTCTGGCTGCTGGTTTAGCCACCGACCGCAGCAGGTCCTTTACTGGCCCTGCTCTATCTAAAAGCCAAGACGCCGCCTGCCAGCCAAAACAGAGCTGCTGCCAAGCCCTACGCGACTGCCAGCCTTCTCTGCGTTACCCTGATAACTTGTGTGACCCCGCTGGGACTTTTCCACTTCAGCAGCAGAAGGAGGGAGAAAACAGGAGGCCAGGGCAGGGAGGAGGGAGGAAAAGGGGTGGAGGAAGCAATTCTGAGATGAAAGCCCAACTCCACGGGCTGGAGGTGGCCGGTGGAGGGGTTTGACCTCACTCACCGCAGTTGAACTCCTGGGTGGTCAAGGTGACGATGGAGCGCCCGTGCAGCTCCCGGGGCGCCTCGCAGGTGGCGGCAGTCTGGATGCTGCCCTGCTCAGCGTATTTCTTCAGCAGCTCGGCCAGCCACATCAAGTCGCAGTCGCAAAGCAAGGCGTTGGAGTCCAGCCGCCTGCAAGACCAAGGAAAAGGCCGTTCATCTCCCAGCCTCCGACTGCTGCCTCCTTCTCCAGGACTCAGGAGGCGAACAGTCCACCGGAGTGAAGGATCACCTGGCTGTTCTTCCTTGCATTTGATTATATCCCCAATGAAAATTTGAGATATTTCATTCCCACAACGTTTAAATAGGATGCTTCAACCAAGTCAGAAGGATTTTGTTGAAAAACTAACATTACCCATCAGCCATTCCAGTTTCAAATGAAAATTATTCTGCTAGACTGGATTACGCATTTTTGGCTAAAGTTGAGGCAAAGAGAGACACCGAAATATTGGTATTTCCCCCAGGATGGAGATTTCAACCTTTACGGAATTCCGTAAGAACAGCAGAGAACGCTGCCTCCGCTCAAGCTTTCCATTTGCTTTTACTCTCAGCTCAGAAAAACTCCCCCTTGATTTTAGCGGGCATCAGATTGACCTCTTTCTGTCGCCCTCTGCACAAGGATGAATAAAGGCTATAGGGGCATCAGCTGATGCCTCCTTCCCCACTAACAGATTTCCAGTAGATGGGTCAGGGCTATTGAAAAAAAAAAAAAAAAAACAGACCATGGAAGAAAGGTCTAATGTTTCCAGGGGCCAACATTTGAGAATGTGAGATTTCGCGCAAGGCCACGATACAGCATCTTACGGACACCCCACCTTTACCTCTCACATGTACAGACAACGTGTCACAAGTTGTTCCCTGTCAACGAAAAGCGAAGGCTTTTACCTGCTTGCAGAAATCAGAGGGCTGCAGTGAGAAACACACGACTTCCTTGTAGTTTAAAATCATGGCAGAACACCAGAATTCTTTCAGTTTTGCTCTTTTCCCCCCCCAAAACGCATAATAGAACTGATTTCCAGAGGTCATAAAAAGCAAACAAAGCAAAACTCCGGGGCGTTTAAGCAAGCAAAAAGTAAGCTTGAGAGACAGCCAGGTTCCGTGGGAATAACACAGCAGGGCATTCCTACGTGGGGTGAGAACCGTGCACCTCGGCACCCCGCTGGGCATGTTCCATCTCAAGAAAGAAAGCTTTTATTTTTTTTTTTTTTTTTAACGACTAGGATTTTTCCTTCCATGTTAGGTACTGCTCTGAAGACCTGAGGGAGGTCATCTCTCTGACCTGGAGTTTGCACGTTTTTGAAGGCTATTTTATGGTTTCAAACTGTGTAGGCCAGCAGAGGGCTGTGAGGACTTCCCCAAGATCGTTCATTCCTGTGGCATTATTGAGCCCTAAGAAGATTATAGTTAGATTAAAGCAGATTATAGTTAGATCATAGTTAGACACTAACATGAAGAAACCACTAACTGGTTAAATCAGCTCTCCTGTCCAGTCAAAACTGTTTTATAAACTTAGCAGTGGCCTTAGAAGTGCAACAACTAAAAGCTTTGCCAACCAGGCACATTTTTCCTCGGGTCCTGGCCATCTGATCAAAGATAAACAATTGCTCTTTGCAGGCAATGTTTTTTACTTACAGCCGTTTGAGGGATTCCAGTTGAGAGAATGTCCCTGGATGAATCCTGGAAATCTTGTTGTTGTGCAAGAATCTGCGAGAGGAGAACCCATGCCAAAACATTATTCAGTATTTGCACGAGGCGGATGATAACATCCCAGGTCAAAACTCAGTTTAAATACAAAGGCTGCTCATCAAAACGGAGCTTAGTTTTCAAATTGACTGCGTTTGTTTCCGTGAGCTGTAGGGATTCCGTTCATTTGCGAGTGCGATGCGATGCACCAAAGAGGGCAGCGGGTGCGGACTGGAAACGGTGACTCAAGATGTGATGTAACAGGTTTAAACTGGAACCTTAAAGTTAATCTGCTTCATGTGCTGCAAAGGGAGGAGAAAGGGCACGACGTCCCCGCAGACTGGGCCCACCCTAAGTTTTCTGTGCCTGGGTCAGCTCTAGTTGAGCAGGGACCATTTCTTTCCCTCCCTGCAGAAGATAGGGAATTTTCACAAGGGCAGCCAGTGAAGATGACAGACAACTCGTGCCCCAGACTCAGTGTAGTTATTAACCCAGATCCATGAGTAAACC
Organism: Egretta garzetta; assembly: GCF_000687185.1. Taxonomy (NCBI): domain Eukaryota; kingdom Metazoa; phylum Chordata; class Aves; order Pelecaniformes; family Ardeidae; genus Egretta; species Egretta garzetta. The sequence continues at coordinate 54,900 of NW_009259526.1, forward strand.
TAATTCAGACAACAACAGCCTAAGCTGGGCTTATCTCTGAATAAAGCTAAGGTAAATTCTCACTCCCAGAGCCTTAGCACGCAGATAAGGCTCCCCAGTTCTTTGATAAAAACCCTGATTGCACTAAGGATGAAATAATTAATTCTCTATTCCCTTAATGGAAGGGGAAATTCAGTTACGCCAGTTACATCTAAAACTCATAAAAGACCATTGACAAAAGATAGGAAGCAATTTTAGCAGGGGGTGGAACAGGAAAGAAATACAAAAGCGGTAGAGCTCGCGTGCAAATGCCTGCATACAGACGCGTACATGCAAGTTCAGCCTGGTTGCCCAGCTTGGATGCTGACAAACCTTCCTTTAAAATTTAAATCCAGAATTTTTGTTGGATCAAATACAGCGGCTGAGATCAGCCATGGCTTACTGATCCAGGTCTGAATTTTCCTAAGGGTGTTTGGATCCCACGTTTTTCTTTTCCTAGCATGTATGGATACAAGGCACATTCCCATGCAGCGCAGAAGGGTCTCTTGGTTTCACCATGGAGTGGGAACCACCACGTGAACTTCTGTCCTAGCAGATACATTACTGCTCGAAGCAACCCTGGGGAGCAGGAGACACAGGACTTCGTTTCCTAAGCGCTTTCAAGAAGGACGCATGTTTTTCTTGGTAGACTTTCTTCTGACTTTATTCCTTTTCCACCCTCTTTTTTTTTTTTGTACATGCTGCCCAACAGTGACTAATGTTGACCTTACGGTCAGAGTAAAATTTCAGTTGGCTTGGCCAACTGTAGGGCTTTCTGCAGATTTACCCCTACTTAGGTGGAAACATGAACATAACACAACCGGGGAAATCCTCTTCCTATTCCCTATGGCAAGTACATAAAATCTCCTTCTTCAAGGAAGCTTCTTCTCGCATTTCCTTCCATTTTGAAGATCGTACTTCATGCTACCAAAACGGTTACACAAAACAAAGCAGTTTTTCCCCTTCTCCTCACCCCCTTACTCACAAGAAAGGTCCCATCTTTACTTACAGCCTTTCAAGTTTTGGCAAGTCACTAAAAGTCTCCGTCTCCAGGCTTTCCAGGTTGTTGAAATGCAGGTAGCTGTCCGAGAGAACACCAGAAAGGGCAGGGTTACAGACCGCAATTGAAAAGACAGAAGACCTTTCCAGATCGATCCACCAGCGCCCACCAACCGGTCACTACACATTTCAGGGCAGATGCGGAGAAGCTGGCGTTCTCTTTACTGTCTCCACTTTCCATGTGCAAAAATAGCAGTCAATGTTGGCTTTCCCCTATTCTGTCCATTATTTACTCTCTCTCTTAATTAGAGGAGGACAGATTTGCTCTTCCCTGAAGCCTAAGCCCACCACCATCCCTGTGCATCGCCTGTTGCACTGTTCAGAGTCCAGAGGAAACCACTGGCCGTGGAGAGCCAGCAGCAGCTGCTCCCATCTGACCACCATTCAGGGATTTTCCCTGCCTTTCCCCTAGTGCCTTGGCATTCCCCAACACATCCTTGGATTGTCAGGGAGGAAGAAATAGTCCTACTCGAAGGCACTCGTTCCCAGCCTAGGAATTGCAACATTTCTGAATGGGATCACGAGGTTGCTGGGAATAAATCTGTAGAAAAAGGCCCCGAACAACCTGATAAAACTTTGAAATTGGCCCTGCTTGTTGCTGAAGGCGGGACTGGAGACAGCCAAAGGCCTCTTCCAGCCCGCATTTGTCTCTGATTTGGACAGGGGCTCCCAGCACGTGCATCCACCCAGCGAGAGCAAAGCCATCTGGAAACGGCCGCCACCGGGCTATTCCGTCTCTGCGGGAGGCAGCCTCAGGCTCCAAAGTCAGAGACGGTGCAGTCGGCCGGAACGCTGGGATCTAAATGGCACCTTAACGCGAACAGCCCAGTTCTCACTAATACAGATTAATGTTTTTAGTGCCACTAAAATCTCGTGTGACCTCCTGCCCTGCCCCAGGTCACCCCTTGCCATCAGCAAAGGGAACCCGGGGTCTGCAGAGCAACACCCCACGATACCTGAGACTCCCTGTTCCCTCTAGCTGGGACATTCACTGGCATAGCTGACATGTTCCTGACCTTCAGATGCATTTTGGTATGGTTTAAAGTTGCCTAAATTCTTCCCCCTTATTTTACGCAGGCATAAATTTCACAGCGGACGCTGATTAATCACGGATCTACAAATACTCATGCTGCTATTGTAGCTAACTGCACTGAGAAATAATTGCCTAAGCCACCCCATGGCTGTTCGATTTGTAATGGAAGGATTCGTGATAAATGGTCTGCTATCAGAGCGCAAACTGAGCGACCGTGACTCGGATTCTGCAGCGGAGGGCAGCGGCGGGGAGAGACATTCGTGTTTTAATAAGTCTCAGATGTCTGCTGTCACAGCTTTGGCCCTTGAGGGAAGCATCTGATACTGTCCATCCATCGGGTTATACTTTTTCTTGAAAAGCTGGCTTGTGGGGTACAGGAAAACAGGGTAGGATTTGAGCAAAGCTAATTCTTTTGGAACCATGCCTGCCTGAGATTGAAAACAGATGGGCCCTTCAGTGGGCTGTTTGTTGGGTTTGCAGTTTTGTTGGGGTTTTTTTTGTTTTGTTTTTTTTTTTCTTTTATTCGTTGAAATAAATCTGGAACGCTCATTGTTAAAATATCCCCGTGGCCAGCATCATCTCCTCTCTAAGCATAACTGAGATGGTACCAGCTTCCTATGTTTTCTCCCAGGCATCCTTGATGAGCTGGCTGATGAAAACCCATCTCGCGCACAAGGTTAGTAGCACACCTACTACCAAGCTTGCCTGGAACTTCCCGTTGTGCTCTCTCCACTTCTGCTCTCGGCCTGGAGAACAAGCTGGATCCTATCCCTTTTACAGCAAAATCCTTAGTTACATCCCAGCCCTATCAATGCTGTCATTTGGCACAACGCATGAATTAGAACAGCTTCACCTTTGGTCCCAGTTCTCCAATGGTGCCAATAATTCCTATACTTCAAACATCCCCGCTCACACTCTCTCCATACGTACACATGTATTTACATGCATACACATAATATATTATGACCCTGGCATGAAAAAAAACCTGATCCCAGTTCAGCAAGACACTTTTGAAGAGTCAGACCTCAGTCTTCTCGCCTCACCTTGAGGATGGAGCGCTGAGTGCCAAACCCCCAAACTTCTTTGATTGAATGAAGAGCACAGATTTGCAATACACAGGAGGGGAGCAAATACAGACTGCTAGAGCGTCACTGTGATGGGCTCCAGCTGCCAGGAAAACACGCGAGGCTCCCTTCATCCCAGAGTGCCACGCAGCTCGGAGGGAAGGTCATGACTTTGTTTGTTTGAATCCATCATCTTCCCCCCGCTGCAATTCCCAGATGCTTTGCAGCATGTGAGCACCTCCATCCTAGCAGCTCCCGCGGATACTCCACTGCCCCGGCTCTCAGCTTGCATTTGCACCCATGCATTTTCAGCAAAAGTTTGAGTGAGAGAGAAACTCAACCAACACCCTCCATTCAAGCGAAGGGCCAGATCCTACTCCCTGCTCGGGGAGGTCCAGCAACATAAACACAGCAGGCGAGCTGCCTTCTGCTTCGAGCCACCCTACAGACCCCTCGCTCCTCCCATCGACAGGTCCCTTCATGTAAAGGGAAGCAGGAGAACAGCTGGGCTCTTCCCATGCTCCAGGGGTTTAGGGTCAGGAGAAGACATACGGGACATCAGTAGGAAGAGACCTCAGCATTAACTAACCACAATCACTACCAGGGACTTCAAACGAAGTCAGCGTAGCCTTACAAAGCCGGAGGATAAAACAGTAGAAGCCTCAACCTACTCCTTGCTAAGTGTCTGGTACTCCCCACTACTGGAAATGCAGCACGGGCGTTAGAGGAGCCCATAAATCAGCTCTTACGCGTCGCGTTCAGCAGCAAACAGGGCTGGTTTGTACTCACAGCTGTTCCAGAGAGCGGAGCCCGTTGAAGGCGTGTTGCTGGATGCTCTGAATTTCATTTTTATAAAGGTAGCTTTCAAAAGCAGAGAAGGAAAAAAGCATTAGGAGCACGGATCAGCAGCTGTGATTTGAAAAGACACAGGAACCAGCTACGAACCTCAACCCAAAGCAGAGCTTTCTGATTGGATTCAAGGGCAATGATTTATAGTTGTGACATTAACATCCAGAAATTCTGCCCACAGAAAATACGCCCCTGAGTGGCAACCATTAGAAGCGGGCTGTTAAATTTCAAAGAGGTTAAGTAACTATCAAGCTACCAACTCACAGGTACTTCAGGTTCTCCAGATCTTCGAAGGATCTTCTCACAATTTGTTTTATCTGATTATTGTTCAGCAGCCTGTTCAAACAGAGAAAGAAAAACACAACCAGTGAATTCAGCACGTGTGGCATTTGTGTTCCTGGACGCCCCCTGGAAAATCCTGAGCCCATGTTTTCCAGAATTTAAGATTTAAAGGGGTTAGAAGATCAAAGTTTGGATACTCACGCCAGCAAGCCAACGTGAAGGTTTCTCGCCCAGAGGTGTCAACTGCTCCCAATATGTACAACATTCAAAGACTTTTCTTTACCGTTTGCCACAGTGGTTCTCACCCCAAAGTTACAATTCTGGCCAGGAAAGGGATGAGGGGAAGAAGGAGAGAGGCAGAAGGAAGCAGAGGGACAAATTAAATCATTGCTGCCACTCACGTACAACCACAACGGGTTTTGAAGGCTCATGGTTGTGTTCAACGACACGTGAGCAGGGGTGTGCAGAGCCAGTTTTTAAGGGTACAAATGCAGTTTAAAGTGCCCCTTCACGGTGGAGTTATAGGAGTTCTAAGATGGTAATGCTTTGTTCTGGTCGCGTTGTATACAAATATGGGCAAACAAAAAATAACCACGGACAGAGCAGACTCCGGAGGCTATTCAGAGACAGCCTCTCTCCATCTAGAGAGCCTCGTGCCAGATTTTAATATAAAACCTATGGACAACACAGCACTGGCAGGCAATCTCCAACTTGCGTGTGCAGTTGCCATGACTGTGCGTGCAAATGCTGGCCGGTGCCAACGACCAGAAACACGGCTCAAACCTCGCAATAACCACGCTGCGCGCAGCGGCGGCAACCACACAGCTGAACGCTACGAGAACCTTTTCTGCAACTGCTGCCAAGCCCAACACCGAGAAATGAAATAAATCACTTATAAATAGCTCTCTAATATACGATGTTTAACTATTCATTGTGGCTGCCTAACGGCACTCCTGCGGGTCTTTCGCCATGGCATCCCACTGACGATCAGATCTGGCAAACCACGCTGCGGCCGCAGTGCTGGTGGAGCTCACAGCCCAAGAGCTCAGAGCAAGGATTTCACCGGCTACGCTTATTTTTAAAATCCCTAACTGGAGATGTGGATGGGGAGGAGGGCTGTGGCCGTGTACTGCAAAGATTTGGTTTTCTAGTGTTGTAGGAAAAACTGCTATTCCCTCTGCAAACAGCCAGACCTTGCAACGCCGGGTCAAATTCAATGCGTGCATTGGGTGGGAATTTTCTCAGAAACGATCTGCCACCAGACAGGGGGTGAGAAGCCAGTTCAAGGCTTTCCCAGCAGTAAAGGCCAATCTTCTCCCCGCACCTTTGCTGGAGAAAATAGGGTAGGCAGGGCACGAGCCAGCCTCTGGCACTACAAGCAAAGCTCCCTTCCTGGGAAGAACACTTTGCAGGTGAAGGATGGAGAGAAAAGACAAAGAGGAGGGGAGAAACAGAAGAAGTCGTGTGGGAAAAGAAGAAGAAGATAAAATCGAATGCCTCAGGGATGCAAAGATAAAAGGCACCAGAAACACACACACGTTATGGGTGCCTCACAAGTTACTGCCAGGCCACACCAGCTTGCCACCACCTTGTTCTCAGGTTGAGTATTACCTTAAGGGTCCAAAAAGCACGTAGGAAACTTGAGCGCAAAGAAACCTTTGGAAGTCAGAACAGTAAGGGTTTGAGGAAAATCTCAATCCTCTTGATTTGACTGTCCTCTCTTGATCAGCTACCCCCTGCTGCCACGGATGTGGGTGCCACCACCAAACTGCACGTTACCAGGGCTGTGGACAAGCAGTCTGAAGATGTTAAGGCAGAAACTTGCTGGAAAATTTCTGCACAGCTGGAAGCAATGGCTCAATACACACGGCTGAGGTTAAACAACCCGATTTCACTCATAAGGATGCAAAAATGATGTCAAGTCCTTGGCACACGCGAGTCTGCTTTGACAGCCAGATATGCTGAGTGGAAATACAGCCCCCGAACACCAACTCAAAGGCTCATTTGATGACTGAACACCCAAGGACTGGAAATAACTGCTTGAGAGCAGTGCGGGAGAGGGGTTTTGTCTATTTACCCACAGGACAAAGACAACACAGGCACCAGCCGCGCACGCTCCCTTCCCTGCCCTCCACCAGCGCGCTTTCATCTTCAGCCAGAGGAAGACGGAGGCAGCTTGTTCTCTGCTATCTGATCCTTGGCCCCACTTCTGAGGACGCTAGATGGGCTGATAGATGGGTGCCAGCTCTGATGTCATTCCCATGGGCGCGAGCACCTATACCCCGCCATGCAACTGGCACTGGCCGCTCGTTTCACAGGAGAGATGGGAGAACAACCAGGTCCTGGAGGCAGGGTTACAGCAACGGCCTGAGCAGCCCCATGCACCACGATGGTCCAGACACCTTCACTGACCCAGGGGGACTGAAAGCTAGGGTGGATTTCAAATTGCAAGCATTTTGGTGCTATTTAAAAGCATTAACCTAGTCCGCTTTGTTGTCTTGGCTGTTTAGGGGGCTCAAGGGGGTGTAATCAGTGATCCAACACAAATAAGACAAATTCTGGAAGTTCAGATGGCATGCAGTACACGGGCCTCTTATCTCATCGTCTGATACTGAAAAATTTGTTCCTTGCCCAGCTGAAGGCTGAAAAGCGTATGGAAGAAGCCATCTCTGTTTCCTGTCTCAGGATTCCCCATTGTAATAGAAGGATACGTCCTGGAAAAAACTCAAAAGTGAGCTAATTTATGAAGTCCATCATATTCCAAAATGCTGCTTTCAGAGAAATCCATAGACAAGACAGCACATCTGGCTCCTATAAAGCCTTTAGACGGCTTGTGCACAGCTGTCTGCTCCTCAACTTCTGTGCAATTCACCCAGGCACAAAAGTGTGCAAAATCCTGGCATGACCTGGATATTGATCCCAGCTGCAATCGATAGCAAAACGCCCAAATTCCTGCTAATGTCAAAGAGGATTGAAAGCTAAGATCCACTGCTAACCAGATCTGTTGGGAATAAAGGCTCTGGCAGACGGAAGCTGGAAAGATCATTATCAATGCATGGCTTACGTATACCCTGTAGCGAAACAAGCTAAATTAAAAGTATCAGAAGTACGTTTCCTGGAGCTTATCAAAAGACAGCAAAATGATGTGGCATTCCCTTTCGTGCCAGCTGGTGAATTGGACTCCAAATGAGTAGGTGGACTCAATCACACAGGCTTTATTCCTGAAAAAGTCTTCTGGGAGGTTTGAGATATACAAGCACCATGAGATCTGGCCCAGATTCACTAAGAGAACATTTTATATTCGGTTTCCTTTAGGTTTTATGTCCTCCCCACCCCTCCCTTCTCCTTCCCCACCCTCTCTCTGGGTTGTCAAGCACAGGCTTAAGTTGCATTAAATGAGTCATTTTCTGTTTTGAAGAGTGTATTAAATGATGTGACAGTACAGAATTCAGACTCAAAACTTGCTCTCTTTCCTCTTTTCATTTGAGAAACCACATGCTACGGTCGTCGTGACATAACAGCTATTTTTTTTTCCTCCCACCATTAACAGAAATCATCACGTAGTGTATTTAAAGGGGGAGAAAAAGTGAGTTTAATGTTCAGCCATGCATTCTCCCTTCTTGACAGAATGATCTGGAACAGCCATTTCCCAATATTCAAGGGAGAAACTTTTCTTCTGAGATCCAAGCAGGCTCTGACATCCCCTCCTTGCTTGCAGGAACACGTTCTTTCAAAAGCTACTAGAGGGTTCAAGACAGACCCTCCATGTTACTCCTGTCCTTCACCCTGAAACCTTTTAAAGGCAGCATCTACAGGAGAGCTGCAGAGCCCACCAGAAGTGCCTTTTGCTCCCACTGAAGCAGAAAGAGAAACATGATGTGAGCAGGGACATTGGCAGGGCAAATGCACATACCCCGATGCGCCCTCCACAGAGTCCCTATTCTCTAGGGCACCCATGCCCCAGGCAGAACCAAATACCTACTGGGGAAGTTAAGAAATACTGCTTTGGTCCCAGGGTTGGACATTCCTGAAGATGATGCTGGAAAGACCCAAGTAGCAGCAACCATTTGGCTGGGATGCTCTTGGATTGAAAACACCGCAATCGACCAGTTGGGTCAACATGGCAGGGTGCTGACATCCTGTGGGAAGGCGTAAGGGGACAGACATGCAGGGCTGTCATCATCCATCCCCACCCAAGGATGACCTAAAGGAGCAAAGGCTGGAAAGCGAGCGTGGGCTCACAATGCATTTGCTCTCTTCCGCAGCCCACCACCTGCTGTGAGCTAATGTTGGATTAAGCGACGCGGCTGGTGTTGGCAAACTCAAGCAAAACATCTGTTGAGGAGCTGCGGGTACTTTATGGATGGCATACAAGAGTTTTTTCCCCTCCCCTGCTACACTATTTTTATTTTTTTTTCATCAAGTGGGCATACTAACAGTTTAAAAATACATAAGGGAGATCCTGGCACCAACATCTGCATGGGGACTGAGAAGAGGCAATAGGAAGGGATGAGGCAACCTTACAACTCTAAGACCTTTGGCCCAGGAGGACTTCTCCAGAGCATGGTACGTTGCTGACAGCCAACGAGCAAGCTCCTGGTGCTGCAGGATTTAGGATAATAGCTCGTTACCTGTGGTGCTGTACCAGGAGTCCCCAGCCAGAAGCATATCATGACTGTTTCCCTTCCACAAACAGGGCTCCTGTTCTTAATTTTAAAGTAGAGCTCTGCAATTTATCAAATCTCCGCACCAGGGAGAGAAAAGAAGAGAGGGGAGCCAGGGGAGGGTTTGAACTGCTGAAAAGTCCCACTGGACGTTCATGGCAGGCTCCTCATCCGTCAGTCCCACCACAGTCCACCTCCACCTCAGGCTACAAAGGTTTCCTTATCAGGGTGGTTTATAAACTGTCAAACTTGGATATAGAACAGCCATCCTGCCCAAAGGAGATGCAGAACAGAAGCTTCACCAGAATCTGCTGCCCTTCCTCTCTCAGGCCAAACCATTGTAGGAAAAAGCTCTTTTAAAGCATTTATTTGCTTAAGGAACATCTATTTAAGCCCCACAGCAGAAAACTGCAAGCTCAGAGCTCTGTATATGGAGCCTGAGCTACTCCAAACCTCTCACTGCAAATACCCTGGCCAAACTTTCCCAGCAAGTCTCTCAGGGATTTGAAAGGATTTTTTCTCTTTATCACTTGAAGACCTATGAGAGCTCCTCAGGCAAAAGTTTACCATCTAAGAAACATCAGCAAATTCTTCAGCTCTCATCGCTTTTGATGTGGGAGACAAATCAAAGTTCCTGGAGAGATATTTGCTTTAGGAGTATGAGGTCTGATGTTCCCTCATTCAGTTATCGAGCTCCTCGTCCATGGGAGTTACCTACTGCAAGTGTGAGAATAACTGATGTTTCCAGTTTGCTGACCAAACCAAGAAATACAACCAAGCATACAAAGTACCATCTAAATGGAGCGGTTGCATTTGCAAAAGCAGTTGATTTTCAGAATTCAAATATAAAAATGCCATATTTTGTTAGAGCAGTGTCTCACCTAGCCAAGTATTCCAGCTCTGATGATGGTCATAGGACGCTATTTAGGGAAAGCCTGCCCACGACCTGTGCGAAACATGTTCCTCTTGCTGTCCCAGCAACCACAGTCATCAGATTAGGGATGTTAGGGGGGTACATTTGGGCCTATTCCCTTTAGTAGCTGTTCATAGACTTGCTGTCCTTGATATCATAGAATCATAGAATGTTTTGGGTTGGAAGGGACCCCTAGAGGTCATCTAGTCCAACCCCCCTGCAGTGAGCAGTGGGTTGTCCAGGAGGGTGTGGAGACAGAAAGCAAAAAGAATTGGACATGGAGCATAAAGAGGTATAATAGAGACGGGTCTTTCCGTCTCAGCCAGGCTGCGTATCTATATCTAGCTTGAAGCAGAGTGGCAGGAATCAGAAGAAAGAAGCAGAAACCTTGCAGATACCAGGGACCTGCCTAGACCAAGGCACTGGCAGGGCAGGAACTGGGACCTCTTGCAAAGTTCCGCAGGTTGGGTGGAGCGTCTCTCCAAGTGAAGGCCTGCCAGCATCCTTCGTTTCCCCAGGGGTTGGCT
>NW_009259526.1:68550-77691 GCF_000687185.1 Egretta garzetta
TGGGCAAACTCAAGCAAAACATCTGTTGAGGAGCTGCGGGTACTTTATGGATGGCATACAAGAGTTTTTTCCCCTCCCCTGCTACACTATTTTTATTTTTTTTTCATCAAGTGGGCATACTAACAGTTTAAAAATACATAAGGGAGATCCTGGCACCAACATCTGCATGGGGACTGAGAAGAGGCAATAGGAAGGGATGAGGCAACCTTACAACTCTAAGACCTTTGGCCCAGGAGGACTTCTCCAGAGCATGGTACGTTGCTGACAGCCAACGAGCAAGCTCCTGGTGCTGCAGGATTTAGGATAATAGCTCGTTACCTGTGGTGCTGTACCAGGAGTCCCCAGCCAGAAGCATATCATGACTGTTTCCCTTCCACAAACAGGGCTCCTGTTCTTAATTTTAAAGTAGAGCTCTGCAATTTATCAAATCTCCGCACCAGGGAGAGAAAAGAAGAGAGGGGAGCCAGGGGAGGGTTTGAACTGCTGAAAAGTCCCACTGGACGTTCATGGCAGGCTCCTCATCCGTCAGTCCCACCACAGTCCACCTCCACCTCAGGCTACAAAGGTTTCCTTATCAGGGTGGTTTATAAACTGTCAAACTTGGATATAGAACAGCCATCCTGCCCAAAGGAGATGCAGAACAGAAGCTTCACCAGAATCTGCTGCCCTTCCTCTCTCAGGCCAAACCATTGTAGGAAAAAGCTCTTTTAAAGCATTTATTTGCTTAAGGAACATCTATTTAAGCCCCACAGCAGAAAACTGCAAGCTCAGAGCTCTGTATATGGAGCCTGAGCTACTCCAAACCTCTCACTGCAAATACCCTGGCCAAACTTTCCCAGCAAGTCTCTCAGGGATTTGAAAGGATTTTTTCTCTTTATCACTTGAAGACCTATGAGAGCTCCTCAGGCAAAAGTTTACCATCTAAGAAACATCAGCAAATTCTTCAGCTCTCATCGCTTTTGATGTGGGAGACAAATCAAAGTTCCTGGAGAGATATTTGCTTTAGGAGTATGAGGTCTGACGTTCCCTCATTCAGTTATCGAGCTCCTCGTCCATGGGAGTTACCTACTGCAAGTGTGAGAATAACTGATGTTTCCAGTTTGCTGACCAAACCAAGAAATACAACCAAGCATACAAAGTACCATCTAAATGGAGCGGTTGCATTTGCAAAAGCAGTTGATTTTCAGAATTCAAATATAAAAATGCCATATTTTGTTAGAGCAGTGTCTCACCTAGCCAAGTATTCCAGCTCTGATGATGGTCATAGGACGCTATTTAGGGAAAGCCTGCCCACGACCTGTGCGAAACATGTTCCTCTTGCTGTCCCAGCAACCACAGTCATCAGATTAGGGATGTTAGGGGGGTACATTTGGGCCTATTCCCTTTAGTAGCTGTTCATAGACTTGCTGTCCTTGATATCATAGAATCATAGAATGTTTTGGGTTGGAAGGGACCCCTAGAGGTCATCTAGTCCAACCCCCCTGCAGTGAGCAGTGGGTTGTCCAGGAGGGTGTGGAGACAGAAAGCAAAAAGAATTGGACATGGAGCATAAAGAGGTATAATAGAGACGGGTCTTTCCGTCTCAGCCAGGCTGCGTATCTATATCTAGCTTGAAGCAGAGTGGCAGGAATCAGAAGAAAGAAGCAGAAACCTTGCAGATACCAGGGACCTGCCTAGACCAAGGCACTGGCAGGGCAGGAACTGGGACCTCTTGCAAAGTTCCGCAGGTTGGGTGGAGCGTCTCTCCAAGTGAAGGCCTGCCAGCATCCTTCGTTTCCCCAGGGTTTGGCTGAAGCTAGCCTGGCGGTCCTGCCATGCTGCCTGCCAAACATCTGTCTGCATCACACAGAGATGACATAATTTGGAAGGGTTTGTTTTCTCGACTCAGGAGAGCTTCAGGGGTGGAAGAGCAGGTCCAGAGATCAAGATGCCTCAGCAGAGCTTTGTGATAAGGTAAAACCCTACGGACTTGGACTCTATTTTCCCTCTAGATATTTTAGTCACTTTTCTCACCCTACCTCAAATGACAGAAATCCAACAGTATTAATCTTCAGGATCTTTTCTCTCTATTATTTTTGGTGATTAAGTACCACATGGTGCTGTTTGAGAGACTAACATGGGCTGTCCTTGTGCTCTGGAGGAACAGCATCGGTGGCAATAAAGTTTTCTACCTCTCCTATGAGAAAGGGCCTGGGCTATGGCCAGGACAATCTGAAGCATCCTGCAGTTGTGGTTTGGCCAATCATTCCCACACATACAGCGAAACAATATTTAGCAAATTTTGATTTTTAAAAGATAGCTATTGAACGGGGCTCTATGATAAAGTCCTGCTGTATTCCCACTCTTCCTAAAACATCCAACAATTGACCGAATTCCTCATAGCCCAGGTCTTCCCTCTTTCAGCACTGCCATCTCTACCGGATCAGGGACTTGGCAGACAGAAAAAACAATCTGGACTTTCTCTTGCCATTTGGGGTCATGAATCTATGAACCCAGGAAATCTGCGGGTGTCTGTTGGGCAGTGCCGGTTCCCAACCTAGCTGGTTTGCCTCGCAGGGAGATTCGAGCTTGGACCTGGAAATCTTATAGCTGTTAGCACCATATTACAGCTTGAATAATCAGATCTGAGTCTCAACAGGCCAATTACATCCAGCGCAGTGCTGACACAGCTTCTGTTCCTGATTTGGGAGCCGGTTTGTTTTCAACCTCTTGGCTACACGATGCAGATGTACTCATATCTATCTGCAAATCCCCAGGCTTGCAGCGGCAAGAAGCAACAAAGGCTCCCACTATTTCCTTTGAGCAGAGTGAGAAACTTATGGTACCGACTTATATCACACCGCCGTGAGCATGCCTGCTCTGGCTGGGATGCAAACCAGAAGGAACTGCCTTCTACTCCCATTCCTACCCACAGTAGGGTATGTGTAGGCATTTATTCTAGGGCAAGGCACAGGGACAAGACGGCATGTGAAAGGACGCACTCCCACTCCCGTCAAAATCATGCAGAGCAGCTAACGTGGTTCATGCATTTGAGGAGGCCACGGAAAGGAAGAAGCTTTTAATGCATCCCTCTGCTACCTTAATCCCAGGCCAGAACTGGTTTTATGGCCTATTCTAAAGCCATACCTGCTGAAACGTCCTCAGGCAGCGACAGTATGCATCAGGATTTTTAATTTTTTTTTTTAGAAAGACAGGTTCATTGCCAAAATGAAAGTTCTTAAATTGCACATTTAATTAAAAAGGGTAAGAAACATGATCCAAGGTTGAACAGAGAGAATTTTAAACCTTTAGCTGAGTACGTACAACCTGGCTGAAATAACTAAAAGACCAAGGCCATCTTTAAGCTGTTATGGGGGACAGCATTAACACAAGTAATAGATGGACATCCTCACTGCGGGATCACCGAGCGGAACTTACAGCGTGTTGAGGTTCTTCAGTTTCCTGAAGGCTCCAGGTTGTATCTCCTTGATGTGGTTGAAACGCAAGTCTCTGAAAGCAGAAAATACAGTCAGTGCACTCGTGAGAAAAAAGCCATTCTCAATCAGGAGGGCAGCTGCTGGGAGTGTCCGTCGTACCAGGCCTACGTGGAGAGGAGAACCGGAGATGAAGATCAGGGAAGGGAGCGGAGAAGAAGTGGGGACGATGGCTGGGGTCTACCGTTGTCTGCAAAGTCAGCCAACAGGCAGGACAAGCCTACATTTGCAAAATTCGTTTTAATTTCATAGAGAATTAAAGACTGTGAAAGGACTCAAGCGATCATTTCCATGAACACGGGACAAGGTCTGCTGCTCAACACCCCGTGTTCACGTGCAATTACACTCGTGTCTCATACTGATTTGTAGAGGAACGAACATCATCACCTGGACCCATTTTTAGCTCCCTAGCAAAATTATCTTTGCCCTAAAATGGTTAAATCTGATCAAATAACCTCATATAATAAGCATTTCACATTCTGCTCCGCAATGCTCCAAGGCTCAGAACAGCTTATCGCTGCCTGCGTTTCAAATTTGTGCCAGCTTCAATTAGAATTAGCGGAGTCCAGGGGATTCTGGCAAATTTCAAGGGCTGTCCATGTAACTACATCGACTTGGAGCCCTAAAACATGGGGGTTGGATTGCTAATGAGATAATAAAATAAGAGCTAAGTGGTTTAACCCGGTTAACCAAGTAGAAACGCTTCTATAGGGAACGTGCATTGATTTGGCACCTTCCATAGGCCAGCGTGTTATAACAAATCGCAGGAGACTGACAAATGGTTTTTTCTGCTGGTTTCTATCCAAAGCACAACCACCAAGTTGCTTTTTTTTCCCCTCCAACACTGCCTGATCCACCACCTTCAAAGAATACGCAGCTATTCCTCGGTTTAGGGCAGCCTTCTAAGGGCATTTGCTTTAAGAGGAAAAAAAACACACGAACGTGCCGACTTGCCCATCATTCCGGTGGCAAGTTACAGAGCATTTGGAGGCAGAGTTTAAAATGAAAATTCTGCAAATATCTACAAACTCAACACTTACGTTCAGACCAGGCGTTGACAAGATTCGCGTTCATATAAAATTAAGATTAGGAAGAGGGGCGTTCATTGCAGGTAGCTGAAAACTCAAACTGACAGTGAGCAACCAAGGTGGCTGAAGCATCTTCGAGCAAGTACTTGAGAAGCGGATACGCAGTGAGGAAAGCTGATTTTATTTTATTTCTTTAGCTTAACAGCTTGCAAAACTAGTTCTTTTATGTTAAAAAAAGAATCCCACTAAGTTTTCTCCCTTTTTAGGCAGAAAACGCGCGGCATTTTTAACTAACTCAAGTTACACCAAACTATTAAGTCTCTGCCTCGTCGCCCCTTTGCTGTCACTGAACACAGCAGAGCACACGCCAGTGGAAAGTGTCTTTTTTGTTGCTTTTTTTTTTTCCCTTCTGTAATTTTTCCACTCTGAACAGAGGGCAGAGAAGGCTACGGTAGGGAGAAGCCTCTCCCCTTCCTTGGTGCTAAATACTGCAGGGAGAAGAGTTAGAGGGCAGGAGGGAACACAGCATCGATATTTCAAAAGCAAGAAGTGTTGGAATTGTCATTTACAAGCACCATTTGTCTGCTGCAAACCGCAGCCCCGCAGGATCGCCCTTTGCAATTGCAGTTTTTAACGATGACTTTATCTTCGACACTTTTGGCTTTACCCACATTGCTTCAAGCGCCCGTTCCTCGTTGTGCTTGTTGGAAGGCATCACGTACCCCTCTTCCCTGATGATGTGACTTTGAGGATACCTGGACAGATTTTTTCAAGGCAATGGTTGACACCACAACGCCAACTACAATTAAACATGGGCAAAGGCGATAGCACGAGGTGCTGACTGTTCTCCACGGCCTCATTACAAGGAAAATGAGGAAAGAGCAGACCATGAAAAAAGGTGAAGAAAGGCAAACTTGATTTATACACAGACAGCCACTCTGCCTGCCCCGGGGGGCTGTAAAGAGCTGGGTAATTAGTCCAAGCAGATGGCTACAGGTAATAGGGAACATAACAAATAAATGGAAGGAATACACAGGGGTCAGGGCTGAAGCTGTGGATGCTCATGGAAGGCAGCGGGAAGCAGGCAGGGAAGTGTAAGACACCACTTTGGGTCACGGGCTGTGGGTGGCGGGGGGGGGAAGGGGAAAATCAGACTACTTTAATGAACAACTGCAACCCTTCACACCCCAGCATTCACACAGCTTCCACAGCTGAAACAAAAAGCAAACCCCCGAACCACAGGCGACTGAAAACCCCCTTGAAAACTCAGAAAAATGAAACACAAGCTCCTCCACTCCCAGCGTTATGGCTTGCTGGCCGAAAACATCTCCTTGGAAATGGTACCATGGATGTTTGCACCCGGCCTCCAGCTCCCTAAGCAAGGCTGACCTCCCGGGCGGTGGAACTGCTTCGCCTGTGAGGGCCATAAAGCAAACGTGGGCTGCAGAGCAGGCAGGAACGGCCCCATGCCACTAGCAGAGGTCTCACGGCCGCCGCTTGGCTGGGCCATCCCTCACAGCGCTCCCAGAAGCACAGGGACGGAGCGGTGCCTCCCGATAGTTCCCACCGCCGAGCGAGCAGTGGGCGTCTGGTTTCATGCAGGAACTTTTCCCCTGTGCCATCCCCAAGGAGCTTATCATAAAACTTAGCTTGTTATTTTAATGAAATATCCTGATTTTTCTTCTGTTTTCTGTTCCAGATAAGACCTCCGATTGGATCCCTGGACCCCAGCTGCCTTGCACTCCTTTGGAAAGCTCACTCTCCAGTTTGCTCTCCATCACACAACTGCTTTCCCCACCGACAAAAAAGGGAACTGAAACAGTACAGGTCTACCCTGAGCACTTCATTTCAAGAAGTTACATGAATTAACTGGAGAGAATCCAGAGGAAAGCACTGGGAACGATCTGAGGTCTAGAAAACATGACAACGAGAAGAACTGAAATGGCTTATTTAGCCATAGATGCAATAACTACGTCAGAACATTGCGATAACATTGCCACAAATAGAAAAGGGCAAATAATCAGTGACTAAACCAGCAGATTCTGGTTCAAGTTTTTTTGCTTTTTGGTTTTTTTTTTTTCCAGTTATCTTAAACAGCAACGCTAATAAAACACTCAGGTGGATGGCAGGCGAGACAGACATTAGCCACAGTACGGTTTAGGTAACATGGATCCTGCCCTGGAGGCAGAACTATTCCATTTTGCTCCCTGTATCCAAGTAAGCAGTAAAAGGACACTAGCGTGCACGTCCCCGCACAGTGAAGAAAGCCCCTGAAGACACGGAGGAACCCACATCTCCCTCCTTACCAATGCATTAAAAAAACCCTCCAAACAATACTTTGGCTCATCCCTAGTGTTTTTTCTCCAGCCGTTGCCTTAGCCTGCGGCTTAGCCCGTACTGGCTGCACTGGGAAATTCCTGGCTTGCAGGCGTTTCCCCAAGAACGTTCCCTGTAGAGTTTGTCCCCTCTTTGCCCAGAAACGCTTGTTTCGCTCTATTCCCAGGCCACTCTGGAAACTTTATGTTTCTTTTCACAACTAAGAGTGCTTTTTATGGGGACCCACCACCCAGCGTCCCCCGTGCCGGCTGGTTCCTCTGCATGCACCAGCAGCTGGGCTCCCTCGCTCCCGCCTGCTGCTTTCCTCCTCGGTTGGAATTTCCAAAACCGGGGCCGGGGAGAGGGGGAATCCCTTGTGATTTAACTCTCCCTCATGTTTTCAAGGCCAGCAGTTTGGGATTACAAGATACCTTTCCGCAAGAAACAAAGGGGATATCTGCTGCCAGAGGACCCCAGATCCTTTTCTGCCCTCACATACAGGGTGCCTGGAGGCCTGGGACAGCAGCGCTCCTGCACCAGGCAACGCTGATCCCTGCGGACAACACCAGCTTGAGTGGCTCAGCAGAAATTCTCACCAAACCCTCCTGCACCCCCCAGCTTCGGCAGGAAACTGGGCTGGAATACGTGGATAATCTAGGATCTGCTGTTGAAATAACTCACCTGTTCTGACTCTGGGGTCTCCACTTGCAGAGGCTTACCAAGAATGCCAGAATTTGCAAATGGATGGGGAAACGGGTCTTTACAGAATGACACTCGAATCTTTCTGATCCTCTCAGAGCAATCATTCCTGAAAGCACTGTGTTAAATAATTAACAGTGATTAGCATTTAAAGCAATCTAGGGCTTTTACAAGAAACTTCCACTTCTGTTTAACCTATTTAGGCTTTTACGGAATCATTTATTACTGCCTTAACTAAGCAGATAATGAGCTACCAGAGGTATTTTACTGCAGTTCCATGGAAATTACCGGGTTTGTTTCACTGAAGCATCTCTTGCACTCAGACAACCTGCACAGCGATGAATCTGGCCCTTCTGGACCATTTCACCCAGAACTGGTTGAGTAAGTGGCCACCACCCAATCGTTATCAACAGCCACAGAGAGTGAAGGTGATTTTACAGAGATAAGGCATTGAGGTTCCTTCCAGTGTTTTCCTGGGAAGGGAGGGCAGGAAAGACACATCCTAACCACAATTTTTAAGTCAAGTTTCCCATATATAAGAAGAGCCAGAACATTTCTCAAAGATGCTCATTTCTCTTATCCACAGAACATCGGAGTCAGCTCTGCAGGTTCCCCGGTCCTGCCAAGAAGCTCCAGTCCTGGCAGGAAGGAAAAACAGCCTTGCTGAGTTAGAAATGAAGCCTTCCAGATTCACTGTCATCGGCTCCCCAGCTCAGGAATGTCCCCTCTCCCACATGAGTCCCCAAATGGCTTTAATAAATGACAGCCTTCATCCCCAAATCCCTACATGGACAGCTGAGCTTTGCCATCCCTGCCAGACAGACGAGGAGACTGCAGGGAGGCTCAGGGCTGGGGGCTTTTCCAAGTCCTGGCTATTTTGGGGTGTATCAGCTTAAGACATCAGGATTTGACTGTTCAAAGAGTGAAGAGGAAGGAAAATATGTTCAGCATGGAAATACCAGTAAATGAGATTATACGATGGTGGATGAAACCCTGAAGTGCAAGCAGATGCAGAGCACCTCGTGCTGCTGTCGTTCCCTGTTGCACCGCCACGCTGCTGACATTTTGAAGCTTTAGGGGTGGGCAACGCTAGATTTTAATTAAGAAACTACCACAGGCATTCCCGAATCCAGCTTTTGCAAGATTTCAGCTCCCACAAACGAGGGTCAGATTTTCAAAAGGGCTCCCTCTGCGTCAGCTGGGGTAGGACAGTAATGCAGCAGACGACGCGCCAGGCTGTTTTGATCCCACCTTTTCTGCACACGTAAGCCAATGTGAATGTTGCACCAGGGCAGGAGGGGTCTGCTGGTGCTTCATCCCTGGTGGAATCAGTCACCTGCCCCAGGGCATCCCTTTAGCTCTTGCCAGTAAAGGCAGGAGCAAGGAATATCTCCAAAGCATAGTTTTGGCCCTGGACACATATTCAAGTAGGGAGATTACACAGCAAACCCCTTGACCTCACCAATCTTGGATAATTTGAGCTATTACATATTAACAGCTGGTATGGAGATGAGAGTCTGATCCTAATCAAATCAGCTAATTCTTGGGCACTCATGTCAGCAAGGAGCAGGGCTCTCAACCTAACGCATTTCCTTTGTACCATCTATTCCAGATATTCCCCACAT
>NW_009259526.1:77701-95326 GCF_000687185.1 Egretta garzetta
TCCATGGAGTCCAAGTAGCACCATGCTGGTTTAAATGAACTGCTGGGGCCTTCTTTAGTATCAAGTCTTGGGTAGCATAGGTGTCGGGTTTTTTTCTTGAAGAGCATGACCATTTAAGTCCTTACCCAGAATACACACACATTCTTTCACCAAAAAATACTGACTTCCCCTTAAAGAGCCCAGGAAAAAATCCTGGTGTACCTACGGGGAGAAGGATGCGGTGAGGTAAATGAAAATGCAAATACTCAAGCGGGAACCAGATGCCGACACGCTGTGAAGTTCAGTGAAGGATTTCTAAACGCTCGAGGTAGCTACAATCACAAGAGTTAGGGTGCTTTCATTGAAAGATGCTGGAACATTTCTAGAAGGAAAATAGGTTTTAAATACCTTCCCTCCCCATTTTCCTTCTGATGAAAGGACTTCTAGAAACAGAACATACAGAAGACTTGGGTCACATCTAAAAGGTTTAACGAGGATTAAATACTACAGCAAAAGTCAGAAAGAGATCACACCTGGCACATCCAGAGTGCGTGGGTGTGCATTTAATGGCTGCATGCAAGACTATCACCGGCAGAGGAAATGAGTAATCCCTTCTCCAACCCAAAGCGCACGACAGAGACCACAAAGGGAGAAGCATTTCCAAGAACTCATTTGCTCAGTAAACCTTTCCCCAACAAATGTTTGAAGCTCCTTCTCAAAACTCTGCTCCTGAAGATAGACTGAGCGTGCTACAGCCCATCCTACTGCAGCGCAAGGACCTGCGGGAGGAAGAAGGGAACCAAGCGGCCACCAAACAAGCAGCACGATGACGAAGGGAAACAAAACTCGTCAAGCTGGCCGTGCTTACACTGCCCAATTAGCAACCAGGTCCGTGAACAACTGGGTCACCTCCAGTTCATGCCAGCAATGCGTTCAGATCCCAGATACTGTGCTGCCTTTGCTTGTGCCCTCAGCTATGTTTCTCTAGAAGTACTCATTATCTGCTATGCATAATGCAGAAAGGAGAACAACCCACGGATAATTGGATTGCAATCCATTAGCTGCCAGCCAGAGGGGAACTTCTTTCCATGGATTTCTTCTGCTCATGCCCGCACGTTTCAAAGTTTATTGTTTTAAATGTCACACTGTAGAACGAATGACTTCGAAGGTTAAAGACCTATTGAAATTTTCTGAGTGTATGTTCCACAGCTGTTCCCTTCTTTGGGCTGCTGGCAAAAAGAACTGCTTGAATCCCAGCGGTAACCAGCAGATCACATCTGGATAATCATGTTCCAGTTGAAGAGACAGCAGCCAAAATATGTTTGCAGTTATACACCATGAATTTTTACAGCTTACTTATCTGTACATGTGTAGCCATTCCTGCCATCCTATTCTCTGCTCAGGATAAAACGAACAGACTTCATTATCAAAGATAAACAGTCTATTGCTGGAACCAGAGACCAGGCCAGATCCTCAGCTGCAACCAGCTGGGACTGGGAAGGGAGGAGGGAAATGGCGACCGAAGAGGAGCCAGTAACAGCTCATCAATCCTGGAACTGGTTCCATGCCAATCCCAGCATCGCTCGGAGAAGGCTATGGGCTGCTCTAAGTCACGCCAGCTGGCTACAGCCCCGAGGGGGCCATCTGCCAACGGGGCTTGTTGAAGCACAGCCTGTGCCGGCTAGAAGACTTCCCCACTCTTCAAGGATTGTTAGAGAGAGGGTGGCACGGAGGTCAGAAAGTCCCAAACTCCCAACTTCAAAGCAAACTCCATCTGGAAACCGCAGCTGCTCTGTGAGAGAAGCGAGCTGGAGCCTGGGACCGGTGTTTGTATCTGCAGTCGCAGCCTTGGTCCTGTTCACACCAAAGGGCAAATGTGGAAAATATCACAATCCCACATTTTCCACTCAGAATAACTCCACGCTCAAGACCATTCTTGCTATAATTCTGAATGTTCACTCTGATACAACGGTCCTCCCAGGAGAACGATTAACATTCCAAAAAGCTGGAGGAGTCAGGGGACTGGTTAAGAAGCATTCTTTGATCTTTCACAATTAAAAAAAGTTTAATTATTTAAATGCTATTTATAACAGACACAACGGGATGCTGGCTGGCAAATGCATTTACGTACATTAGATCTTCAAGATAGCCAAGAAAGTCAGGATTTTCACTTGCCACACACCACGCAGAGGCACATGATCTGCCGACAGAGAATACTTACCGGGCTCGTATGTCTTTATGGAGACCTCTGCTTATCGGTATGGGTTTTGCTTATAATTATGCAGACAGTATTAAAAGAGAATAAACCAGATAAATCTCCTTAAAAAACTACCGGTCTATAAAGACAATCATCTCATTTTGGAATATTACCACTTTTAGCTCTCACACCCATACCATTAACATTTAAAACCCCAGTTTCCCATTCAAGGCTTTGGCTGTCACGTTAAACTAAATAAACCAGCTTTCCAAGTGGTTCAGCGGGCAAAACAGGGAGCACTTGCAAGCAGTGTGCATGCAAACTAGTTAGAGCAGAGGAAAGGGAGCTAGGGTGACTGCGCACCCTGCGCTGGAAAACCCGGTCACCTTCCTAGGTTGAGTTTTCCAGACCACTTAATCCCACCTACGTTACAGCAAGATACTACCGGGACTTTTATTAAAGCTGCAAGGACAAGCCACGGACCAGAGTTTTGTTTTGCCCCTTGCAGCACAGAAAGAAGGAAATGTGGCATTGCCAGAGAGCAGATAGAAACCCACCATCCCAGGGCTGAGACAAGGTCGGTGACCACAGAAACTTTCCTTCCCTCTGCACTCAAAGAAACTCTACGGGAAACGCACTCGGGCTATGCAGTGTGACAGCAAGTGCTGTCTCGTTTTGGAAAGAGAACAGAAATGAAGCTTTACTGAGCTCAGAAATACCTCAGTTTAGCCAACAAACTTTTCCCCCCCAATAAAAATCTCCGTTTAAAC
Source organism: Egretta garzetta (assembly GCF_000687185.1). Taxonomy (NCBI): domain Eukaryota; kingdom Metazoa; phylum Chordata; class Aves; order Pelecaniformes; family Ardeidae; genus Egretta; species Egretta garzetta. The sequence continues at coordinate 80,648 of NW_009259526.1, forward strand.
AGAGAGAGACAAACTATTTTGCTAAAATCAAATGGCATAAGGGTATTTTAAATATTTTAAAATTTCAAGATGCAGACAAATCTGTAAGGGGGAGGAAAAAAAAAGTTTGGTGACAACGTGGAGCATCAGATTCTGCAAGCTGCTGGAGAGCAGATCCCCACTACCCAGAGAGCTTGCAATGAGCCCCACAGTACTGGCCAGTCCCACACCGTAGGATAACCACTCCACCCCTAGTCTAGAGGGAGAACAAGTCCAGACTCTGACCTGCCCCCTGCCAGGGTGACTCCCAGCTGCAATCAGCTTTCCCAACCACGGAGCTTTGGCAGCCGTAGCAAGTGTAGACACTTTCATGTGTGCCACCAATGCTAGAACCTCCACAGCTTCCATCCACCAGAGCAGACCTGGATGGCAGCACTTCAAATGCCAGCATCCTGCCCAGGTTACCTTCCTTAGGCTGCAAGATGGTCACAGCAGAAACGCTGGTATAGATGTTCTGGCTGAGACCAAATCTGGTTTGTTACAGGCACAGGGAAAGGCTTCTCAAACTAGCGTTGAAGTTTTACAGTCGGCAGCAGCTTAAGGAAGAGGAGCATAAAGATAAATGCTTGGAAAGCTTTTTTAAAAAAAAAAAAAAAAAAAAAAAAAGTCTTCCAAATCAAGACGGGATTAGCTAAGAGTAGCACAAAGGGAAGTATCTTCTCACTGCACCTTAAAGCCACCTTTAAGTTTAGGATTAACTACTTCAGAATCACAGGGAAGTGCTCTTCTGGATCCATCAGAACAAGCTGCCTAGGAGTCTCCAAGCGTCACGTGCCCTTTTCCTCCCCTTTTTCGGTTCGAATGATGCCCTTTTCCTCCCCTTTTTCTGTTTGAGTGGACTCAGCCCACAGCTCACTTGCCAACAGGTACTGTGTTTCTCAAGGAATCTGAGTTGCCACAGTTTTTGTTTTCCAAATAAGCCTTGAGTTTGGTTTGTGTGGTCCAGATAGAAACTGGAAAACCAGTATGTAAAGTTGAGGAAAGAAATGGGGTTGTGTTTATTACAAGAGTGGTTTTTTTCAGCAGAGACAAAAGCCTGAACTGCTCTATTTCCTCTCTCCCCCCTACACCCATATACAAAGTCTCCTCAAATGTAAACTGTGTAACTTTCTGCAAGCTCGGTTTAATATTTGTGACCTTTGATTTTCCAAAACTGTCTCTCAGAGATAGCCCTGGCATTATTCTTATTAACGTTTTCAGTTCCCTTGATTATCCTGGTAACAAATAACTGATGCTAGAAGCAGCAGTTTCTGTTTGACGCTGTAAAAGCATGAAAGTTTGTGATACAGAGAAGTCTGCAGAAGAAGAAGGAGGATAAAAAGCATGCCTTTGACCTTGGCTTTTCCTTTCTTCTTTCTAAAGACCAACAGGTAAGGCGGCAGTAAAATGAAATGGTTACTCACAGTATGCTTGTCTGGGGTGGGATATCAGGGATGGTTTCCAGCATCAGATGCATGCATCTTACTGTCGTCCTGAAGCACAGGCAGCGACTAGGACAGGAGCAGGAGAAACCAGGCAAGAGGAGAAAACACAAAAAGCCTCGAAGAGCTGAAGATTTGATCAGCATGGTGTGTGCTGGAGTGTATTTGCCTCAATTCTGAACGGCAGGGAGCTGACCAAAAAAAAAAAGTTTCCCAGCCCTGAGGTCCAGGAGGAGGGGACTCATCAGCATGTGTTTGCAATTAAATTAAGGCAGTTTGACAGTCCAACCGCCCACCCTCTCTGCCATTATGTACATCACTGAAGATCAGACTGTTCCCACCCCTCTGTAATTGTGGTGCTGAAATATAAACTCTTCGTTTTGATTTATTTTTTTGCCTTGTTTCTGATTTAGAACAGCAAGTTAACTCCTCACCTTCCCCCCCCGGCACTTACTCGAAAGCAGGCAGAGAGCAACTCTGTGGACACCGACCAAAACAAAAAAAATGACCCCACGCTTCCAGGGCTGAGCTAGGATGCAGATGGCCCGGGGTCAAGGTTTTTTTTACGTCAAACTTTTGCCTTGGCGCACTCTCTGCAAACTAAGGATAGCATCTTATCTAACAGCCTGTCAAACGTACCGGGTGGCGAGACTTCCAGGACAGAGGCTCGCTCTCACTACGTGTAGCTGTAGTACCCAGCAAAAATTTGTCTCCAGCTATCGCTGGGAAGGTAGAACGCTACAGATATATGATTTTAAAAGGGAGATCACTAACAGAGATAAATAACCTGCAAATAAAGACAAGAAAACCTGATTGTGTGCATTCTGTAGTTTCTTACGCAGGGTAAGAGCCAATTAATTTCAAAGACCTTTCCGCCAATATAATTGCCTTGCTACAGGATGTCATTTGGAAAAAAAAGTCAGGATTTTAGAGAAATTAAAGGCAATCGAGGGGTGAAGAGGGAAGAAACAATGAAATCAGCTGAGTTTGAACTGTAGGAAACGCAGACCTCAGCTTGTTTATCCCACTGGATGATAAAACTGAGATGCAAAAGGGAGGATTTGTTTCCAGCTGAATTAATCACCTTGCACTGTTCTAGGGAAGCTTAAGAGTGAAAAGAGCTTGTCCGTAGGTTCTAAGTTATTACTACAAAAGATCCTAAACGTGCAGGTTTAGCATGAGCGTGGGGCAATAGCACTCAGTAGGATATAAAGGTACCCGAGGAATTCCAAACGTGGCACCGCTCCACATTACCTGGGAGATCAAACAGAAGCTTCCCATCAGCCTGCATGTCTGCTTGCTACCCTAAACTACAACGCCATTAAAACAAAAGAAGTACAAAACCATACTTAAAAGTGACATTTAAACCTCCCTGGTTCTCTTCTCCCTTCAGATTCTTCCTCACTTGAGGATTTGGGGAGAGAGTGTTAGGTTTGGGGGTTTCGCTTACAAATCTCACATCACAGATGGCAAAAGCTGTGTTGGTTCCCAGCTGTAAAAGGGCATTACACCGCGGGTTTTCTGCCCCCAGTCCTCGGGCAATCTGTTGTTTGTCTGCCCTGACACCCCTCTGAAATGCAAGAAAGTTCCCTGAACTCCCCGCTCCCCTGCAGACCCAACTCATGGTTTTGAGCAGGGTGTCCTCTAGCGGCCACCCAACCCTTTCTTACAAAAACCAGGTTGTAAAGGGCTAAGTTATCGGCTTCAGCCTTTATAGAACAAGTGGCAGTGGAAAGCAGATTGCTCCAGCTCAATGACAGCTTCCAAAAGCCCAGTTTGAGAAGTTCAGCTGCACTAGAAGCGCCTCATTCACATGCATTGGGAAAGACAACGCAGGTTATGTCAAAGTCCTCAAGTCGTGTTCCTGCAGCCCGACTGCTCCCCGTATCATCTCCTTCCAAAACACACTGAACTCTGTTAGGACAGGCTGGCACAGCTACTTAGGAGCTGCTCCGTAAAGAAGTATTTCCAGGAAAATAAACAAAACCGGTCTCTTCAAATCATGCTTCAGTATCTAGGAGAAGCCATCAACACCTTCCCCGCCACATCTGGCCACTTCACAAATACAAGGCTTTTGCTCTTGGTCCACAAAGGCTGAGCTCTGATTCAATCATCTGAAAAAAAAAAAAAAAAAAAAAAAAAACACAAAACACCAAAACCTTGCAGGTTTATTGATATTGCTAACAGGAGAACCAGGCTAGGCATCGGTCATGTCTCTATACGTACCTCCTTTGGAATCTTATTTCAGGGCCTGGCTGTGCAGTGGGTGGCAGCTCCCTGAAGGATTGATGGGTGTTTGCCTACTGCTCTGTAGGAATGGGATCTTTAGCCAAGTCAGCAGATTGAAGTGGCCGTACCACAGAGAACACCAACTTCAAAAGGCAAGTTCTGCAAGCTATACATTACTTAGAAGCAGATCTTCACTTGAAACATACCTCGTCTACCTTGTTTATCCCCCCTCATGACAAATAGGATGTTTGTGAGATGTTATGAAACATTAGCCATCACAGATCCCTTCATCTTGCATTAATTTATCTCATTTTCCACCAACATGACAAATTGTTTAAAAAGGCGCACGCAGCTCTGAACAAGAACCAAAAGTTAACTCCTAAGCAAGAGGAAGGGAAGTTAACCCTTGTGTCTCTGGTTTAAGCACTTCCAGCCTCTGCTACGCAGACCTTTCTACACCAGTAGAGTGCAAGGAAGTTTGGGTTTGTTTTTCAGGTGTGGGTTTTCCCCCCACCACCACCCTTTTTTGTTTTATTTTTAACTGTCACTTCTGCCCCAGCAGCAAAATGTCATTGGAGAATGTCCCCTGAAGAGCTCATCGCTGCTTCCCAGGGAACTGTGGTGTTGTACATTTTACTACGAAGGGAACAGAAACCTTATCTGACAGATTTCATTTACTCGATACCATTTGTATGACGCATCCGTAGCTTTTCAAAGCAGAAAAGGATTTCTTTTTTTCCAGCAAGCATCACGTGAAGGAAAACATTAACACTGAACCAGTCTCACGTTATAGTTGGTAAAAGGACATCTATTATACACGCAAATGACGGGAAGAAACACAGACTACAGGCAATTATCCTGTGGAAGAAAGGTTAACACATACATTTAATTAGCCACAGCTGTATTTGCTATTCTGATCAGTCTCCTATTACAGCTGAAGCCAAAATATTGTTCTCAATACCAGTGAAATGGAAGCCTTGAACATCAGCTCTTGAAAACCTGCGGTAATTAAGCACTGAAACAGAGCACGGGTGACAAGAGGGGAGCTGCAGTTCAGAACGCATTAAACAAGCTCCTGATGCGTTTGGTTTAGGCAATTCCTTGAAGTACAGAAGTGGGCTAAACCCCTTGATACCACAGGTCTACGAGCCAGGTAAGCAAATTCACTCTTTAACCATTCTGATCTATTAAATCTAGGTCAGTGCCGTGCATGCTAATTCCAAAAGACATCTTGCACAAGTCCATTACATAAAGGTTTAGAAATCATCAGCTGGGCAGGTTTCTTTTGAGAGCTTATATTCCGAGGAGTTCATCCAAAACTCTGCACCTGCACCATGTTATTAAGTGCTTTTTCTAGTGCCTTAACCTTCAATTACGGAAATAAGTACCCATCTACAAAGTATTCCAATCACAACATGATGCAAAGCCACATTAAGAAGGCTAAAAAGTCTTTACTGAATTTATTGATACAGAAATACTTATTAATAGTTTAAATTGCATAACACTTTTGCATGCCTCGGGCCAATTTAACTCTAGTTTCTGCACATAGATTTTTCAACTTACACGCTAATGATAAAGCTTGAAAGTTCACTTCTTTTTGCAAATTTACTGCAGGATCGAAACCTAAAAGGAGTCACATAGAATTAAAGTGAACATTACTTAGAACACAGAAGGAAACAGTCAAAGCAGGTAAAATCCCTAGACAGCTTACAGACTATACAAAAACCAGTTCTGCTACAATTTCTCTATTAGAAATGCGTACAAAACTACAGTGCAAGTGCTTGTGCACAGGGAAAATGTATTTACAGCTCCCCTTCATTTACAGGCTATAAGCAACACTTTCACAATTATATTACACGTAAAATTTCCACTGTGGGTTTGTTTGGATCTGGGGTTTTTTGGACAAGGGGACAATTTGACAACCTCAAACATAAGCTTCCTGTATATATATTTATTTATTCAACCTTATCCAGGAAAAATAGCAGTATTTTATGCATCTTATAGAAAGCTACAAAAAATCTAGCAAATGTAATAAAAAAGGCAAATTGGTGAAAAATCTGACAAAATATCTTTTACAACTGGGGGTGGGATGGGGGTAAAAACCAGACAGGGATAAATGAAAGATAATTCTCCCTCCACTGGTCAGCTCTAACAGAATCTCAGCAAGATTTACTAATACAAACCTGAAGTTTAATGTCACTTTCAAAGCAGCTTCTTTAAAAGAAGTTTTGTAATTAATAAACTGAAGCATGACCTGGTAGCCAAAGTAAGAGGCACCCTGTACTATGTAGGGGTACGGAAACTGTGCCACGATACAGAAAGGCACATAGCTGGTACGACAGCTACTAAGCAGAAATGGCTCACAAATACAGAGGTGACAGCCTTTGGGGAAGCACAGGGAAACATTACACACAGATTCTATTAAGCCTCTATTTACCACAATATTCAGGATTTTCATTTGTAGAAAGAAATTCATTGTAGTTGCCAGAATTACAAGATGGCTACTTGCATGTTTACAGAAAACCATCAGCTCAGTGGCCACAGAACTGCCCTGTTTAAAATAAACAAAAATCTGAGGGAGCAAGGTAGCTTGGGGTACAGTTTAGACCAGAAGTGGAGAATTAGGAAACCAGAGGCAAAACACAGCCTACGACTGTGTTATGCGCCAGTGGCCACATGACACTGTGTCATCAGGTAAGATTCTCAAAGATATACACAAAGCCTATTAAGCACGGAAGAATTCTCCACCTCAGGCTTAGATGTACACGAGTTATCCATTTATTTTCAAAGCCACACAGAACTTTGAAACGCCATTTATCATTACACAAGTTGTGCCACTCAGTACCATTAAACATAGAATCCCAGAGTGGTTTGGGTGGGAAAGGACATTAAAGATCATAGAGTTCCAACACCCCTTCCATGGGCAGGGACGCCTTCCACCAGACCAGGCTGCTCAGAGCCCTGTCCAACCTGGCCTTGAACACTTCCAGGCCTGGAGCATCCACAACTTCTCTAGGCAACCTGTCCCAGTGCCTCGCTGTGAAGAATTTCTTCCTTGTATCTAAACTAGATCTACCCTCTTTCAGTTTCAAGGCATTACCCCCTTGTCCTATCACTACATGTACCTGTAAAATGTCCCTCCCCAGCTTTCTTGTAGGTCCCCTGCAGGTACCAGAAGGCTGCTCTAAGGTCTCCCTGGAGCCTCCTCTTCCCCAAAAACCCAGTGTATTTTTGGCAAGACAGTCTTCATTCATTCCCCCTCAGAAAATGAGGGGACAGAATAAAAAAAAAGCAAAAAAGTGGCAACAACTTAAGTGCTTCTTATGGGGCAATGCCTTAACATAGCTTCATTACCTACTGAGAGGGGTTTTTTCACACCACCCCCAGCTTCAGAAGTATTTCACATCAGTACAAGCTCCAGGGTTTCTTTCCAGCCTTTACAAGTTCAGGTAGATTTTTTCAAAAAGGCTGAACCAAGTAAACTTCCCCTTCTAAACATGGTTCCTCCTTCCATCACCACTACAGGAAGACTTGGGAATAAAAATTAAGAGTTCACATCCACAGAACTGCAGAGTGTAAAGTCCTTCTACACGAGCCTGTTAAAACATCTACTTAATTGCTGCAGGAATAAAATAGCCTATCAAGTCAATTAACTTCATTCACCTACCATACGTGGACTGTGTGTACACCAGTTGTATTCTAGCCACCTTGCTACAGCAGGGGCACACACACAGGAACACCCAAGAACTGTATCAGTTTGGCTTTCCAGAGTGTTTTCAGGTTCTACATAACCTCCACAAAACTACCTTTGGCTGAATTACCGGGACACAAGCCGCTCCACTCAGGCTCATGCTCTGCACTTCACTCTGTTCAGCCCAGCAGTTTTAAGTTCTCTCACACAACAGCAAAATCCACAGATTCTGCTTTCACAGTTTTTACTAACTCACTGCTACAGGTCTCATCTCTACTGTTCCCCATTCAGAATTACTCTGTAAACGTCTCCAGAGACACCAGTCACAACCCTGACTACCCTAGCATCCTGTGAAAGCTAATCAGCTCTGCAACTCTTCACTCACCTCTGCCACTAAAAAAAAAAAAGAAAAAATTTTGCCTCTGTATTAGACTAATTCACTGGAACAGGTGTTTCCCTTTAGGAAAACCAGTATTCTGTAAAACATTTTTACCTTTTACTGAAAAGTTATATCTAGTTTATAAGCAAAACTGAGACCAACCAAAGGGGAACTGATGCTTTCCTTCTCATTCAAAGCCTGGATGCCACAAGGCCAAATGCCAAAAATTCTTTCCTTTCGTGTCTGTAAAAGTTGTGCTTTTTCAGATTACTGGAAGAAACAAGATTTGCCAGGTCAGTTTTCAGTAATAATCTTCATCCTCCATTAAACACACCCCATGGTAAACACATGGCAGGTTTAGTGGGAGAGAGCACAGGCAGCAAAGGTCTGTGGGGAGCTGCCTAAGAGTATTTAAAAACTGCAATTCAGTAGAGCAGCCACGAGATTTTTAGGATATCTCTGTGCAGTTAGTTTCAGGGAATTAAATCCTCCTTTCCATAAGCAGCTGAGCATTTCACCAACTTGCTTCCTAAGGAATCCCTGCTGTAGGATAAAACTATAGCACACAACTGAAGAAAAAAACAAACTTTAAAAAGCTATGTTTCAGTATACAGCAGCCACATTCCCCAGCTAGCCTACTGCCTTGGGTGGTCAGATGAGCAGGCAAGCAAGTGGTATACATTTGTCAAGCCCTAAGTGGTACTCTATTTTCTGCCTACTTCCCACTTTCTAGAAGGAAATTACTTTTCCCTGTAATAAAGCAGGTAATATTTCAAGGGATCAGGCAAAGGCAGACTCAAGACCTTTTCTCTCAAAAAGTTTACAGGGGGATCTGGCTTTAGTTCAGAGGGTTTAGTTTCTTCCTCTTCCCGTTTCTCATCCTCGAGATCCTCACTGTTGTTGTTATCATCCGATGGGTTGGAGATACGACTAGCAAAGACCTCTTTGTCCAAGAAAACAATAGTTTCCATGCGGCGGCGACGCACACGTCTTCGTTTAAATTTTGGGGGGTTCTTCAGCCCGTTTCCATTTTTGCTCATTGTTTCTTGATGTATAATTTTCTTAATGGTTCCTCGGATGGCTATGCGAGCCAGATCCTGGAGGCTGCGAACAGCCACTGGGGCTAAAACAAAATGAAAACCATGAACAGATATGGAGAAACTCCCCTCAAGAGCACTCATAGGAAAAGTTCTGTTTGCTCAAATTAAATCAGGCCACTTGAACTCCCTGCTGTGATTACAAAAACAGCTCTATTCAACTCCTGTCAACTCAGATAAACTGTACCGCAACTTTCCAAACAAAATTTAATTATGCATTTCTCTCATTAGCTGAAGAATGGGATGAAAGAAGAGTTTCTTATTTTGATGTCAAGTCCTCACAATTATTTTAAGATACACGTCTTAAAGATTATAAGAATGCAGACTTAGTGACTGAAACTGTGACTGTTTAATAACTTAGAAAAAAGATATTTTGCTATTGTAAATAACTAGACCTGAGGTCTACTTAACTCTTCCATAAAATCATGTTTCTATTGTAAAGTTACTTCAGCTTTGCCAAGTTCTTCACTTATAAAACACGAGTACTATTTATGCTCTTCAAAAACTGCTTCAGACTTTGTGGGTGAAGACTGGCCAGAAACCATTTGGTAAAAGTAATTATAGAAGCATACAATAAGTTATTGTATTAAAATACCTCCCACATTAATGGTTTGGAAGAGTGTTCTGTCTTCTGCACTTATTTGCTGCCGGCCCGTAAGTGCACAGTTCATGCAGTATAAACTAAAAATGTATTGATGCACACACATCTGTGTACTAAAATGAATTAAAACTGAAGTAAACAAAAAACCCCTGTCTTCTACAGACACATAAGCACTCCTGTGACCTGAATGAACCAGAAAAACAAAAGTAGTCACATGTAATATATACGCAGGCCTCACTACAAAGTCAAATTGTGCTGAAATATGCACTTAGCAGACTTTATAGCACTGTATGGACTGCTTACTGAGCTGCTTTTTGTCATGCAAAGACACCTTTCCAGAATAAGAACAAAGCCTGACTAATCTCTTTATGGAAGTATCTCTGCCTTCATGTGTTCTTAAGAAGCCTCTCTACACTGAAGTCTTAATCTAAAGATTGAGGCCACTGCGTACAAGCTGCATTTCAAACAGCTAACCAAAAATTAGACAACTTCTATCCCTCAAGCATTCCAGGTCCAGGGTAATCCTGAATTGCTGGGCAGTGAGAGCCTTTGAGTAGATATAATGTTTGTTCACAGGTACTGCTTGTGTTCATCACCATGGCGCAGTGCCCAAGAACCATGACAGTACATAATTCAGGACTGGAACAGATGTCTGCACGTGCAAAAACAATGACCAAACATCCCACAAAGTTTAGGTACAATTTTACAAGAAATCATTTGTATTTAGAAACTATTTTACACAATTCTGATTTTTGCACCAGGCCTCCACAGATACCCTCAAAGATAGACTAGGATCCAACACAAGGCTTTGACAACTGTTCAATGAAGGAAGCAGTTGGAGTAATTTTCCTTGGAAGGATTCATAGGGACATTACATCTAAGGAAGCAAGGTGCAGCTTACAGCCAAATAGCAGAAGAAGCCTCCCCCGTACTCAAGAATGTCTGTACTTACGCAAGTGAACGAGCCTTGATTTTCCTGAATCTGCGTGGTTAGGCTGAATCAAAGGAGCAAAAGAAACAGCAAGAATCTTCTTGGTCTCCCAGGCAGAAGGACCAGTACGAGTTATCTTAGTCAACTAAACCAAAACAAGGAGATTATTGTCTATTGTGTGAACTACAGTAAGATTTTTGAACAAAAAAAAATGAATAAACAACTTTTCTGCCTAGACAAGTGGTTAAAGTGCTAGAAGCTACAACAGCAAAAGTTAAGTAATAAGGAGAAACACTAGGGTTTTTCTGAGAAAATTCAGAATTCCTTACAGGATTAGCCCCAAGTAACTCCATCTGTTGCAACAGAGTATAGGCACTGGCAGTTTGGGTCACCGTGCTTTCCCATTTTTTCCTCAATTCTGAACCAGAACAGCCATGTCTGGCCCCTGAGAAAAACATGTCAGTCACTGATGAACATCCCCTCTTGAAGGGAAGTCTGCAGATCACTGGATTTCTGCCACAGCTCAAATCTCTTGCACTAACTCATCACATAGCATCTCGCTGGGAAGAAACTCTGCACTCTGCTCACCTCAACCCCCTCGACAGAGGCAGAAGGTCAGATACCTACCCCTCAGCCATACAAGTCCATTAAACCAACACACCTTTGCACCAAAAACGTCTGCGTTACAATCCTGAGTTCACACACAGGGCAGTTACCCCCTTTTTACTAAAAAGAATCAATTGAAACTTGTAAATGGGGACAACTTGCATGCTCTTTCATGAGCCAGTTAGGGTGTAGAATTTTGTATTTTACCATACGTACAACACTAGATTATACAACAAAGCTTTGCTGATACTTTTCTGCAGCATGAAAGTAAATTTGCAGTTAACAAAAGATTGGAATATGCGAAAGACTGGTAGAACTATGAATTTTTAAGACTATGAAGAGTGCAGAGTTCAGCTTCCAGTCATGAAACTGGCCAGTGAACATCAGTCATGAAAACTCGTGCACTTAATGCTTTCTCCAATTTGCTACAAGGGCAAACTAAATGAAGAGCTATTGATGAAACAGAGATCAGAATTAAGAATAACAGAGAGAAACACAAGTAGAAAGGCACATAACCTTCTCTTCTAAAGGCATGACAAGAATTCCCCCAACTTTCAACAGGTTCTTCATGTAGTCTTCGTGTTCCTTCTGTACTCCAGCACCACAGTAAACACGGTCATACTGAGTACAGTCCGGAGAAATCTCCAAGCAATTGCCAGTAACAAAAGATGGCTCGCAAAATTCAAATCTGAAAGTGAAGATGACGTGTATCATATAAGAATATTACAATTTATCAAAAGAATTATTTTCTTGACACCGAAAAAAATGAAACAATGAAAAATACTTGAAAAAAAGTTTCACATGATTTCTCCTTTGAAGCCCATATATTCTAGACATTATCAGAACAGACCACAGCTAGAAGTCTCAAGAGCACAGAGCAATGACGTGAGAATTCATAGATTAAAATCTCCAAAGGATAAGGATGCATAATTTCATCCTTGAGTTGCATATAACTCTTCAGAACAAGCTATTTTTAGTCACCTGATGCTGACTCAGTTTTAATACACAAATATAAATATTAGACCTGCAATTCCAGATGTTAAAGTCTTTTAAGGACTGCACCTGGGTTTGGTTTTTTTTTGGCAATTTCAAAAGCTTTTAAATGGTTTCAAGATGTTGTGGGGAACTATAACCTGATGCTTCAGAAATACACTTTGCCGAAGCCAATGGAAGTTTTGCCATTAGCTTCAAGAGAACTGTGATTTCACCCTTCATAAAAAGAATTTTTGCCTATAGCATTTCTGATTCAGTTTAGAAGAAAAATGAATGATTCTATGATGCACATAAGCTTTAGGCCCCACATTTAAGGGCTGATTTTGATAGAATTTGTACAACATATCCATTCTTCTACTGGTATCTTGAGAGGCAGCTCAATATAGCACCTATTTATTCCTAAACACTTCCTGAAGCTTTCTGCTTTTGCAGAGCATGCTAGACATTCAGAGCAGCCAGCTAACAGTTCCTGCACACAGTGTTCTAACAGCACAACCCAGCAGCCATTTCTCTCAGCAGTGCCAATTTTCCAGTCCTGTTGATTTCTGAATTCAGCTCACTTTTGCTCCATAGCTATGTTTGGAGAGGGGGGTGGGGAAAAGTCTTCCTTAAAGCACCTATTCAAACAACAGCAATGTGACTGAAAAAAAAAAAAAAAAAGGCATCTATGTGCAAGCATCTTCCACACTGAAAACTTTTGTCTGCTGCCAACATCAAGAAACTCATCAGCAGCAACAGCACAAGGCTGAGTAGTTTAAATTCTAGCATATAATGACTTTAATTTTCTTCCTCCCACGAGAAGAGGACTATCAAGTATCCAAAGATGCTTTACTTCCTTGTTTGAACAAACTGAGTTGGATCCAAAAGAAGAGGACTATCAAGTATCCAAAGTATCTAAAGTATCCAAAGATCCAAACTTCCTTGTTTGAACAAACTGAGTTGGATCCAAAGACAACAGCTACAACTTTTATTGCTGAGGTTACCATTGGCAATGGTTATCTTGCTGAGATATTATCACTTGTGACAGCAGCAGAACGAAGGTTCTAAGGAAGAACATAAATCAAAGCCCAAGCAGTTTTAGTACAACCTTAATCACAACAAAACTACCTTCATATTTTAAAACACCATTTTTCTTCTTCTCGGATAAAACATATTAGGCCACCATGGAAATCAGTTTGTATTCTTCTGATAACTATGCCTGCTCCCAGATCACAAACATAACTGTTGTTGTTATTTGCAAGTTTCAAGTTGTAACCTGCAAGCGCATTTTAAAATCCTTCAGCCTCCTCTAAGCTCTGCAACAGCAGCACTGCTGTTAAAAACACTGCAAAAATTTCTGAAACTCCCCCACAACGCACACCAGCTTAGAAGGTCACACACTGCAGCTCAGCAAGCCTAAGGAGGCAGAATCCTCAGATTACACTGAACCCAGAGCTGCCACATGGGAGCAAGAACTGCCATGACTAAAGCCAACTGCACAAAACAAATCCAAGCAGGCATTCTGCCTTCTTACTTGTCAAAGCTGTCACTTGTTTTAATAAAGAAGTCCAATTTCTGCTTCGCATATTCGATCACATCAGAATGAAGCTCCACACCATGGTTAACACCAAAAGGACCTGCAAATTTAGAACATTAGGATATCAGTAATAGGCAACAACACAAAATCCAGCAGGATAAAATATAGTTTTGGTTACTTCTTGTAACAGATTGCTCCTTGAGCGTCAGACAGCCAGCACTTGCGTAGGGTCAGCTATCTTAGTACTACAGTGGGAATTGCAACCCTATACCTGCAACTTCTGGCAGCAAGCAAGGCTGGTTTGCACAATTGATTTTGAATCATTGGCTCTTAACTATGCAGGAAGTTCCTCTGTAGGATGGAAACACTGACACTTTGGAAATACTATTGCCGTAAAACTGACCAGCTTGAAAATCCAGCGCAGGACAATAGCCTGCATGTTTTAATAAATCCCTCAAAAAATCTTTATGTTGTTTTTATACCCCCTTGCTGATATGCTAAAAATCTCCTCAAAAGAATCAGGAACAGTCACCACACGTAGCCCCTCAATTAAGAGCAAAAATAAATTGGAAAATAGATGAGTTCTTCAGCACTCACACTTTTTATTCAGAACTGACTTGGTAACTTTCCCAAAAATTCAAAAATAATTCAAAAGCCCTGGAGTTACATATTGGCATCCTAGGTAATATCAACCAACCAGGCAGAAAACCACAAATGTGATTCCATGTAAAGCCATAGGAGACGGGTGCAAGGCTCCATCCTGACAACAAGAATTTCAGTAGTTAAAATTCTTGACATGCCCACAAAATGAAAATACATTCCCCTATAGTCATTTGCTATCTCTTCTGGCAGCCGGCAGAAGCACAGTTGTTGACTGAAATACTTTAGGGCAAATTACAATCACATAATTGCACTTTGATGCTTTGATTCATGCCTACTGTAGATGTGGTCACGAAGTCAGTTCTGATGCACCACCTGCTTTCCATAGACTATTCCCACCTGTACACCGGTAAGAGTCCAATCTGGATCTCAAACATGTTTCAGTCTAGACAGGACAGTGTGAAAACAAACAAGGCACAGAGCAGCAACAGTCACAGGTTTCTGCAGACATGCTCAATCCTAGTTTAAACATGGCACTCCCGCTCCCGAGCTAGTTTAAGGGGCAACAAACCCAAG
>NW_009259526.1:95351-98744 GCF_000687185.1 Egretta garzetta
CACTTACGCAATTGCCCTCGTCCCGGGTGGTGACCCGCCACAGAAATCTGGATCCCACCCAATTCCAGACAGAAGGTTGCAAGAATCCTAATAAATTAGCCAGTTGGATTAATGCATTCTTTACTTTCCTAGCTACCTTTTAGTTTCATTACTTGAGGAATGCTTCATTCCCAATTTCAAAACTTTTTTTCCAATCTAACATAGTTAACATGATTGAAAAGGTATTTACCCAAGATGAGTCCAACCATAGAACTCAGATAACCAGTGCCACTGCCAAGATTCAAAAACGACAGCCCTGGTTGCAGATCCAAAGCTTCCATCACCTCAGAGTAAATGCACGGTGCTGAAAGATGAATGTTTCCATGCTTCCACGCCAAGTCCTTGTAGGCATTGTCTTTGAACTCTTCCAGGTAGTAATCTGCTCGATCAATGGCTCGGAACGCCTGTTCTACCAGTTCTGTCCGGATGTATTGTGCCTCCTTCAGGTTATCAATTAATTCATCATTATCTTCTCCTGCACTCACTGCACCTCCCATCTTCAACAGTTTTCTAGAAGCACTAAAACTGAAAGAATAATAAAGGAAGGTGAGGTACAGAGCATGCACTTGAACACTGAATTATACTGCTGTGTATGAAGTACCTTGAGATCTTTAGGTACTGTAAGGAAAACAAGCAGCAGAAAAACATTACCACCACCACCCTGTCAAACAATGAAAAACAAAAGGCAGCAGATCTGGCATGTAGTACCTGACACTAGAGGGGGGAAAAATAACCCCCACAATAGACAATTTAAACGTGCAATGTCTGTCTTCAAACACTACCAACATTTCACATGTCAGCTTTTTCACTGAACCCTTTTACATAAAGGATTATTTAGCTCCTCTGCTTACAGGTCATTTTTCACTGCAAATCCAACCAACAGCATGCCTGTCAGAATTCCTGCCACAGACAGACTTTCCATCTCCCAAAGTATCAAGGGGAAATTAAGAGACTACGACACTGGCAGCAAGAACCAGTAAAATCACAAAGTACATTTTCTTTGAGCATGCATCAAGATGCTGACTTCACAGAGGTTAAAAAAAACCCTCTGACCTAGAGTATAAGCTTACTATAGCAAATTCACTTTCACACGGCTCATCGTTAGAGCTTGAGCCACCATCACCAGTAAAGCACTTAATACAGGCAGCAACTGCAGACAGAATTTCCACTGAAGCCTGTGGAATTTCTTAGGCCCTCTTAAGTCCTACATGAGCTAACCCCCGATTTGGAAACTCTTTGGTGACACAGATTTATGAATTACAGACACTTCTGACTTCACTGACACGATCGTCTCCAGCAACCCACTCAGGCTTGTTGGTGTGGGGCAAAGCAAAGCAAGCACTAGGTATTACACTAAGCATGGCTATATGCCTCATGTAGTAATCTATACATTTTAAAGAAAAAGGTACAGGGGGTAAAGAACTTATCACTCAAAATTAATCTGGCTTTTCTTCCCTACCCATATTTAAAAAAAAATCCTTTTCAGAAAACACAACCTGATTTTTTTTTAAATGCATTTATTTACAATGCCTTTCTCTGCTCACAATAACAGCCACAGAAGCAGCAGCTTTAGAGTTCATTCCTGGGATCAGAAGATCTGCCTACAGCTAAATTGTCGGGGTTTATTTGTTACATTCAGCAAGAACAAATTATACACTTTCGTTTTCAGAGGACACAAAGAAAAGCCACAGACATCGAAGGAAATTTCACAGTTACTCAAATAACGTACCATCCTGATTACCTGTAGAGGCACACAAAATAGGATATACTTAGGCAGGGAACTTGAGCAGTTTTTAATGCATTCATGTCTCAAACACATCAATCCAGTTTCAGACCATTAATAAAACTTAAAAAAAGCCACCCCTCTCCTTTCTATAGCTACTCTATTTTCTCTACAAAAACCAATTGTGTTATATTACTTCACAGAGGAAACATATCAAGGACTTTGGCTGATGAACCCACCTATTTGATTCTTCTTCTCTTACATACACATCAACTCATTGCATCTGCACATACAGGGTTGCTTACATCTTTAGTCAGTATACTTTATTAACATCCTGTATTAAAATACTCTCTTCCCTGAGGGTGTTGATTCACTATCTTTTGTATATTTTGTTCTTAGGCTTACTTCTCGCTTCCACTTAAGCTCCTTCTGCTATTGAGAATCTACTTTTTTAGATTTGAATTATGAATAAAAAGTTGTGGCTTTAACAGTGTTCCACGGTGGATCCCCAGCAAATTCTTCCTGATGTATGCAAGCCCCACTGGGACAACTGGTCGGCCCTGGTTTTAGCTCAGCTGCATGATCAACAACTTGGACTAGATGACCTCTAGGGGTCCCTTCCAACCCAAAACATTCTATGATTCTAACTGCTATACCATGTTCTACAACATGGGAGTCATTTACATTTTCCTACCAGAGATGAAGTTGTGACAGGGAGCAGGTGCTTCCTAAATGAGTACTTTTACTGGACAGTACCTTACTTCCAATAAAACGCATGTTTTATAGGCAGAACATGGAACTCTGACATATAAATTCCTCTTTGGGCAATTCCACATCTTTGTTTATCCTTGCGTCCCTTCTCCTGCAAGAACTTGGAATCAAGACTGAGAGTAGGACTTATTTTTAACAAACTTTTAAAACCAAGACCCTCTCCCTCCACAATTAGCCCGGTTGCACTTTTCACACTTTTAGGTAAAGCGCAGATTTCCCAAAATCTGAGCAGAGCCAAAGTGCCAAAAATTACGAGCGTTAGCAGATCACAACACGGGTATCAAACCAAGCAGCCTTTTAGCGTTGAAGCATCCCTCCAATTGCATGTTGCCATCTTCCCCTTTAAGAAAAACAAAACAGAAAAAAACCCAAACCAGTCTGCCATGAGAAGCTGCATTCAGACGCCTGAAACAAAACACTGAAATGAAAGCAGCTTCTTCCAAGGCAAACACCAGCAGATGCACAGGGGAAGACTCAAAACAATACACAAGGCACAAAAATGCAATTCTTCACCCCAACACGTTTCCAGGGTAATCCCTGCTCTGACATAACATGCTCCAGAAGAAATAACAAAAGTGAGGATGTTTGCCGATAAAAAAGAAGCTACAGTTGGCACAGCTTTCAGTCCGGTCCCCTCTAACCCTCTCAATTAACAAATTAAAAAGCCCCACACCGTATAGCTCGATCGCTACCTGCGTTATCAGGCTGCTGCCGAGGAACGTGACGGAGCTGAGGGCGGGAGGCAGGTCTAGGAAAGCCCGACGGTGATTCCGCCCCCCCCTCCCCGCGCTTTAATCGCCCCTGGGGGGCCCCGGTCTCCACACAGCATCGCTGCCCCCAGCCGTGCCCAGAGCCCCGGC
>NW_009259526.1:99216-103916 GCF_000687185.1 Egretta garzetta
GCCCGTCCCGGTGCGGGGGCGGCTGGGGGGCTCCGGTCTGTATCGGCCTTTCCTGCTGGCCCTGCGGCCTGAACCTGCATCTGGAACCTATGTATGGGGCCTGCATATAGGGCCTGCACAGAGGGGGCTACAGGCCAGGCCTTCATATAAACCAGGCCCCCACACTAGGCCTGCGGGTCAGAGCTAAATACAGACCGGCCCTAAGTACAAACTGGGTCTAGATACAGCCTAGGTCAACAGGCTGAGCTCATAGGCAGGACCTAAGTATGGGCCAGAGCTGGGGCTAAATGCAGGTGGGGCCAACAGACTGGGCTTAAATAGGGCCTGGGCCAGCAGCGCAGGGATACCGGCCAGGCATAAATGCAGGCCAGGTCTAAATACAGGCCAGGCCAACAGCCTGCACCCACAGATCCAGCCTAAATATGAACCAGGACTAAATGCAGACCAAGTCTAAATACAGACCGGGCCAGCAACCTGTACCCACAGATGAAGCCTAAATATGAAGCAGGACTAAATGCAGATCAGGTCTAAATACAGACCGGGCGAGCAGCCTGCACCCACAGATTCAGCCTAAATATGAAGCAGGGCTAAATGTGGGCCAGGATTAAATATGGGCCAGGACTCAATATGGGCCAGGACTCTTTTTTTTCCTGATCTTTGCCATTGCACAGCCCCTGGGAACATCCCCATCCCAGCGTGGCTGCCTTCCCCCAGCCCCGTACCCCTTACCCTGCCCTGATTCCTGCCGCCCAGCACAGGGCTGCATTTCCACGCCTGCTCCTTCAGCTCAGCGCCCAGTTTTCCCAGTTCGCCCAGTCCTCATCCCCTGCAGGACACCTCCGCAGCACGCCCCGCTGTGACAGCGCATTGCCCCGGCTCCGGGTGGGATCGGAGCTTCCCAGGGTGCGGGAGCGGATGCACGGAGCAGCCCGGCAGCGGGAGCCGGCGAGGAGCTGGGGAGATGCCAGTCTCTAGCTGGCACACACCGTCCTCGCGCTGTAGCTAAACCTCCCGCGTGAAGCGTGGCCAACACCAGATGTTCTGATACCGTTTAGTCAGGCTCGGGGGGGAAAAAATCATGGGGATGCAGAAAAAAACCTTACTCAGGGAGCTAATTGATATTCCATGTTTTGAGCCTATGAACGCCCAACTTGAGTCACGTGCTTGGAGGGTTTGGGGTTTCTTTTTTCTGCAACCATAAATGGCAGAAAGAAATTCACTGAGAAGAAAATAAGTGAGGTGCATATTCACCTGACTCCGGGGGCTGGGACTTGAAGAAAACCTTCAGTAAATCTTCAGTAAAAGAAAACCTTTGGGACTGCCATGATCTCTGTCTTGCCATTCGTGCAGTGGAGGGATCCCCGTCCCCTGATGGGATCTGGCTGAGGGTTAGGCACCTCATTCAGATTTTATGTGCCCACGTAGGCTCCTTCAGTGGTTGTAACCAACATGGCAGGGCCAACAAGGCGTGGGGAAAAGGTAGTTCCTCTCGCCCATCTCAGAATGAGAGAAATTGGCCTCTAAAAGTGCGCTTCTGTCTTCACCTGTAAGTGACCAGTGCAACCATAAATGCCAGCAAGAAATTCACTGAGAGTGACTGGTGTCGGCTGGGGCCCCGTGATCTGTATGGCCTCCAAGGCTGCGGATCACACAGAACTGTCTGGACCGGCCTTAGATTCAGGACTCGATACTATGCAGGGCTATAAAATGAGAAGGAATAACCAGACCTAGACAAAAAGGCTTCTTGGTTTAAGTGGTGTGGAGATGGATCGTGACAAAAAGAAATAGCCATCCTGCCAGACACAACGAGGCCACAAGTGGGGGATAAAAAAAAAAAAAAGAATTACCCTTGTAAATGAGACTCAAATAGGAGAAAGTGAATCAGCATCCGAGATGTATTTATGCTTTAAGGTGATTATCTCAGCTGCCTTCATTAACATGGTAACAGCAGACTCTGCAAACAGGCACGGGGTAATGCAGTAGATTTCGCAGAAAACAGCTGCCTGGGCGAGTGGGATTGTTCGTGGAGAGTGAGCGCTGAAACTGCTCCTTGCTGATTCAGCCAAAACAGGATGCGGTGATTGCGCTCCCCTCGTCTTCTTTAATACGGAAAGCGCTCAAGCATAATGGCCACGCAGTCGAGATCTGCAAATGCCGAACAGACAAACTCCTTACACATGTGATTCCGGGGCTTCCATTCAGCATCTGTTCCCCTTCCTGCTCGAGCCGCTTGAAAAATAGCAGTTTGTTTATTTGCTGCACAAAAATTGTTAAAATAAAAGCTGGGTTAAAAAAAAACCAAAAAAACCATTATTGCTGGAGCAGCTGTGCTGTAGGCAAAGAGAGAGGGGAGCACCGCTGTCCCTCCCTGCAAGCTGCTGCTAAAGCCAGGAGGAAGACTCGGCGGCGGCAGCTGCTCCTGCTGCAAGTCCCCAAGAAGCCCAGGAAGAGCTTGGGGGGTGTTTTAGGGATTCCCAAATACCCGGCGCCCTCCCAGGGGTATTCATGATTCCTTCCAGCCTTTCCCTGCTGGGATCGGTGAGACTTGCCGCCCCTCCGTTTCCAGACAGAGAATCACAGGAATTAGCAGGGAGGTGCACGCAGGGAAGACGCTCGCCCAGGGCAAGCCCCCACCTCATTGCCTGCACCCCAACCATGCCAGGCAGAGAGCCATGGGGAGGGCTTAGCTGCAGGGAGACGGTCACCCCCGAGGGACAGGTGATTCTCTGCACCTCTCATACACCTCTCTGCAGTACATGGCCCAAATCATGCGCTAAGGGGGGTGATTAACCCCCTCTTAATTAAGAAGAGTCATGCCAAGCTGTGCCCGCGCAGCCATGCTTCCGCTGCTGCATGGGCTCACCCCCAGCTTCCCACTGGCACCCATGGGTTCTGCTCCCCTGGGAGTTTTCTTTCCTCCTCTGGATTCTTTGAAAATGTAGTTATTGCTGAAAACACCTCCACGTAGGCGTTAACACTGGGCTCCAGCGCTGGAGGAAACCCAAACTTGTCTGATAATTTTGCAAAAATGCCCACATTTAGGAAAGCAGAACGGTCGGGGATTTGGTGATTGCATGGGTTCGCAATTGCTGATTCTTTGTGCCCCTTCTTTCCCTGCACTTTAAAAAGCCCTTCCCTTCATCCTCACGGCTCATCTGGGGCTGTCTTATCCATGGATAATAATCACCAGTGGATTAGGAACTCACTCCTGCGTCCGTGTTGTCCACAAATGCGTCTGGGCAGCTCCCCCCCAGCTCGAAGAGCCCCGGCAGTCTCTGAGAGTGGAAAAAGCAAAGTGGGATTGAGAAAGCAGGGGCCTGGTGGCACTGGCTAATTCCCAGTGTTTATGGTATTTCTCAGCCATGTACCACAAGGTGTCTCCAGCAGTACAGGCATTGCTGCCGGGTTTGGAGGTTGCACCTCAGCATCTTCCCCTGGGCTGGGGCACGGCAGGGACCCTCGCAGGATCCCTGCTCTCAGCTACCCCCAGCTCCACAGTCTTACCAGTAAGAATCAGGTGTCCGTCCTTCGTTAGCTGAGACACTTAATTGCTGAGAGCAAGCAATCTTCATGAGGGTGAGCTGAAGCCAAGATTTGTCTTCCTTTTCCTTGTCTTTATTCCCCTGTGGTTTACAGTTTCCTCCTTCCTTTTTTTTAAACAAACTTCTTTTACCTGATTTTTAAAACACTCGCCAGCATGAATTAACTGCCAAAGTCCATCTTAGTCAGTTAAAATAGGATATTTTTATTTATTTGAAAGGGCAAATGGTAAAACTTCATTTTAGCACCCGTGTCAGACCCGTGCGCTCCGGCAACCTGACCCACAGCCTGGCAATACAGATGGCTGGTTAAGTCAACAGGGTAATTTGTGGGTGACAGGACGACTCACATAAATTAAGAGCTGGAGGAGCATTAAATCATAGGCTTATACATCCACCATTTCCTTTTTTTTTTTTTTTTTTTTATTTTGCCAAATACACTGTGTTGTCTTTTCTGGTCAGCTTGGCACTATACCACTTTCAGGAGGGTATCCTATAAATGCATACATGTGCACCTACACATGGATAAAAATACACGCAGCCTCACTCATTTACACTAGTATTACTATTAACACACTGATGGCAAATCACCCGAGATCCTCTTGACCATGCTAAGGGTATGTGTGTATATATATATATATGTCTCTGTGTCTCTCCTAAAGGGTTCCTCTTGCCTCACTTCATCGAAGGGCTCTGTGAGTAACCACTGAAGCAAGAGGAAGAACATATGTCTTGATTTCCACTGTATTGCACTGTGCATAACCACTGCCGCTTGGAAAAAGGACCCGTAAAGACCTGGATTTATCTCACTTAACTGCGTCGGCAAAGGAAAGCAGCCAGGGGATGGTGCAGCCTGGCTGAGAGCAGGAGAAAGCGTCACCGGAGGTCCCAGCCGTCAGGGACACACAGCAGCGAGGTGCTTCAGCTCTTCTTGGCACTGCCAGGGAGCACCGGTGAGCCCTGCTCAGCGTCCTGCCTCTCTCCTGTCTCTTTATGGCCCATCTGCCATGATTTAGGAGAGGTTTGCCAAATAAAAATCTCAAAAATCAAGCTTTTCATATTTATGGGGGAAGAAAATGATTCCTGGATCTTTCAAGTGATTCGTGGGTTAAAAAAAATCAGTGGATTTTATGGATTCATAAATAATAAAAATGCAACAAC
>NW_009259526.1:103972-105499 GCF_000687185.1 Egretta garzetta
GCAGTCCTACATGTCCTACCTGCAGACTCACCTGCCTGGCTGCGCCAGCCACAACGTTTGTCCATCACCCCTTAAAAACCACGGGCGCTCAGAAGGAGCCAAAACCTCCCTCCTCCAGACACAAAACATCTTCGGATTTCCAATGGACATTTATTCCCGGCCAAGATGCGCCTTATTTGATCTCCTACCCGTATTATCCTCTAAGTTCAATCATTCCCCTTCCTCCCTCCCTGAATGTATTTATGAAGAGTAATCATATCCCCTCTTAACCTTTGTCTTTTCTAGGCTAAACAAGCCAAGCTCTTTTAATCTCCTCTCCTAAGACAGGCGCTCTGTTCTGCTAATCACCCTGCCAGTCCTTTCCCACACCTGTTCAAGGATAAATTCATCTTTTCTTTTTCCCAGGTCCCAGAACTACAGCCAATATCCCACATGAGGTCATACCGACGCCGGTACTCATATTTCTCTATGTTTACCCAATAAATGGTTTGTTGCATGAGCCTTTTTGCATGGATCATAGACACAAATCCATAAACTAATAACCATAACACAGTCTTACTCAAGGAGATCACTGGTTGACTTGGAAGGGCATTTCTGCTCCTTTGCATTTGTGGGTCCCGGTCCTTAGCAGGTTTTAATCAGTGCTTTTCCATATTTCATTTACCCTGGATGAGCATCAGGACCTTGCGGTAGAGGAGGCACCGAGGGAAGTCTCGTCCGTGGTTTCACTCAGCCTCTGCTCCGGCAAAACTCCCTTTGAAATCATGGCTGAGGGTTTGAACTACGAAGCTGCGGAGTCAAATGATGAAAAGCGTTTTGCATTCGTCTCCTTCTCTTTTCAAAATGATTTTCCAGTTTTACTTGGGGTTTAATTAAATTTCTGTGACCCAGGCAGGGAGTTCAGCCTTTCTTGATTAATGCTCTTTTAGGTGGCTCTGATAAGAATTTAGCATCAACAATTGAGCTAACGAGCCCCAGTGAACAGTTTATAGTAGGGGACTAATTCTATTAACACTTTGCAGTGTCAGGACTCCACTTTGAGCTCGCAGCCCAAAGAATGGATGGGGGAGAGGGAGCAAATGTAAAATTTGGCAGCTAAATCACCAGGATTCAGCTGCTTTGTGGGCAGAGCTCATCTGGAAACTCTTTTAGCTGACAACATCAGAATTTCACCTGTGCTTTTTTTTTTTTTCCTTTTCTCCTGGCTGATGCTCTGCACTTTCTTGGCTCATTGTGATAACGGCTGGGAATAAGGAGTGGAACTGAATGGTGGCGTTGATAAGCAAAATGAAAGGGTAATGGGATGACGTGATACTGGGGTAGGGCCTCTGCAGTTAGCCCTGCCCGTACTGGATGTGCACCGGCATACGGGATGGTCAGGACAGAGATGCTCGTGCTGACAGTTGCAAATTAGTCCGTTGTGAAGGAAAAAAAAATGAGGTTAACGCTCTGCAGAAATGTTTCTGTTACTTTTTGGTGACAACAGAAGCACCTTGCAGGTCTGTCATACCGTTCAGCGCTGAAGGA
>NW_009259526.1:105509-121464 GCF_000687185.1 Egretta garzetta
GACTTTTTTCTCTCTCGTCCCCTCTCCTCCCTCCCCTGCTTCAAGTGCCGCTAAAACCTCACGCTGTGCTAAATCACAGCCTGATGTCATTAAACCATAGCGCAAAGTCTTGGCCAAGACATCACAGCTGATCCACCCGTACAGAGCTTCTCATCGCCCATACCTAGACACCCAGCTTCATACTGGTCTGCTCTGAGCTGCCCACAAACCTCAACGCAAGCCTCTCCGTTGTGGGAGCCTGCA
The DNA here is from genome assembly GCF_000687185.1 of Egretta garzetta. Classification (NCBI taxonomy): domain Eukaryota; kingdom Metazoa; phylum Chordata; class Aves; order Pelecaniformes; family Ardeidae; genus Egretta; species Egretta garzetta. The sequence goes on from NW_009259526.1 coordinate 105,753, forward strand.
GAAACCAGAATGTTATTTCAGGAATGTTGTTTTCCTTTCTCTCCCGGGAAGTCATCAAGGATCATTTGAGTCAACCAGATTACCTGGAAATGACCTGCAAACAAGGCCTCTTGGTGCTCTCAGGGGTGGTAGCAGAGCTACAGCCATGCCAAATGGCGCAAGGTAATGTTCAGTGGCCATCGCTGCAGGACCCGCAGGCGCTTATCATTGCTTCTTGTGTTAACAGAGAGCTCAGATGCCTTTCTCCATTGCGGGGCACCGTGTCTCCTGTCCACCCTCTCTTCCTTCCTCAAGGCACCCGCTTAAGGCTCCCACTCATTTCTGCTTTGCCTGCTCTGTGTGGCTCTGCTGCCCTCCGAGGCTTCAGGAGGATCAGGGATGCCCGCGGCCAAAGGGGCTCTTCCAAGGCTGGTGGCTGAGTGAGGAGTATGGCACGGTACGTGCCGGGTTTTATCTTATATATTTTACACAGCAGGCTAAAGATTCGATTAAATTATTTAGGCAGTTCGATTACCTCCCCTGTCAGTGTGGTCGCCGGGGCGGATTAGCAGTGTCTCGGCCCCTCATCAGCAGGAGCTGGTGGGGGGCACATGTCCCACATCACAAACCGCCTCCTGCTCAAATCCCACCCCCCGTGCACTCCGGTGGGATGACAACTCTTTGCTGTCCCTGGATGAAACCGATGACAACACGTGCCAAGGGCACACAGACACCCTCCCTCACTCCCCCCCTCCATGACTTTTGCTACAGCATCGCTGGAAATTGTGGTTGTCAGCGGGGGAGCAGGCTCATCAGGGGACTCCATCCCTAATCACTATAAAGAGGATACGTGTATCTGAGTCCTGGGTGCTCCCCAATATCAGATCGCAGCAGGGAATGAACTAATACCCATGTTCCCTCTCCTGAAAACGTGAAGACCCACTGAGAAATCACAGATGAGGGATGCCCTGATGATGCTCCTGACCTCTCAGGATAAGAGGCAGCCGAAGCACCGGTCCCCAAAGGCGCCTGCCCTGACGATGCCGCTGGGGCCGGGCTCACTGTGGGAGCCACGTCGTGAGCATCAGGCGAGCTCCAACAAAGATCCTCCCGCCTTCATCTCTACAGCTGTTGGAAGTGGCCTCGTGCACAAAGGGCAGCGTCCTCATTAAATTTCGCAGAGGGTTGCCATGTGGCCAGCAGAAATTTGGGTTTGTTTTATTTCGGGAAGCGGCGGGGTAATGTATTCACCACCTCCAAATGGAATGGGGTGACAGATGGGAGCTGGGCTCTGGCTTTCATGGGAAAGGCTCCTCTCAGCAGGGAGGCAGTAAGTTTCCCACCTAATCTTCTGTAACCTTCAGACTGCTAACAACTGTAAGAAGCAAAGCGATGGGTAGTTATTAAATTAATGACTTCATCCCCAAGCTGGTAATAAATATTTTACAGTTTTATCTCTCCACCCTGTAGACTGCTCTAGACAGACTAGACTGTTTATTAATCTAGCTTCTGGATTTATGTTACTTAATTGCTAAACAGCCTCAGCATGGTTGGGCTGGATTATTAAATGTTGAAGCCCGAGAAGGAGTCCTCCGGCAAATGGCAAAACCTGAGGAGCTGATCCTTGATCTTGGGCTTGCTGAGCTTCAAGCCAAAACCAGCTCCCCTGCAGTGCTAAGGCCAGGTTAGCTCCTGTTTGAGTCCAAACCACTTGGCCATTGCCTCATGCTTCGTTTGGGTGGACTCTGGGACTTGCTGGAAGTAAGGAAGAGACAAGGGAAAGTTTTGATGCATCTTGGCTTCAATAAGGGCATGCTGGAGTTAACCGTGGCCATGCTGGAGTTAACCGTGGCCACGATGCGGCGGGGCCAGGCATCCTATCTCAGTGTGGAGCAGTCGTCCTGGGGTGGTCCAACCCTTTGTGCCAGTCCTGGAGCTCAGGCAGAGCATACGTCCTTGCTCCATCCCTTCATGGGTCGTGTTTCTTCAGATCATCCCAGATAGCCACTGGCATTCAGACAAAAGAGTGTTGCAGTTATATAAATGGAAGAAGGCTTTAATGGCTGTTATACTTCCTTGTTGACAGGGCTGAAGATGTCTTTAAATCTGATACTACCATTTTTACAGCAATTGGTGATTTATTCATCCCACTGAAAGAAGGGGATGAAGGCATCTGGAATAACGAGAGCTATTCGTCTGAAGAATGCATCATCCGCGTGCTTCCCTGCAGCCTCAATCCCACGAGCCCTTCTGTACAAAGCGGAAGGTTGTTTCAGGATATATCTGCTCATAAAAGTGTAGGAGAAGCGAGTGTGTTAACAAGGGCGGGCCAGAGTCTTTAATCCAGCCGAAGTGTGCTCAGTGCTGGTTGGGAGAAGAGCAGTTTCCAGCCGGGGGTGGCTCCGTTGGCTGCAGCATCATCTCCAGCCCATCTGATTGCTCCTCAGCCTCAGCATCACCTCCCTGGGAGCCAAGGGAGGTGAATTCGAGGCCACATGGGAGCTCTGGAGAGCAAACTTGCCTTCTCTCCCCAGTAGCCTGACGGAGAACAAGGCAACCCCTTCCTGACCACTTGGGATAACTTGGTTGTGGGGGCAAGGTAAGGTGGGCCAAGGCTTGAGACTTGACCCAGAGGAGCTCTGGGGCAGGGGGGACAAAAAATCAGAAAAAATGCACAAGGCTGGGAAAGAAACCCCTTTCTGCACACACCTGAAAGCCATCGCTGGAGCTCGTGGCTCTCCGGGAGAGGCAAGGTAAATGTTGACAAGTGGGAGGTACCACGAGCAGGAGACTGGAGGGATGGGTTGTTAGCAGCTTTTAGCAATTAACAGTGGCATCAGTTAGGCCAAATGACACCCTTGTTGGTCAATGATTTATTGACGTGTTGAGAAACAGCCATATGCTGACAAGTATCTTTTCCCTCGCATCCTTGAAGCAAAAGACCTGCTCTCCTCTGCCGTTCAGCTCTCGCCCTACGCCTGTTGGAGGAGGCTTAAGAGCTCTCCTAAGCACACCTATAAACTGACAGTGTACCATCTTAAACCAATTCAATTCCCTTCCCTGCGATAAAGGACGCCAGTTCGGAGAAGATAACATCTCACAGTGATGGCTCCCAAAGCTGCAATTTAACACAAATCTAACCGCTCTATTATGCAGCACAGCCAATTCGTTAAGAAAGGACAAGCGAGCTCGTCTATTAGTTCTACCATCATAATCAAATATTGGCACAAGGAACTGCTCGGCGGTGCAAAGTCTAGCGAACCCCCCCCTCCCCCCCCATAAAACAAGCATATGCCCTTCAGAAAAACAACATGCCAGCCAGTTGAGGTGAACCATTGCACGAGTCGCCCTCTTTTTCTCCTTTTAAGATGTGCAGCCCTTTGTGGAGGGGACAAAATCCCCATCCGCTCTAAGCTGTGTCCAGCAAAGCCTCAAAGAGCGCTTGTCCTTGGGGCTTGTGCTCCATGGCTCCTGGGCTTGGTCTCCAGCAGTCCTCGCTCCCGAGGGTGTTTCTGCTCAGGCGTTTGGGACAACATGGCTTGGTGATCCAGAGCAGGTCCTAAATCTGGCTGCTTAGAGAGAGGAAAGCCAGTGCTGGTAGCAGAAGCTGGAGAAGGAGCTCGGCAGAGGCAGGAGGAGCCCTTGCTTTCGGCAGAGCCAAGAGTGCCGCAGTGAAGTCTCCGGCTTGTCTCAATATAAAGCTAGGGCAGGATGGCTTGTGTCCCAGGACACCTCCCATGCCAGAGCTGGGGCTGCAGTGAAGCTGAGGGAAGGTCTCTTACTGCTGCACGCGTGGGGTCAGCATGAAAGCTCTGACCCAAACCCTCCCCTGTGCCTCCTTGGTGGCTGTGGTGCTTCATGGCTCCTCATAACCCCTGGGTTTGCTGTCAGCCACAACTCGGGGAGACCGTGGGCCCTACGTTGGATCACTTTTATCAGCCCCTGCCTTGCAGGGCAGAAGGGCAACTTCTAATTGCACCTGCGATCTCCGTAGCATGCCCTGCAAAAGAGAGGAAGAGGGCAGAGTCGGTGGCAGAGCTGGCAGCCCACTTGCCCACCATGCTGGCCCTGGAAACCCACCAGCACAAAGCAAGAGAATCACTGTAGCCTCTCCAGGAGAGATGTCCTCTCCTCCACCATCCCCATGAGCCTCTGCCAGTTGTCCTGCCCCAAGAGAGCTTGCAGACACCCAACGAAGGCAAAAGAAACTTCCCACGAACACCCATGGCCATGTACATGCTTGAGGAAAGGCTTGAAGGCCACCCAAAACTTTGCTCCAAGGTTTTCTGGTTACAATTCTTACCCTTTTGGCTCCATTTTACTCTGCCTTTCACCCTTGTGTCTTTGCAGCACAGCCACCACCTCCTGCTTTAACCCAACAGCGCTTGTGCCTCTGCATGGGGACGGTCAGGGAAGTTCAGCTCAGTTAATCAGAGAATTTAATTTCTTGGTGATGTGCCCACCTGAAATTCCCATTTGACCCAACTCACTCTGCTCCAAATGGCCTTAATGTGATTTACCTTATTTCACCTTGGAAGCTACAGCAAAGCGAAACTGAATTTCGGCGACTTCAGAAATGATGTCTCCAACACAGGGACTGGTGAGAAATTCTCTTCATTGCCACCACTTCAAAACATAAACTCTTTTGCCAGTGGAAAAGCTCCGTTCTTCCAGGAAGGTAATCTGTGGACATCACGGTCAGGCAGATACAAGCGGGGAAATCTCGCTGACAAGAACGAGCCCTTTCCCAGCATTTTCGCTAAACCTCAGAGATCGATTTGACGAGGCCTTTGTGTAAATCCAGGAGGGGAAAGTGGCCATCTCTGCACCCCCAGGGCTGGCATCTCCTGCACTGCTCCTGACAGCATCTCCTCCGCTCGCGCACCACCTGCGGGAGCATGAAGCTGCAAAATCCCGGGGATGCCGAGTGCTGGGGGTGCAGGATGCGACCCCTGCCCAGGGAAACCCTGCCTTGGGAAAGGGGCTCCAGTGACCAAGAAAATAAAGAGCGTACCGTTGCAAATACCTACCTTTGCTTGGACTTCTGCTTCTCCCCATCATGGAACCAGCAGGATTTTAGGGACCTGCTTGGCCGGATGGCAACAGCTCCTTATTCTTCAAAGCCTTCAGAGATACCAACCCTAAATTCCCCCTGAATCCCCCCAGTTTAGCAGGTGGGGAGAGCCAGGTTTGGGGAGAGCAGTCCCTGGCCGCAGCTGCGAGGGGGGACGCACACCAACCCTCCAAGCCACAGCAAGGACGAAGCCCATCGGGGACGCGTTGGGGCCGTTGGCAGCAGCTCGAAGAAAGACCATAGGAACTAAAGTCACAAACAGAACTGGGTTTTATTACGAAATAACCCTGCCATTACATAAGGAAGTTCTGTCTGCAAAATACATTTCCTGAGGAAAGTAGATCACAGTATTCATTTTCACAGAATAACATGTAGCCTGCTATAACTTTCAATGTGACTCTTTATTATTTAAATATTAACAGTATTCCTTCACATAAACAAGTACTCAGTCATCACATAACTGACACACAAACGACAAAATAAATATACAACAAGAGCACAGTTCATTATTTTTTTTTTCCCGACTTAAATATTAAATAAATAATAAATACAGAATTTTCATTTCCTGTTCTCAGTGCCTGAAACAATATGAATGAAAAAGAAAAGAAAAACTGAAAAAGTCTCTCTTCCCCCCCGGTGCCCCTGCCCCCGCAAAAAAACAAACCAAAAAATTATCAAAATGTCTCAGTTATAAAATATCTTTAAAAAAATTCCCATCGTTAAAAGAATAAATAACAAAATATATAAAAAATAACTTGGTTGCATCAAAATTACAAGTAGGAGTTGTAGATAGGGTTTTTTTTCTTTTTTTTTCTTTTTTTTTTTTTTGGAATATCATTTTTTTTTATGGTCAAAAGTTTTCATTTTTAACTTTTTTTTTTTTTGCTTCTTTTATCTTCTTTTCTATGGTGCGGTGTCCAGTTTAAAATAAGTATAAAATTAATAAATAAAAAAAGTTAAATAAATAGCAAAAAGTTAACATAAGGTGTTGTAAATATAAATTACATACATCTTGCCAAAATTAAATAATTTACAGGATAATTAACCTAACTACTTTTTTTTTATCCCTCTCTTTCTTCCAGGAAGTGCAATTTCTCTACTTTTAAATACTAACTGAATTGCAGTCACAATCAATTTGGACTCTATTTACATCTTAAGAACATTGTGTTTTTAACACCTCAAATTATTTAGGTTTTGTTTTTTGTTTTTTTTTTTTCCCCTTTTGTTTGTATTTTTTGCACTTGGAATGGGTTCTAAAATAAGTGAACTGGTGGAGCCTGATCCTGCAAACGCTTCGGGCCGGGAGCAAGCCCACCCCTGCCCGCTGCCCTGTTGGACTCAGCAAGGGAACCGACACGAGCCGGGATGCTCGGGAGCTTCGAGGCCGGATCCAGGGGCCGCTGCAGGCGCTGGGAAGAAGCTTTCTACTGACTTCTCTGAATCCTGGATCATTCCCAAAATATCCACAGGATCGAGCTCGACATGACGCCACAGTCTTGCCTTCATCAGCAAAATCCTCCCCAGCTCTGCCCGCCCCGCCGCTGGGAGGGACGCGGGACGCGGGATGTGGATGCTCCTCACACTGGGACCCCTCGGGATGAGGGGTTTGCCCCCCTCTGCTTCCAAAGTGTTTGCAGCAGGGGGACAGCGAGCTCCGGATGGGAGCGATCCCGCGGGGTGACAGCCGGCTCCACGCCCGATGGAGCTGGCGCTGGCGAGCAGCGTCGCAAAGACATTCAAAGAGTTGTTTGTTAAGTGCACAGTGGGCTGCGTGTACCAAGCTGCTTACAGAATGCGTCTTTGGAAGAATACCCAATACCTGAATACTCTTTTTCCCGCCCCCCCCTCCTCCCAAATGGTGCTTGCGCTGCAATTTTGCACAAAACGTAGAACACCAAACCAAAAAATACCCATTGCCCTGGGGGTACCTGTGAGAAATCAACTACTGATTCGCGGTAGGTAAGCACTTTGCTAGCCATCAATTAATATATCTCTATTTGTTGGGGGTTTTTTTGGTGTTTTTTTTTTTTTCTTTTTTTTTTTTCTTTTTTTGTTCATCGCAATCTCAAACGTTCTCTGGCATTGATGTATGATCTCTGGACTGGCAGTACTGCGCCACTGTAAGGATGATCACAATCATGAAAAGAACCAGAACTGTCATCAAACAGACCTCCAAAAAATCATATACACTGGACCATGACACATTAAGAATTCTTCCGTATGAAATATCTGATATTGGCCTATTCATAATAGCTATTCTCATATTTAAGACAGACAAAGGAATACTGTAGTTGCAAACTCCAAAAGCTTCCCTGAGAACCTTTTTTCCATTGCGCTTTCCACTGGAGATCCAGAACTGCTCTTCGGATTTCTTTCAGAAAATAAAAATAAGCTACTTTATAATACTTCAGAGTTCCCATGCCCAGTGGATATCTGAACACCTCGGGGTTGGGAGGCCCAGCACAGGTTCAGATTTACAGGTAGCTTGCAGCTCCAGCACTTGTAGCAACATAGAACATAATTCATGTGTGAGTAGGTGATCTGGACATACAACCATAGACAACATGAGGGTTTAAGCCAGTCATACGCTAGTCTTGGATCAGACAAGACCCTGTTCTTGTAACGTTTTAACTCTTGGATCAACTCTGCAAGAGCATGGCAACTCATGAAAGATGCCTGCTCTTCACCAGCTACCAAGCCCCACGGCCTACTGGAGAATTTAACCTTCCATCCTGATCTACCTTGTGGTCCAGGTGGAAAAATCCAACTTTTCGCAAGAAGGTCCAAAGTTAAGTAAACGAGAACATTGAGTTTGATCAGTTCCACGTCTCAGAAATGGCCTCTTGGTTACATTTTGGTCCTTTTTTTTTTTTTTTTTTTTTTTTTTTTCATTCATTAAACAAGTTTTCTAACTTGTAAACCTGAATACTTGGAGGGAAAGTTCCATCTTACAGTCTGTTCACTCGCTCGTCTCCGTCCCGCGGCACTAAACCTGGATGCCCTTGACAGCTTGCTTGATGCTCTCCAGCAGGTCCTTGTTCTCCGGGTTCTGGTAGCACTCCTGGTTGGTGTACATGTCAGTCAGCGTGTTCACGTACGCATCGAAGTTCTGCTCACTAATTGGCTCCTGCAGCCGAAAAAGCCAATTAAAATTGTTAGCAGTAGGGCAGGAAGAGGCTGAGATGTTTCTTTGCAATGGATCATCCATATGTACCACCAGGCAAAGATCTCCACGGCGGACCCTTTTTGTGCACTGTGTCGTACATATGGGAATCTCATCATGCAACCCCTGATCCTGCCGGATCTTAACTGGGTCCTTAATTTTACACATTGGCCTCATGGAATGATTAACACCATCAGGTTAAGCGTGTGCAGGCAGTTTGATAGGCTCAAGGCTGAATTCAGCCATGGGAATGAAGGGCTGGAGGACAAAAGGAGGCAGGGACTGCCAAAGCATGACGGAGGGAATCAAAGGCAAAGTTAGGAGAGGAGCCCGGTCACCTCGGGCTCACATCTCCCCACACCGGCACGCTGCCGCGGTACAGCTTTTGCTTTTGAGGGGTGTTGGGGAAACCTTGCAAACATCTAACATGGAGTTAATGGGGAAAAAAGAACGGGAGAAGGAAGAAAAAGAGGAGGAATAAAATGAGCACACAAGTCTCGTGGGCATTATTTAATTGGAGTTGCCTGAAACCTTGAAAAAATATTTGCTGAACAGTTTATTTGACCTCTATGTGTCAAATACTTTACAGAAAAGCACTCAGCGAGCGGTTTTCTGCCAGTTAGGCAGCTGGGTGAATACTATCCAAAACTGCTCTGCTGGAGGATGGCTTCCCTCCAACCAGCCTGAAATGAAATACAAACCCCAATGAAAAGGATTCCCAAAAAAAAAAAAAACCCAAAAAAAAAAAAAAAAACCCCAAAAACGGGCAAAAATACTTGGTGATCTTTGATTTCAGGACTGGTCTTCAGGTCTGTAATTTGATATTCCACCCCACACAGGAGCATGGTGGGGTCTACTTTACATTGCTCTGCGGGAAAACCCAAAAAAAAAAAAAAAAAAACCCTAAATGATGGCAGAAAAAGGAAATCAAAAGCTCATTCCTATGATCGTTGCGACGGTCTTTATGAGTCGTGAGAGGACAGCTTTCCCAACAACACGAGCATCCCCCTCCGCACACCTGGTTTTGACAACAGTAATTACATTCCTGGGAATAGAAGGTAATTAATAGCCTTTTGTGGCTTTACTATTTTAATGCAGGCTTTTCATTTTGCAGTAACTCTGCGTAACACGCTGTGGGCTGTTAGACCTTGCTAAATTAAACAAAATACACTCTCTTTAAGAATGCTATTCTTTGGCTGCCAGCTATTCAAAACCGAATTGAAACTCCCTGCACTACAATAGGAGCTGTAAGATCTTTCTAACGTCGAAATCCAATCCCTCCTGATCTCTGCTTGTGCTGCCTTAGCCTAAAAGGTGCTGGGTGCCCTTGATAAAGTTTCCTATTTTGTGATAATGCGACGCGATGTAATGAGACAGAACAATAGATACAAAGGGAGATCAGCAGAAAATGCCAACAAAAGGGAGATACAATGCAAGCTTCAGAGATAAGGCAAAAGTACTGATCTTATAAAGGACCCGTAGGTGTATAGAGAGAAATTCTCCCACTCTTTAATTGTACATAAGCCTTCTCGTGAATTGGGTTTGGCACGGCTCCCTCGCTCACACTGGCCGGGGCGAGCGCTGTCAAAGTTTCTTACCATGTGCGGAAGGCGGATATTGGCAAGGCTTTGGATTAGAGCCTGGCTCAACCCTGAGAGCTCCAGGAACAGGGCTTCGTTTTGCTCCTCTATGATTTTGTTTTCCTCCTCAATGTTCTTCAGGTTCTTCTCCATGGTGGAGATCTGCAGAGCAAGGCGCACGGCAGGGTTACCAACCCTCACGCGACGGCACCCACCGCCACCCACACAAGGGGCTTGGCCATGCATCCGTGGGCTTGGGCGCACCTCCAAGCACACAAACCTGCGACTGCAGCTTCACCATGGCCGCTTCCATCTCCGAGTTGGACTCGTTCAGCTCACTGATCTCCTTGTTCAGCTGCTTGATCTCTTCATCGTTCTCCAGAACTGCAGGAGAGAAGGTCACAGGCAGTCACCAAACGCTTGCAGGATAAACAAAAACGTTGGGCTTTCTGCTGAGCCCATCCTGTTGCGTAGACATCACTGCTTGCAAAGTCCTCGCCTTTGCTTCTACATCCCCTAAACGGGAGGCACATCTCACCTGCTTATTTTTATTTTTATTTTTTTAGTAATGTTTTTAGCATCACGGTTCAATGACGTTTTATAGGTCAATAAGTAAATGCAACAGCCAACGACAGCGCAGTGGTGGGAGGCCAGCACCTCCACGCCCCCTGCAAGGTTGATTGCCCTGAAAACTCAGGTCACTCTGTCCAGTCCTGAGTTTGGGAAGATGCCATTTAAAAAACTAATGCAGGTCTTGATGAGAAATTACGACGTTCATAAAATAAAGCAATATTTCTAGACGAGTGCAGGTATTTATAGATTCCAAACCATGTAAGTATTAAAGTCAAGTGCCTGAACCTTGTCAAATACCACAGAAACCTCAGTAACAGCACTGGAAATGCAAAGTGCCATCGCTAACAAAATTCCAGATCCAGAAATATCTGCAGGATTAAAAGCCCTGAATAGGTGAAAATCGCTGAACGACTGCAAGCGATTTGTAAAAATGCCAGTGAATATTTTTTTTAAAAAACCCCAAATCTCCATTTCAGCATTAATTCTTTTTGCCTGGAATTTCGCTATGGAAATTTCTTCTTTATTGTTTCACTTGTTCCCTCCCAGTGTGTCACTCGGGGAGCGGTGCCGGTCCCACGCCACCCCCAATACCCAGGCAACCCAAGAAATGGGTGCTCATAGCACACGACAGGCTTGCGGATCTGAGGCCAGATTTCTGGGTCGAAACCCTTCCTGTCTGCAAAGTGAAAGAAATTTGGGCTCAAGAGCCCGACACACCTGCAGAGCCAAGGGAGTGAAAATCCTTACCATCGCTGGTCTTGAACTTTGTGTTGAGAATTTCATCCCCTGAGAGTTTTCCTTTCTTCCCAGCAAAAGTAGCTCTTGGACACCCTGACAAACTGAAAAGCAAGGAAAAAGGGGTTTCGTAATCTCTGGGTATTTATAGGTGCTTATGTTCCCAACACGAGCACGTACCATTTGGTGGAGTTCATGCTGCGAGACAGTTCGTCTAAAAGCTTTTTATGGTACGGAGGAAATTGCTTTATGAATAATGCCACGAAACTCCCCATTTATACAGCAAGAGCAATTTTCTCTGAACAAAGATTAAAACCCACATTGTTTCCTAAAAGAGAGGGCATGACAGGCGAGGAAGGTGAGACAAGTCCGGCTGGTTTGGGCGTCAACCCCCCTGCTTAGGGTGCCCAAGTCCTCTTCTGGCTTGCTTATGGAAGGACGTTATCTTATCAATTTTCCTGATTTTGCCCAATCCACTTCTCACCATTGCCATAGTAAAACAACTATGCGTTTGCAGAAAGCTCCAACCTTGGAGCCACCTGGCTGAGGTCAGCATCAAAAGCAGCAGCTACTGAGCCTTGCGTGAAGAGCTGAGCGGATGCTGAAGCAGCATCGACAGGCAGGCAGGTCAGTCCATGGCAAAGTCACGCTCCCGGTGATTTCAACCCTGCGATTTACCTTCTGTGAGTGAGGAAGCTCCCGTTGGCATGGCCGGAGCCGTCACAGCCTGGGGTAGGGCAGGTTGGGCCTTCGTTCTTCAATGACTTCCAGGAAAATGAGGAGCCGTTGAGCGATCCTTCCTTCTGCCTGCGGGCTGCGAGAGGGCACCCTGACGCGCTCCGGTGAGAGGCGTATTTGCCACTGATGTGTCCGAGCCCAACGCAGCCAGGAACCGGACACCTGGGCACAGGGAATTGCCAAAAATTACAGCACGGGAATGAAGAGGGACGTAAGGAAATTGGGGATCTCATCTGGACTTTATGGGGTAGATGCTTAGTTGATGGAAATGGCAGTTGGGAGATGAAGGGCTATGTCTGCCCCTTCAGAAGAGCCACAGAAAACCAAGGTAAATCCTGCAAGAGGGAAGGACTGTGGAGGTCACATCACACTCACGCTTGCAGCAAATGGAGGTCCCAGTGGTGTCCCAAACCACGTGTTTGGTGCCTCATTGAGGGCAAAGACTGCAGGTATGGCTGCCCGGCATGGGATCCTGACCCTACCCCAAGGCTGGCACGCTCGCACCGAACCATCACACATTTACAGCCAGCTCTGCCTGGTGTTACTGCTGAGGAACCCAGGGTCATCAACTTTATCACCCTACACTAGCAAGGTCAGTGTGACCTGGGAGCACCGCCTGTGTCCATGGGGACACAACCCTTCCCTGTGAACCAGTCTCCGACCCGGGAGCTGGTTGGGCTGCAACCTGGGAGCTGAAAAGCTGCAAACCTGCTCCTGCAAGGAGGGCGTCTAAGGGATTTCTGAGCCCGTCCCCCCATCAGACAGGACAAATAAACCCTGGGGCACCGCTCAGCCTGCAGCCGCGGCATGGCCTCACTTGCCTCCTCCTCCTCCTCCTGGTTCACATCCCACAGCTACTGAGAGCTCAACCAGCGCTCGCGAGGGGATAAAAGTGGGAATTACCATCAAGGCAGCACAGCAGCGGGCATCTAAGGGATTTCTGAGCCCGTCCCCCCATCAGACAGGACAAATAAACCCTGGGGCACCGCTCAGCCTGCAGCCGCGGCATGGCCTCACTTGCCTCCTCCTCCTCCTCCTGGTTCACATCCCACAGCTACTGAGAGCTCAACCAGCGCTCGCGAGGGGATAAAAGTGGGAATTACCATCAAGGCAGCACAGCAGCCCTCCCACCCGTGCTTCTGCCGCCGCGTACGGCCGGTTAAAGCACACAGGAGCTGCGAGGGGCGTCATGGAGGCGCTGGTGGAACTCGTGCTAATTGCCCAGAGGACGAGCGCCTCTGGCAGGCGCCTCTTTCCCCCCCGCGTGCCAGCTCCCCGCCTAACGGCACGCTCCCTAAATTCAGCCGTTCGGCAAAGCCCGCCGTATCTATTAAGGTTTCTGCTCCAGTTCGCACTTGTTTAAAGATCCTAGTCAATTATAAATACAGTTAAAAGTTTATTACTCGAGGGAGGTTACTCTAAAAAAGGAGGGGGGGGTGAGGAAAAGTAGGGAAGAAATGGCAAAAATAACCCTGTGTCCTCAGTTGGAAAGCAATTAGGGACTTCAGTTTCCCCAGCAAAATATCCGCTCAGCCGCTTCTGAAAATCGCAAGCTGCGTTTCCACCGCCAAAATGATTACCCTGATTGTTTATATTTTGTACAAAAGGGAGATGACAGCAGAAGGGGGGAGCTGTACACCCAGCCTTTTCCCAAGATAATTTGAAAAATGCTGATCTCGATTTTAATCAGCTGCAAATGCAGCACAATTCACTTATAATATCCCTGCCAGCAGGATCCTCAGTAAATTCATAACATCATTGCTTTTATATGATCATGAGCAAATTACTGAATCCTCAGGAGGAAAAGGAGAGGGGGGAAAAAAGAGCGAGTGAGGAAGAGACAAACCCCAGCATTTAGTATGCAGCCGTTACAGCCCAACTGTTACATATTTTACGCTGTTAATTTAACTTTCATTACATTTTCATTGTTAAAAAAATAAACCAGAGCCTTATTGTGCAAAACAGCTGGCTTGGACTTTTTTTTTTTTCCCCAATTTTTTTTTTTTTAATGATTATTATTTAACGGCAGCACCGGTAGCGTTTGATCCATTAGGCAGCCGTGCATGCTTCAGTTTTACACCAGGGCTGGGCTGAAGGTTGAGGTGATCTGTTCAGTCACGGCGGTGGCAAATGACTTGAGGGATGAACAGCAAAACCAACAGGGACGAAATGACTTTCCCCTCAGTGGCGATGTGCGAAACTCGCCCAGGTTCCAAGCAGCACCCGGTGCAGACGGGGGAGGATTTAAAGCCCAAGCTCCCTCGTGCAGACCCGCCCTGGGTGCACCTCGCTGTGGGAGGCAGAATGGGAGATTTCCAGGGGCTGGGAGAAAGGGGTCGTTGTGCCGTGGGGTTTTGCACATCTCAGGGGAGCTTCTGCTCCTCCTGGGCATGCTGGAGCTTCTGCCCGTGCCATGGGACATTAGGGAATGCCTTCACGTCCTCATGCCACCGAGACCCTCGTGCGCCCCAGCACTACCCACACCTGCACCCACGGTCCTGCTGCCAACAGAGCAGCAGAGCCACAACCAGCCCGGGGATGGACGGCATCAGCCTTCTAGGAGTCAGAAAATCCCAGCTCTGGTGATGCTCCAACCCCATTTCTTGCCATTTTTGCTCCCCAGCATTTGCGCCTTTAGGGTGGACAAAGAGAGACCCAACCCCTGGAGAGGATGCTGGAGGGAAAGTCATCCCCGCTGGGGCTGCCCTGCCAGCTCATCCCGTGTTCCTATACAAGCACCAACGGCACCATAACAAAACAGCCCCTTCCTCCTTGCACTGGGAAGCAACCTCTTTACAAAGAAACAGCACCAGGGAGCCGCTTGGCACATCCCCGACCGGTCCCAGCCCCGAATGGGGCAGACAAGGATGAGCAAAGCCACGGCTTCCCCAGCCCTGCAGGGCACATGTCTCGGGGGGAAGCCACGGGGAGGGATGACCTCCCAGCTGGGGTCCTCCGGCTGCGGCAAAAGAAGCAAAGGTGCAGCAGCCGGTGGTTGCACGACGGCATTTGCTGTTTGTCCTTTCCTCCGCGGTGCCGCTGGTTAATGGCACAGCATTACAATGCCACCAGCAATTTAGGGTATTTGAGCCAGAAAATGACTTTTTCCTACAGAATCTCGAGTAGGTTGCTTAATTTTTAATAAACTCCGCTAACTCCTGCTAATTATCACACGGCTCATTTAACGGGGAGGCTTTCCTTCCTGCAGACTGAGGAGTAAGAACAGAGCAGATGGCTCAAATATCATCTCTTCCTTAAAGGTCCTTTCCCCCAGCTCCTGCATCCCGGTTTCCCACAGCCCCCATGGGGCTCTTCCGCCCCCACCGGTTCCCGCTCCAGCTTTGCCTCTGCTCCAGGGCAAACCCTGGGTACGCAGAGGTATTCACCTCCGCTCTTCTGCAAGGGCAAGACCTGCCCTAGGGCTAAAATGGGGAAAAAAAGATGCATTTGGGGACAGTCTGCAAGCCAAAGGGGTTTGGCCAGAAATGCCAGCGCTCATTGGCATCTGGGAACTCTTGGAGGGGGTTGATAATTTTTTCCATGTTTCCTTTTAACCCCCTCCACTTGCTGGGTGGGGGGACAGGCTGGGGATGCTCTGGGTTAACAAAAATATAGGATGCTGGAGTCAGTGCTGGCCCCAGCCCTGCTGTCCGGGCTTTGATGTCCCATAGCTGCATGAGGGATCGAGATACAGAACCCAAACCTTGCGTCAGGCCCTGCATGCCAAGCCCGCGATGCTCGGGCTTGCTAAAAGTCAGGACAAATGGATTTCACAGTAGTGGAGGCCCCATCCCTGGGAACATTCAAGGCCAGGTTGGATGGGGCTCTGAGCAATCTGATCTAGTTAGCAGTGTCCCTGCTCACTGCAGG
>NW_009259526.1:121474-127420 GCF_000687185.1 Egretta garzetta
AAATCTCTGTTCCCAACAGGAATAAACCCCCCCCAGGATGTTTTGAAAAATTCAGCCCGAGGCAGCAGAGAAAGGCTTTTTCTGTTGGCTTTGAATATTCAGCCATGGCAAAGACTCTACAAGACGTGTCTTATTCGGGGTTACCAGATCCTGACCAGACTCAGTGCTGGATAGTTTCTATTTCTACCGTGCTCCTGGGAGTTAAGCAAGCCCTCCAGCACCCCTACGCCTGCCCATTACTGCCCAAAACCCTGCAACATTTTGCTTGACTGGGGGGTTTTACCCTCCTTTACAACACGGGTGGGGTTTTTTTAGGAATTCTATAAAGCACGGGTAGGAGAGGAACTTGTTCATGCCCTACCAGCCTACCTTTCACATCTGCAAAAACGAGTAAGAAAAAATACGCCGTTACCTCCCCACCGCCCAATTTTCCAATCAAATCTCAAAATTACAACACCGTTTTGGGGATCAGGGAAAAATTCCCCAGGGAGCTGCAGAAGAGCTTTGGCAGCACCCGCTCCGGTGCGAGCAGACGATGCTGGGAGCAGCACGAGCGAGGCGGGGATGCGGGATGGGTGCTGCTGCCCCACGTAAAGCTGTGCGGGGTAGAGGGGGTTCGCTCGGGAGCTTTCTCCAGACTTACTTCATCAGCTCTGGGTCTTCTTTATCATCCTTTGTCGGGGTGATCTTGATCCCACTTTTCTTGGCACGAGGGCAGCCTGACAGACTGTGGTTAAAAAGAGAAGAAAGGCCTGTCTCACTGGCAGAATCACTGCATTTGCTATTCCCCCGCTTCAGTCATCTTTCCCTTGAATTTCACACAGTGTTTTTGATCTCTCTCTCGTTTTGCAGCTTCACATCACGAGGAGAAGTCAGGAGGAAAAAAAAAAAAAAAAAAAAAAAAATTGAGGGAGATGGACAGTAATTAATGGTGTCTAGATAAGAAGATATCTGCTAACAGCCTGCAATGTTTAATGGAATTGTTGAAACAGAAGGCTCAGATCTCTGCTATTAATGCTCTAAAGTGATAATAGAAGTCATAAATAGGTAGCATTATTAACAGGAACATTGCATCAGCTAAAATCTGACCCTTTGTCTTTTATTCTGTTGAAGGGAGCTTCTAATCAGATGCTGGAAACATCAAAAAAAAAAAAAAAAGAGAAGTCAGATTAAAGAGATGAAAATAGGCTTCAGTTGTCAGTAACGTTAATGTTTTATTCAGAACTTTACAACTCTGCCCACTGCAGGGGAAAACAAAACCAGAAAGAGGCTACGGAGAAAATAATTTAAGGGAGATCTTACCTTCTATGCGATGCATAATTTCCTGTTATGTGACCAGAGCCATCACAACCAGGAGTAGGGCACCTGCAGAGGAAAGGGATGCTCAGATTAGCCTGGGGATGCGGGCAGAGGATCGACGCTTTGCGACAGCTCCTTTCAAAGAGAAATCTAGGGACTGGCAACACAGAAGCAGGTTTTTCTTCCTGCCCCTTCTCCCTCCGTGAGAACAAGGCCTGGTCCGTAATATCCACGACACCCAAGTCGCTGCATCGCTGCGTGATGGCGGCGTTGGAGAGGAACATCGGTGGGAAGAGGTGGGGGAGCGCGGCGGGTAGCAGCTCTCCAGCGGAGGGACGTGTGCCCCAGCCTCTGTCCCCACCCCCATGATGGGGACAGCTCAGGAGATGATAACAAAGGAGCCAAAAAAAGACCTCCAGGACAGTGTCCGTCTTCCTGAGGATGACATAAGGAGATGGCAGGGACCATCTAGGGCCACTGGGCTGGATGCAAGCATAGAAAAATAGCCTACAAACCAGAAAAATAGCCTACAACTTGGCCATTGAGCTTTCTCCTCCACCAGCACCTCAGCCAACACCAAGGGGAAGCCCAAGAGAAGGTGTCAGCTCAGTTCTGGGTGATTTGGCGGGGGCTAGTCTCACTGAGGGCAAGCAGACACCCCGCCCCAGGAAGGTCCTCAGAGTCCAAAAGCATTTGATGCCTCTGGTGGAAAGTAATGAAGGAATAGGAGGGAAAATATTAGGTTAACCGTGGGTCTCCTCCTTCTGTAACACCAGGGGCCAGGGCCAGGGGGGGTCTGCAAGGGGCCAGATGCCTGCCTGCCTTGGGCTGGGGATCACCAGGCCACCACGCACGGTGCACCGGCAGCTTTTGGTGCTTCGGTGCAAAAATCTGCCCCTCGGTCCTCAGCCGCTGCGGTTACAAAGGGGTCTTTGAAGATGCAGCCATGATCATGGGTTTGAAGGTAAGCATCCGGCACTCCGGGACACGATTGAAAGCAAAGCCTGAAGAATAGTTCTGTGATCACACAAACCTGCACAAAGGCTAGCAGGGGCCGCCAGCCCTACCGAGCGGCGGCAAAGATAATGGCACGAGTTAAGCACCGCATCATTAAGGGCGCAGAAGCGGGAAAGGTGAGGGGCTATGAAGTACCATGAGCACAAAGACCTGCTCCAAATGCTGTAGGTGACACGGCAGACATAAAAGTTGTCATGGGGACAAGGAAGAGAGGCGAGGAGTGCTCGCCGAGGAGGTACACGCCAGCCTGCCAATTAGCCAGGGCTGTTTGAGTCAAGCAATAAGTGCCGGGGGAGGAAATCCACGGTGCCGCCGCGGGACGAACAGGAGGGGCTCAGCCCCGCGCTTCCGAGTCGGAGCGAGCAAAGCTCACGGCACGACCGCAGGCTTGCGGGATGCCTTTTCTCTTGGAGGGAGGATTTTGCTGCGCCCCTGCTTTCTCAATCCCCATTTTTAAAGCCACCGGTGCCTGGTTGGGTAGCACCGGTTGGTACCCTGCTGCAGGGCAGGGATTGATGCGTCTCCAGGACAACCCAGTGAACTGGTGGGCAACGTGTGATGGTGCATGGGCAGCCCCCGAGGTCAATGCCTTTGGGAAAGCCCATGCCTGGCCTAGGCAATGTTGTAGTTGGGGTGCTCTGGCCCTTGAGAGTCAATGGAGCAAAGATTTCCACAGATGCCTTTAGTTCTGCAGCTTGGAAAACGGCCTTTTAAAAAGTCCTTTTTTTTTGTTTGTTCGTTAGAAAATATCAAATATCTCCTCTTTGCATCAGCTCTGAGGGAGGGTTTGGCATTTGTAGGTCACTGAAGCATCTCCATCGCCAAAAAAAACATTGGCACCTCACCTAGGGTGGGAGAACAGGGACACGTCCTGGTCCCAGAAGGATGACAGAGACACTAAGTCAGGACCAAGGCTCAGCCTGCTCACACCCACAAAAACATAAATGCACACAGGTCCGGTGCAGTAAGAGCAGGGACACATCCAGCAGGACCCCGATGAGGGTGCAAATTCTCTACCTCCTCGAGAAATTACAGGTTTTGGAGACAACTGTGACATTTCCCTGTTATACACTGTTAAAATAGAAAGCAAAACTATTACGTGGTTGTTCTAGCTTCAGGGTGGAATGAAATTATGAAAACACTAACACCAAACTCCTTTTGCCTTTCAGGACTTTTAAAAAAGGGAGAGAAGTGATTTGAGTTTTATTTTTAATTATCTGGAGACAAATCATACCGACAGAGACCTTTTATTGCATGTTCCAGCCCCGAGCTATTTTTTTTATATCAGGGATATTAACCCCTGAAATAGAATTTATAATAGAAACACTGACATGGCCTTATCTGAAGTTGTGAAAAGCGATGACTGCACTATCTGTAATATCTCCAAATCCTCTTCCCTTCCTCCTTCCTCTGCTCCCAGCCTCACCAGGCCATAGGAAAAAAAACCCCAGTATGTGGGAAACAACACTAAAAAGCTTTGTTTTGCCCCAAAGTCTCCTGGTTTATATAGTATTTTGATAAAAAGTGCTGCCATCAGGTGCCCAAGGGGAGCAGGGGATGCTGCACCACAAGGCTCGGCGCGATGCTGGGTCTCAGGGACAACGCTGTTTGCTTTTTCTCCAGGCCATTCCTGGAAATGGGGACTGTTCCTGAGAGCTTTCAACATCTTTACTGCTAATTGCCTGATCACTGGGCTATTCTTTAAGGCTGTTGGAGAAACATCCGTTCAGCAAAGCTCTCTTCAGAGGTTCTTTCAAAGTGTAGATCGTCTATAATGCATGATTAAGTATACTTAGTGCTAATCATGCAAGTCCTTTCCCTCCACTAGCATATTCTATTAATATCAACTAATCCAGCTACTTTTTCCACCTCTGCGATAAGGAGCAGGCAGTTAGCAAACATTTTTCCTGGCACCAGCCCCTGCATCATCAGCGGTGGGGTGCAGAGCCGCCCTAGACCCGCACTGCCCGCCGGGCCACCAAAAAGGGATGTGGGCCTTTCCTGGCCACCTTAATGCCCAAAGGAGCTCCTACCTGACTTGACTACTCTTACCATAGCTCCAAACCTCACTTTCTGAGTACGGGACATGGGACGCCTTTAGGTTTTTTTATGGTGAGCCTGTGCGATGCAAAGCTGCCCATGAGGTTTTACTCTTGGTAGAGGCTCTTCAGGTCCAGTTATGAATATCTCGGTGTCTAAATAATCCTGAAACTGGATTCAGCAAAGCAGGGAGCTCAGAGGAGAATCAGCCTCCAAAAATAGGCTGGCTCCATGGAAGTGGTGTCGGAAAAAAATTCACAACTAGCTTTTCCCCACAAATATACATTGGGTGGAGGAGGGTTTGGGTCCCCCCAGTGTCTCCATCTATTTTAACTAGAATTTCTATTAAACCTTTCTTTAGGGGAGCCAACTTAAGAGAGAATTTGGGAAACCCTCTTGTGAAATATAAGCTCCTTGTGAAAGGAAGAGCTTATTTGGGAAGACAGCAGCAACACAACAAACAGGACTAGAGGAAGGTATTTGAATAAAAACGTGAAGACCGGATTCCTCCCATCAGGAGCAGAAATGGGAACAAAGAAATCCCGTGTGCCTGTGAGCCCTTTGCCACTGGCTCAGGTTCCGGCCTCACCGAGCGTTTGCTTGCTCCTTCTTTCATTCCCTCACAAATCAAAGTCCCATGGAAATGAACAGGAACCTCTGTCACTGCATCCCAAACAACCCCTAAAATTTAGCATAAAATTAGCATCCCAGGTCCTCCAAAAGAGTCAGCTTCTTTTCGCTATGCCCTGATGGTGTTTTCCCAGCTGTGTCTCTGCCCAAAAATAAAGCGTGTGCCTTTACCTAGGCTTTGGTTTATTTGCAAGCCATGAAAAAACATTGATTGAAAGGGTTATGGCACAAACTGGGGAAACAAGAGCTCGGGAAAAGACTCCAACTGAAAAAGAAAATAGCATATGCCTGCAGTGTCCAAAGGAAACCCGCCGGGGTCCAGGTTATTTTTGATTGCTGCCGTGATCCCCCCTCCCCAAAATAAGCCTTGCCCCATGATGCTGACTCTTCCCAACACAGCAGCTGGAGGCTGGGCTCCACCAGAGCTCCTTGTAGGTGGACTTTGATCGGCTCTTTGAAAGGAGAAGGGAAGGGATGGAAAAGCAAAAGCAGAGCAAGAGGGGTGGGGGGAAGAGAGAAAAAAGGGTGGAAAAAAAAAGAAAAAAAAGGAGTTCCAAGTTGAGCGCAAACATACTTGAGGTCAGCAGAGTGGGCAGCCATGAGGTTTCTGAGGCTCTTGTCAGCAAGAGGACAACCAGAAAGGCTGAAAGAGAAGAGATGGAATATCTGGATAAGGTGGGGGGAGGGAGAGGGGGCAACAGAAGGTGGGGAAGAAACAGAACCAAACTATCCACATGGTCAAAAAATATACTAAAAGAAAAAAAAGTTGTCTTTAGAGTCCGAACCATGAGAAAAAGGTCAACCCACCTGCGGTGAGAGGCATAGTTTCCCGTTATGTGTCCGCTGCCGTCACAGCCTGGGGTTGGGCAACTGGGCAACAACAACAACGAGTGTAAGTGCTGGAAAGGCAGGAATTCACCCGAGAGCCACGGATCTGCAAAACCAGCTGAGCCCTCCCCG
>NW_009259526.1:127460-136017 GCF_000687185.1 Egretta garzetta
TTCTCCTTCCCCCCTTTTTTTTTTTTTTTGTTCCCAAAAGATCACAAGGACCCTGCAAAAAGTTTGACAAAATTGGAAAAAAAAAAAATAATTTGTGGCACATGCGAAGAAAATGTTCAAAATCCTTAGGGGCTCGGTTTGCTCGGTGGTGGTGGAAGACTTAGGCAGCCTGCTGGGTGGCGTGAACGATCAGGCTTGAGCACCACCGCCTTGGTGCTGCCACTCTGGATGGGGTTTGCAATAGCGACGCTCTGGCTGCGGGAATCAGTTTATTCCCTTGAAAGCGTCAGATTTTGGCTTTCTGAAATGATTTTTTTTTTTTTTTCCCCCAGCCCTTATAGTTGCAAAGAAAAGCCTGAAAACACTGTTCGCTCCAGAAGGGGAATTAAAGTAACCTCCGAGTCCTGTGCTCGGGAGCTCCCAAACTGAGGACAGGCAGAAGCTGCCGCATCCCGCCTACCACCTTCGCCGGGCTGCGTTTCCCACCCATCCCTCTCCACTGCCTCCCCAGAGAATTGGGGGAATTGCACTTGAGTGGGCAACGGGAAAAGCTGTCACCCCTTCTCGGTGGCCGGGGAATGCAATCTAGTTTGTGCACGAGCACTGAGGCTCTGGCATGGTCGTGCCCTGCCTGCCCGAGGCCAGGGGGTATGCGAGAGAGCAGGGATGTCCTGGGACAGCGCAGGGATGTCCTGGGATGGTTTGGCCTGATGGGTTGAGTCTTGGGGACGCAGCTATCCCCCTGCTCACCCTCGAGTCCTTCTCACAGCCGCAACGCCCACGCAGACACAGAGAGCCCTATGGCCAGCGCTGACATGAAGACTTTCAAGCAGCAGGGATGTATTGCTACATGGGACCCACTCGTGTGCCGCCAGCAGGGCAGCGAGAAGGCAGAGGCGAGGAACACCTTCACAGCGGCTGCCGTCGGCACCTGGAGATGGCCCGAGAGCTGCAGCCAGCCGTGGAGCATCAGACACAGAGGGCAGGGCTGCTCCGGAGTTAACCGCAGCCAATTCATCACGGCCCTGGGGCCAGAAAGGAATGAGGATGCTAAATGGGGAGAGAAGGCTCAGGGCTGCCCGTGACACCATTTATTTATACCAGGGCTGTTTCCATTTAGGAAATTTCTCTACCCTCATAATACAATTATAGCACAGGAGGACTTCAGGGCTCAGCCTCCCAAATTGCTATTCACATCGCTGCTGGGTTTTACCGAAGCCTTTAGAGCTTGCGTGGGGCAGCTGGCCTGTGCTTTGCTCATTTAGGGAAGATGCTGCTGCTGCTCTGCCCTCCTGGGTCTCCTCCCTGCCTGGCTGCTCCCTCAGCCTCCTGCCTGCGTAGCCAAATAACGAGCTACGTTGTGTAAGGTCAGCAAAACGATGCCCGCCAACTCTTCCCCGTTTAACATATGGGAAGGTCAGACACGTAGGAAAGAAGCCCATGCGCAGCAGATCTGCTGGGGGATGCCTGGGAAGTGAGACCTCCCCGTCACAACCTCCAGACTGATCCCGACCTGCCATGGGATCAGAGCCAGGTCCCAGCTGCAGCATTTGGGTCAGGCTCCAAACATTAGCCATGAGTTTGGGGCATCAGTGTGGATGCAGGGCAATAATTCACCTAAGAGAATGGACCTGGGTCTGTATTTCCACCCACCCAATGCCATGAATATGCAGATGTGAGTTTGGTTAAGATCTCTCTCCAACATAAGACATAATCTTGCTGTAGCCCCAGTTCACATTTTGTGGCCCTGCAGTATCATGGTGATGGGACTCATTGCTCTACGTTAAACAGGCAACAAGTCCTGCCTTCCCAACGAGGCACCTTGCGGTTCAACACCCCCATTGAGAGGGTACTGAGATCCCTTGGGTGCTCTTGGCTCCACAGCATCACCCACTGTCCCAAAACGAGGGGGCAGGACATTGCACAGGTTCCATCGCTGTGCCAGAAGCACTTGTGCAGGAAAACACCAGGGAAAACAAGCCCTGCAAGGAGGTTTCCACATCCACATCTGTGAATCTTGAGAGCACCGAGCTCCCCAGAAGGTTCCCTTCATCACCGCAGAGTTTCAAGGCCACATGCCTCAGTGATCAGCAGCTGTATGAGGATAGGGCTTCTCTCTGAGCTTTCATTTGAACTGCTTAGATGAGATAAGGCCAATCACAGCAAGTAAGAGAACTACACTTCTAATTTTTAAAATGTATTTGGTAACAAATTTTGTCGTCTACCAGC
Source organism: Egretta garzetta (assembly GCF_000687185.1). Lineage (NCBI taxonomy): Eukaryota > Metazoa > Chordata > Aves > Pelecaniformes > Ardeidae > Egretta > Egretta garzetta. The sequence goes on from NW_009259526.1 coordinate 129,690, forward strand.
CTGACTGTCCTGCGTGCATATTTTATACATTTTGGAGGAAGAGACAAGAAGGCAGGACTTACGTGAGCAGCTCTTTCTTGATGTCCTTGGAGAGGAATTTAAGCTTGAAGTTGGTTAAAGTAACTTCCCCTGGGTATTTTCGTTCTTCAAAGTTTTCCTCCGACACTTCTTGCTCATCAGCTTCCGAGGAGGCAAAAGAGTGAGCGGCAGGCTCTGACTGCAAGAAAACAGCCAGGAGAAGTGGTTGTAGCGGTGGTCATTGACGCTGAGCCATGGTGGGAAGGGGTCCCAGGTTCATCCCAGTTAGTGCAGCATTGCCAACACTCCTGAGCCCTTTGCAAGCGCCTTGAAGTACCCAACCCAGAGATCAAATAGCCTGCATAAAACGCGTCTGTACGGGGATTTACACCCGGCTCTCCCAAGGTCTTGAAGGGATGAAGACTGGTGCAATCCCCCCATACTCATCCTCAGCAGCACCTGCCTCCCCGCAGGCAGAGCAGCAGTGTGCTGCTTCCAGGGCCGGGATGCTCACCCCGGCCAGGAGGCAATGGCTGGGCTCCCCCACCTGCACGGGTTAATGTTAAGTGGCAAGCAGGGCCATATCTGCTAAATCATCCTGGGGAATGTCACCAGGAGCACCGCTGGTGTAAATGAGCCAAAAGGATTTACAACAAAGGAAGCACTTGCAGACCCAGGACAATGCAAGTGGTGGGTTCTTCCTTGGCAAGAGCACCCCAACAGATCCGAGAGCATCTGCCTCCTGCCTGATTGTCCACCGCTGATGGCTGGTAGCAGCGACGAAGCTAATAATGCTTCGCTCCTAGGCTCGAAGGGCAAACTGGGGGTTCTGGGGGAAAACAGGGCAACTGTGCATGGCATTCAATCCCACATGAGGTGTTATTTAAGCACCAGGAGTCACCGCTCACCTCTTCTGGCTCCTCTTCCCGCTGACGGTTTGGTTTAGTGTAGTCAATAGGCCCATCCCATTCATCCTGGCGGGAGGTCTGGCTGGACTGGGGGGAGGTCATGGTGCTGCTCGTGGCACTGGTGCTGTTTTGGCGCTGGGACACATCTGGGGACTTCATGCTGGGACTACTGCTGCAGCTGCTGCTGCTGGGAAAGGTGCTCTCCCGTTTGCGGTGCTTGTTCATACTCAAGTCCAGAGTCCCATTTTCATCCACCTCAATGTCCATGGACTGAAATGTTGGAAACATGCCCAACGTTAGCAGCTGCCAGCAATTCCCTACAGGGATCTTGCCCCCATTTGTCTTTTGCAAGACGGGGGGCAGGTTATTCATGTCCCATCCTCTCCACAGAGAGAAGGAACTGTATAGAAGGGATGCCCTTTCATAAATATTGTCAGAAATATGCCATGCAAATGCACTCCTCTACTATCAGCAATGTGGCATTTTGACTCAGTTGCTTGAACACAGGCATCTCGTGCCATTTAAGATGCCCCATGGTACCCCAAGACACCATGGCCCAAGGCTGGGGGTGCAACGTGGGACTTCTGGCAAACCTGTGTTCCTCTGAAAAATAGCTGGAGGTCAGCCTGAACACAACTGGGGAATCTCAAATGGCATCAGATGCAGACCAGTGAGCAATTGAAACCAGCCCTGAGACTGCTCGGGAAGGACACTGGTCTCAGGTGGGTAACCTGAACCATGACACGTCTCCATAACACACCGAGAGCCAAGGTTACCTCCTCCAAACTGCGCCACCCACAGCGGAGAGTAAAAGGGTGACATGTGATGAGTCTCCGCCTTCCCTCTATATTTAAAGATTCAAATGAAAGGAGGGGTAAAAAAAAAAAAGGTATTTCTCCCACCCCACACGTCCAGTTTTAACCCACTCTGCTGCGCGGTGGTGTGGTGGCCCACGGGCACGCTTGGCTCACCTTGCCGGGGGCCTCTTGTTGCTTCGTGCTGAGATTCTCCGGCATTTCCCAGCAGCGGGTGGAGAGGTTGAGGATGGCAGTGGCAGCCATGTGCGCAGCCTCGGCGTCGTGGGAGTAGTCGAAGCCTGTGGAGGAAGATGAAGTGCTCTTCACGTAACTGCTGGAGGGGCTGTGGCTGGGGGAAGAGGCCTTTGGAAAAGGTTTGGCTGGAATAAAAAGAGAAGGAACAACACAAGGTTAAAGTATAACCGGCCCCGGCAAGGGGTGAGAGGCTCAGTCTGTCTGACACAGTGAACATCTGAGCAGTTCCAGCGGCAACCTGTGGTTCTCACCAAGCCACGGGCGGTTTCGTTGCTGGGGATGCGCAATAGGAGCAGCGCTGGCTGCGACTCGCGCAATGGTCTCCACGTGGGAAAAAACTTCATTAATTAACTGACTCTGCCACCAAGTCCCCAAAACGTGAGCGCTTTTCTTCGTTAAAGCTACTCCTCGGTGGCAGCGGGTAAAGGAGAAAGCTTAGAGAAGCTTCCCGGCTCTTTTGTTGTTGTTCATAACACATCTGCCGAGCTAACTCACGGGAAGATTTCTCGCAGCACGTTTGAAAAACTTACAATTTAAAAAATTACATTAACAGCAAACCCACGGCCATGAAATACGAGCTTCTGCTGATGACACCGGTGAAATACGGATTTTCTGACAGCTGCCACATCACTTAAATGGACCTGGATAAGGGGATTTATCACGACACGGCACTGCTACTGCGCGTCACAGCAATCCTGGAGGTGCAATTTCTCCTTACACCCCGTGGAACGAAAGCGAGCATTTCCCAGGATTAACCCACAATAAACCTTGCCCTAACCTTGAACCTGGTCCCATTTAGGAGGGCCCTGACCCGCACAGAGTCCCTCTGAAAGTCCGGAGTTTCAGTGAGTGCACACGGGGGACCATCTGACTTTCAGCAGTCCCAGGGGCTTCTGAATCAATTAGCAAAATCTTCACATTCTTAATTCATTTCACTACGCCCTTTTTGGGGGGAAAACATCCCTCCCTTGGGTGGGAGCCCCACTCGGGGAAGGCTCGTCAGCTTTGGCCTGACGACGGCGAAGCAGCAAGACAACCTTGGTTGATGCGGCTACAGAGCAAAGCGCTTTCCTTATTCCCATTAGAAACTTGTAATATAAGACACTATAAAACGCTAATCTTGCCAAGGACCGCTTTCGTCCTCGTTGTGTGCGTATATAACGCGCGCTGACATTAATGGCAGTTATGCACACACACGCAGTGCAATATAAATCCCTCCGGATGAAGATCTCTTTAAATTAAGTTCTCAGTGAAAGGAACAGATTTCCCTGCTATGATTGGCAATCATATTCATCTTGTTGCTTTGATTAACTCACTGGAGGTTTGCCCAAATGGTTATTCTTGTGTATGGCTGCTTGTTTGCGAGTCCGGTTTAATCCACGTCTTTGCGGCGGGGTGCGGGTGCTTGCCAGCCCAACCTGACAATATTCAGGAGCGGGAGATGCCAATTTCAATTTCACACCGTAGGCTCAGCGATGCTTTTCCATTTCATAAGTATTTCTACCACTAATAGACTCGCAATCAGCAAATTAGTAAAATAAGTGATGAGAAAAAATAGAAAGGATTATCCTAGTGGGTCCGCTGGAATTATTTTTGTCAGTACAATTACCCTGAAAATTCTTTGCTAATATTGCAAATAACACAATCTATTCAGCAAGAGAATCACTTGTGCTGGGAAACAAATTACTTTTCCATCAGCCCTAACCCGGGATGACAGTGGCAGTTGTGCTCTCTGGCCTCCATCCAATTTCATTGTCTGATCCTTTACAGATTTAGTGCCGTAATAAAGGGCGCTGCCATTGTAGCGCAACAACCGGGATGCTTTCAAGTACGAGCACTTTTCAGAGAGCAGCTGCATCAGGATTAAACAGGATTGTGGAAGTGGGATTAGCCAGACAGAAAGCCCTCTGGAGGCTGCTGACTTCTGCAAACTGGGCTCCTAAATCTTCCCTCCCTCCCCCCGCCCCCCCCCCAAAAAGGATGTCTCCAGGTACCCGTTTGGTGTCAAAGGGAAGGAGGAGGTTTAACATCAGCCTGCAGCTTCCCTCCTGCTCCTGACAGCCCAGCCCCTGGGGGTTTCTTTCCCCATTTTGTTTTCACCCACGCTTGGGTTGCGCAGAGCTGTAACCAGCGCAAGGTCCTCGGTACAGAGCAGAGGTGGGCGGCTACGAGAGGAAGGAGCTGGGAGAGAGGAGGTGGGTGATCGATAGGTAGCAGAGCTGGAGAGCAGAGCACAGCAAAGAAGACAAATGGGTGGAGCGGGTCATATATAAGATGGAAGAGAAGAAAACTATAATCCATTTAGCCAGATGAGGAAAGACAGATCAATAGATATGAACTGCAAAGCAGCGGGGACCAACTGAGGACAACTGTGTAACTTATCCCACCTAGAGACGTCGCTCAGATTAATGTCCCCACCACTCGATGCAATTCTTCCCAAAGTCGAAGCCAAAGCGACTCTCCCCCAAGCAAAGCTCTACTGGCAGCCCCAGGCTCCTCTCTCCACCAGGTTCCCACCGCAGGACCCACCTCAGCCTCCCCCGTCCCCATTTCTCCCTCTGCTTTGCAGCAGCAGGAGGGATCCAGCGACTCAGCCCCGAGTCTCCCATCACCCCAAAGCCACGGTCCCAAGAGCCTTGCAACGCGCTGAGAAAGGCAGAAAATGCAAAAGCCAGCCCATCCCTGCTCCCAACTTACATTTAAAGGCTTTAGGTGAGGTTTCGCTAGTCTGAATCTTTGGGGCAAGCATGCGTTTGCCAAAAACCTGAGCATCAAAACTTGCATAATCGAAGGTGACCTTGGAGTACTTCTCCAGCTCCTTGGCCAGGTTGGCCCGGGGGGTTGCTGGGACCATATTGGGCCGGTAGCTTCCGTACTGAGGGATCTCCAGTTGCTTCACAAAGCACATAGGCCTGAGGATGAAACAACGAGCAACAGTGAGTTCTCTTTTCCTCGACAAGACGGTTGTTGGGAGGGGACTGGACGCGATGGGGACATGTAGCTGCACCTCATCCCCGAGAGGTCACTGGGGAAGAGGAGGCAGTGACAGCCCTTTTGCTCTCCCTCAGCAAGACTGCATCTGGTCTGGGTCTCTTAGATTCCTTTTTAATTTTTTTCCCCCTTTTTTTTCCTTTTTATTTTTTCCTTTCTCTCTTTTTAGGCAAAACACCGAGGTGCCGATCTCATGGAAACCAATATTCTCGCAGGCTGCCGTGGCGTGGCAGCACTTTTCCAATGGCAATGAAACCTTGGGCACCACTCGCCTGTGGGACCCGTGAGACAGGATGGCACACGAAGGCTGAGGATCCCAGTTTAGCTCCACCATGCCCCTGCGGATTCATTGCAAAAGCACCGGGGTCTCTCCCCTGCCTGCAGAGTCCCTCTTAGAGACCCGCTTCTGCTGGGCTGCCTATCGTGAATCAATTTGTCTTGCATATAAATTGTATATAAATGGCCTATTGTTATTCTCCTTCCCGTGACCTCTTTCCACCAGCGAGTCCTTGGAGTGGGAGCTCCTTGGAGCATGGACCGTCCTCGTGATGCGCTCAGAGCGCTCTGCGCCCAGCGCAGGCTCCGCTGCAAATAAATAAGTAATCGCCCTAAATGGCCTTTCCAAAGCACCGAGCGCTGGTGCACCGGGGTGCTCGGCAGTCCTGGGGAGCAAATAAATAAATTAATCAGACCTCGATGCCTTTGTGGGAGTTCTGCTCAAGGCTCGTACTGCGGTTTTTATCCTGCTCTCGTTGCAGAATAACTAACCATATTACAATCCATCTGTAGCCTCATGAATCACATCAGCTACGGAAGCCAGCATCTATCAGAGCCATCCTTAATGCGAGACAGCCCTTTCTCCCGGGAAGATGGAGATGGGCGAAATAACAAAATAAATGTGACTGGTTTGGAAATCAGTGGCGGGTTTCTCTCCTCTGAACCGTGCGGGCTCAGGAAGAAAAGCGGGTGGACTTAACGTGAAACTGCCATCGAGTGATTTATATGTAGCCTAAATCGCCGCCTCCCCCTCCCCGAGCCCACCCTACTTATAATGCTAATATAATAGCCATCATCCGCTGGCAGTTTGCATTGCAGAGCAATCGGCACAAATGCCTTCTGCTGCACTGGTAAAAACCTTTGGCCTGTAGCCTCAGCATTAATTGATGCTACAGAAGCAATTCATTGTCCTCAATGCCCTCCCTGGGATCATCAATTAAATATCTCCCCACCTTGGCGAGACCTATGATCATAATAACAGGACTCAGCAGTATCAAGATACAGCCGGCGGGAGCTGTGACGGCTGCTCCGGCGAGCGTGGCAGTGCGGGGAGGGCTGGGGCCGCGCGGGTACGCGGCGCGG
>NW_009259526.1:136041-143596 GCF_000687185.1 Egretta garzetta
TGGGGGAGGTTTTTTTAAAAAAAAGAAAAAAAAAAAAAAAAAAAGAGAGAGAGAAGGAAACCAAGCGTGAGGGATGAGTGGGAAAATCTTCATTTCAGGGGCCCGGAGCTGCACTGAGCCCATGAGAAAAGTGTTTGCGTTTAACAGGGGGGGTGGGGGTGGGTGGGGGTGTTTATTATCTTTATCCTAGCTTGCTTTTAGACTTGACAAGCAGCAAAGCAGTCAAACATCAAGTGCCAAATCTCTCCAGGATGAGCCCCGGAGCATCCCCAGGGCCCAGAGGTGGATCAAGGAGGCAGCTCCCCCGGGCTGAGCGCAGCAGGGGCAGAGGGGTACGGGCTGGTTTCGTTGAGTGCTTTTAGCAGTGAAATGGCATTTTTGATTCGTATTTACTCGGATCTTTTGCAGAGCCCATTTGAAGGGAGCCTTCTGAGGGGCACTTGCAGGGAAACATTTGCACTTCCGATGTGCATGGCTGCCAGCACACCGGTGCCTGGGGGGGGGTCGGGGGCTGTAATGGCTTTTGCTCATACACACCCTGCGTGCGAGCCTGGCTCTGCCTCTTTGGGACAGCTTGGCTCTTACGGCGATTGCTCAGGGAAGGTCGAAATCCCCTCACAAGCAGAGCCCGCGTGCTCCCAGCTGACCCCAAGCCATCACAGGCACCTTCATCACCGGAGCAGCCAGCACCGAGGGAACCCCAGCCCAGCCCCGCGTGAAATTCAGGGCTCCGACCCCACCGGGTCTCAGCCCTGGAGCTTGCTCCATAGCCCACTAACACCAGTGGATCAGCTCGATCCCACTGCAATCGCGTGCTGCCTGCACCAAACCGAGCTGCTCAATTAACCCACGAGCTTTCCCTAATTTTCTTCTAGCAGCAACGGCTAAAAGGAAGAATCCACCAGCTTCCTCCACGGCTCAACGAGTAACGACACAAACTCACCTTGCGCCTGCAAACACATCAACATTCGTAGAGCTGTCACTCTCGGCCAATTAAGCTCAAGTGCAACGAATGGTAAATCATAAATTCATGAGCGCATCCCTGCAGCACAAGCTAGTCCGGCTTTTTGGAAGGTTTCTAGCTTTTAAGGGCACCATCCCCTCTGCTTGCAGCCTTCCCGTTTGTAAAAGTGCTCAAGTTTAACTGAAGCCAAAGCATGGGGTACAATTACAGATCCCAAAGCACAACCCTGTCCCCTCCCGACCACATCTGGGCTGAGGTCCTACAGCAAGGGGACCTAAATTCCCAGCTCATCAATACCACGGACTAATTTCAGCCTAAATAATGTGGAAATTCCTAGAAATCCAGCAAAGTGCCACACCACCAAACACAAACATCACCCTCTGGTCAGCCTCACCAGGCACCCTCTGCTTCCAAAGAGCCCAACACCTCTCCCATGAACCCCCACCTGCATCTACCCCTCCATAGCCCCCCCTGCGAGCCTGGAAGCATCGCTCTGCTCTATTGCCCAGCCAGAAATCACTGCCCCGCCTTGCTTTCTCGTATTCTTCTTTGTCTTTGGGTCATCCCTACTTCACCCATCTTAGCTGCACCATCTCTCAGTAGAAGAGTAAAGCCCAGGCTTTTGGGGGTGGTTGCCCTGCTGCAGTCCTCGCCCTGGCTGTTACGGAGGAGAAGTCAAAGCTGGTACCTCCTGTGCGTGTTGCGGTTGCTGTTGACGTGACCCTGTCCTGTGCAGCCTGGCGTGGGGCATTTCAACACGTTCTCGTGCATGGCCAAGACTTCAGAGCGAGAAGGGGAAGGGGAGAGGGGAAGGGAAGCAAAAACAACTTGATAAAAATCAGAGACGGGAAAGAAAAAAAAACAAAAAAAAGAAAAGAAGACAAAATCATCAAGTCTTGTACACCGGTTTCCTAGAAATCAGGGAACGTGAAATGCTGTAATTAGAATTCATCTGCACAGGGAAAAAGGGATTTACAAGGCAGCAGTGCTCAGGTCAGCACTAGATTAGCATCACTGCGTACAGCTTGGGCTTCCTCCTCATCTGCTGATTGCAATCCCCTTTCCCCCATCCGGCCCCTCCCGCCCACCCCTGGTTCGTAGCCAGGTCTCCCAATTTCAGGTAGTTTTAAGTGATTGAAGTTGTATCTCTGCTTTTAGCCTTAGGACTAGTCTTTGTTGGATTTTTTTTTTTTTTTTTTTTAAATTTAATCTTCGGGATTATTGCTTCCTGCAGCGTTGACCTTAAAAGTAAAGAAAATAATTTGATTTGCAAGCTTTTCTAAAGCACGCAGCTTGTGTTAGTTATTTATTAATATTTTTCCTTGCATTCAAGCCCGTGTGAAGATAGCTGCGCTTCCTCCTTGTTTCCTGCAGTTCTGTGTTTATGGCAGGTCTGCAACCTTTGAAATTGCTGATAAGGAAGGGCTCCTTTTTTTTTTTTCTTTTGGTCTATTATGCCATTATCATAAACATACAACATCGATTTTTATGTATATGCACAGGGAAAGCTATTTAGGATGCTGGTAGAGAGGTAGAAATAAAATATCTCTCTGTGTATATATATAAATCTGTTACGATGATGATGATAAATATTTTCTGTGGAAGAGATGAATCTCGGTACAGCACCCTGTGAATTTTGCAGTGATGAGCGTGTAGGAGGAGACTCAGCTCTCCTGCACGTCCTGAACGACTCCTCTCCTTCAGCACATTGGGACAGCAGGAAAGAAGAGTTTCCCCTTCTTCCCAACACGATATCCCAAATAGAGAAAAATATGTGGCATTCAGCGTAAGGATGGGAATGGCTTAACACACCTCTGGAGGTGGGCATCATTTTTAAAGCACCTCTTTGATTTTCAGAGAAGGGACCTCACTCTCCACAGGATGGTGCTAAAAATCTTTAAGAAGGGTAGGACTTCTCCGTAATCTCCATAGCATTTCCCACGAAGAGTGGTAACACTTTGGTGGATAGGAGCATCCTGGAACAACTTGGAAAAGCACCGTCCCATGCCAGAAACTCCGTTATACGCCAAGGATTAACACCAGGCTTGTGCTAGGGACTTGGTCATAAAATTCACATCATTTGGGACTATTTGGGGTGCCCATTGGCCTTGAGATGGCTCTACCCATCAGTTGTAAAAATCCCCCTAGGAAATAAGGCTTCAGACTCATTTAAGCAAGCTCGTTATCCCACCATGTACTCACTCTCGGGAGGGATCCTGTCTTTGTGCGGACAACCAGAGAGGCTGCGATGGTGAGGGTAGAGTCCCGTGACGTGGCCGGTTCCATCGCAGCCAGGAGTCGGACATTTGATTTCTCGCTTCTCGGGTCTCGAGGGATCTAGGGATTGTGGGGAAAGGGTGGTGGGAAGCAGGTTAGAGGATTTGGAGAGGAAGAGGTGGAAAGGAAAGAAAAATTGCCAAGGTTGCTTGCCACCACTTTTCCAAACAAACAGGGAGAAACCTTTGGGTTTGGACCTTTTTTTCCTGAAGGTGAAATTGTAACACTGGAAGTTTCAAAAATTAAAACCAGCAAGGACCATGGAGCAGCTCACACCGAGCAGGCAGCCCAGCTCAGCACCCGAGGGACTCTACACCCCCTGACAAGTCCCTCATGTTGCTGTGGCCGGACTCCTACCACTGCTTTAAAACCCACTTGGATTTTAAACCAGCCCTACTGACCAGGCTGAGATTTTCAAGGCCAACAGGCAATTTAGCCAGGCAATGCCCCTGAAGAGATGTAGAGGACACCATCATTTTGCGCATTCACTCTTGACCTCTAAGATGTCCCCAGCCCTCTGGGCATTGAGGATTTGTGGCTAAATTCCCTCCATGGGCTGTGAAACTGGGGGCTGGGGATGGGAAGGAAGGAGACACGTGAAGGCTTGTCCCCATACCTTTGCCGTAGTAGCTCTTTCGGATGCTGTCCAGTGGTTTGCTCTGTTTCTCATCCACCTGGAAGTGCTTTACGTGCTCTCCTGGCAGCCGGCTGGGCTCCCGTACAATTTTCACCTGCTCAGCCTTCAGTGCGATGGCTTGCTCCAGCAGCCCCAGGTTCCCCCTCGTCATCATGTCATACATCTCGGACTCGTCGGTCACCGCCGATTTCTGGGAGCGGGCATCATCGTCTTTGTCATCATCCGACCGGACCTCCACGATGACCGAGTACTCGGGCTTTGGGCTGAACTGCCCTTCACAGTGGCTTTTCTGGGTGTCCTGAGAAGTGTGAGGAGCTTCTTCACAGATCACTTCAGGAGCCATCTCCTCCTCCTCTTCCTCCTCCTCTTCTTCTTCCTCTTCCTCCTCCTCTTCTTCCTCTTCCTCTTCTTCCTCCTCATCTTCATCCTCCTCCTCATCCTCCTCATCCTCTTCTTCTGCTTCAGCCTTTTGCAGTTTGCAGGACTCCTCGCAGTTCGCATCGTCCCGGTGCTCCGGACACAACTCGCTGCTGCGTTCGCTGGTGACCTCAATGACCTCCTCCGCATCCTCCGTCTGGATGATGATCTCCTTGTCGCACTCCTCCTCCACTAACTCCTCACCCGCATCCTCATGGACCAGATGCACAACGTTGGACGGCGGCTTGGAGACCTGCAGCTCAGCTTCAGGCAGCTGCCCTTCGATGGCAAGGGTTTCCTCCGCTATTTGGCCTAGGTTTAGGAGAGAGTTGGCGATTATTTCTTGATAGCTGCTATAGTTGGCCTTGCTGGGCCCAGACGTACTTGTTGCTGTGTTTTGTCCATAATGGGTTGATTTTGCTGGGCTTCTCTCTGAGGGGGGGGAAAAGAAGGAAAAGAAAAAAGAAGGGGGGGAGGAAAGAAAAGAGGGAAAAGACATAGAAAAAAAAAAGAAAAGAAAAAAGGAGGAAAAGGAAAAGAAAAAAGGAGGAAAAGAAAAAAAGGAGGAAAAGAAAAAAAGGAGGAAAAGGAAAAGAAAAAAAGGAGGAAAAGGAAAAGAAAAAAAGGAGGAAAAGGAAAAGAAAAAAAGGAGGAAAGGAAAAGAAAAAAGGAGGAAAAGAAAGTAATTGTATAAGCTCATAAACACGTCTTTGTCTTACTTAAGCTTAATTGAAAGCAGAGCCTGGCTGTTATACCCCTGCCGCAGCCTAATTTATTGCATCTGGGAACAGCAGGTAGAAAGGGGATTTCCCTGGAAGCTTTCACGGGGCTCAGAGGCGGGCGGCTTCCAGCAGCCATCAGCCCCCCTTGCTCTCAGTGCTCCCCAAGCCAGGGGCTCCCAACCGGGGAGCGACAGTGCCAGGACCCCGCTGGACACCCAGCTTGCTTGCCTGTCAGTCCTCTCGGAGAGCGGCCAGATCCGGCCAGGGGGACAGCTCCGGCACCGGGGAAGGCGGCCGAGCCCCCGGAGGCACCAATGTGGGACCCCGGCTGCCTTCCCCGCCGCTGCGAGCTCCTCTGTGCCTTCCACGGGTCTTTCCCCAGGGAGCATCCCTGATGGAAAAGCTCTCATTTTCAAGACACCGGAGACAATCTGCGCGTATCCCCTCAGTTTAACCAGAGCTTTGCCATTGTGCTTCCACCAAACGTAGTAATTGAAGGACCCGTCCTGTACATAATTCAGAGGAGCTATAACTCCTGGTTATTAACATTCCCTGCCCTTTATTCATCTGCAGAACGCAGCTCTGCAATCAATAATGATAAAGCACCTTCTGCCGGCTCGGGGCTGCGGGTCTCCTCCTGCTCCACCGCCTCCGTCTCGTCCTCCTCCAGCGTCCCCTCCGACTCGTCGGAGCCAGACTCCTCCTTCGCCTCGGCCTCCTCGCTGCCGTCGCTGTCGACATTGTAGCCTTCATCCAAGGCTAGCTTGAGCGGATGGGATTTTCTCTTCGACACCAGATGTTCAGCCTCCGCATCCTGAAGTTTCCTCTTCTTTGCTAGAGGGCAGCTTTGTAAACTGCAGATGGGATCAAGGAGCAGAGGGGAGGCATTGCCGAGTGAGAAAGGGATGGCTATGGCATCTGTACCAGTTAGGCAAATACAAAAATACTAAAAAAAAAAATAAAAAAAATCATCCAGCAGCCCAGATTTGTGGCTGGTTTAACCCTTCATGGCCAGAAGAGCTGCTCTCAGACCTTGACTTTGTGCAACTTTCTCAACTTTACTCAAAAGTCAGCACAAGGATACTGGGCTCGCCCCAGTGGTCTGGCCCATGGGCAGTGGTTGTCCAGGGAGCAGCAGGACCAGCAGCTCCCAGCACCACTGTTGGTGATGGCCACGAAACCAGGCAGGGGATGAAGAACCAGCCCCTGGGCCATGTCCACCAACCACTCCAATTTCACCATTATGGGGTGATGAAAGCCATCCGGTGAGGCTGGCCTCACCTTGGAGGCAGCCAGCATGTTCCCATTTCCCCTTCCCAACCACAGAGGCACCAAGCAGAGCAAAAGCTTTGCCTGCCGACAGCTCCCATCAACCCCAGGCGCCTGAGCCAGGTACTTCTGCCTTGGGTCTGTGGGAAGGCTACTGTTAGCCTGGTGAAGCAGACGCCCCAGGATCCCTCACGGATTGATGGAGAGACAGAAAACTGGCTCTTTGGTAGGCAGATTTGGGGCAGCCCCAACCACAGAGGCACCAAGCAGAGAAAAAGCTTTGCCTGCCGACAGCTCCCATCAACCCCAGGCGCCTGAGCCAGGTACTTCTGCCTTGGGTCTGTGGGAAGGCTACTGTTAGCCTGGTGAAGCAGACGCCCCAGGATCCCTCACGGATTGATGGAGAGACAGAAAACTGGCTCTTTGGTAGGCAGATTTGGGGCAGGTGAGCTGGGTGGCTGCTCTGAACCAGCCTCTTTCCAGTGAACATCTGTCTTGGGGGTTTTTTTTGCTGGCATTTTTCCATCCCCGCTACCTCCGACCCAGCCTCACCTTCTGTGTCTTGCATACTTTCCACGGATGTGTCCTGAGCCGTTACAGCCTGGGGTTGGACAGCTTGAGAGGGAAACAAGCAACCATCAGGAACAGCAACAGGACTCAGAGAATTAATTTTTAATTAGAAGTGTACGAACTACGGTCAGTTAAACAGGTCCTGTGCGCAAGGAGCAAAATAACCGCAAAAGGGAAGATCATTTCCCTCCGATGGTTCAGCTCGTCCCTTTGAATTCCAAGTGAGGAGGGCAGGAGAGCAGCCTTGCAGTTTGCTAAAAATTAATGAAATGACTCACCCCATTTAATTAGATGAACGGTTCATTATAGTTTTATGAGTATGTTTAATTAAAGATTTGCATGTGTAAGAGCAAGCTTTTAAAAAGCAGACAACTACTGCTCTCTGCCTCCCCACTCTTCAGTTTTCTTTTTCGCTGGTGCAGGAGGAAGACGTGGGCTTTTCGCTTATTTGATGCCTGCCAGGGACCTGGGGCTCCTCACAGTTAGAGACGGGTGGCTTTTTGGTGAGAGCAGGCTGGGAGCGGATCGAGGAGGTTCTAGCCCGAGCACGTTGAGTGGAGATCACCAGGACGAAAATCCTCAAAAGCACCTCAGAGCCTGGCTTTTGGGGGAACGGATGGGACTTAGGTGACCCGATCTCCCAAATCCCTGCATTTGTTCCCACTGCTCGGCAGAAGAGGTTGAGTTAAAGATTTCCCG
>NW_009259526.1:143616-147373 GCF_000687185.1 Egretta garzetta
CGCTGCATCCCTCGGCGCGGGGCCGCACGCCTCCCCTGCAGGGGTAATTAGCCCCAGCTCCAGGAGCTGTAAGGGCTCCAGATAAGCAGCATTAAAGCAAACATTTTCTGGCAAAACCAGATTATGGCATTGATTAGAGGATGCCCAAGTGACTCGCCTGATGTCTGAGGAATTCTGGAGTCATGTAGGATTAATAACCTCATTTAGCACCGTATCACCCTCGGCCCGGGAAGTTGGAAGCACTAATGAAATCTCTTGATGACAGTGCAAAGGGAGAAGGCATCGCCAGCCCAGAGGGGATCTGGCCAGCCTGTTATTCTTGGACTAAAAGACATGGGACAACATTAAATAAGTACCAAGTGCCAAGTCAGGCTTTCGGGACTCAGAATTTCTGCTCTCAGCAGAAAGCGCAGCCCTTGCAGGAAGCTAAGGCTAAGGAGGAGCTGCGTGCGCTAATGGATGCAGCAGCTCGGGTGCACTGGCGGGTTATTAATGGCTCAATGCCCTGGAACACCCTGCCCAAGTCAGATCGCTGTGTTCAGAGAATATAATTCAACCCAAAACCCAGGCAGGAAAGGGCTACTGAACCGTCAGAGGAGTAGGAATCCTTCCTTTGGGGAGTCCGGCTTGCTGGAGCTTCACAAAGCTAACGCGAAGAGGGCAAACGACAGCAGCACGTCCCCTAAGGGGACACGGCTTTCTAGGATGCGTGGCCACGGGTGCAAGCTGCACCTCCTGCCCCCTCCAAGATGAAGTCCCCCCTTCCCGCTGTCCCTTTTGCTCGTGGCCCAATTTTACCCGAGATGCCGAGCATCCTCCCGCGCCATCGCTCGGGGGACGGCTCCCAGCTTTTCCAGCACGGGCACAGCTCCAGCCCCGCTGTGCCTGGGGGTCTCACCTGCCAGCGGGGCGTCCCTCCCCGAGCAAAATGCTCACGGCTGTACTTAAAAAGATCTCGTCCCGCTATCGTCCGGAATTGGCAGGGGGAAGCTCCCCCCTTTGCTGCTCCCTCTGCTGATGACCTGAAAGTCTATTTAATTTTAATTGCCCTCTGCCATGACTGAGGCTGCTCTGTCCTGAGCAGCCCCAGACACGCTTTAAGCGACTGCACGCCCAAAAGACAGAGCGGTGTTTATGTTACCAGTGACTCGCCTGAAAAAGGCCTCATTCAGTGGGAAACAAGAGCAGCTCTGATGAAGATGCTACAGGCTTTTGTAAGCTTTCCTGCATCAATTAAAGCTGATCCCCCACGCACCCCCCATTTTTGATGTGGTGAAACGAAGCTTACAGTAAAAAATAAGCAGGGAAGAGCCAAGTGGCTCAGCATCGAGGTTTTCCGAAGCAGGTGGCGGTTTGGGACGTCTCTGGCTTCCGTGTGTTAATTTAACCCTTTTAAAAAGCACCGGCGCAGAGGTGATGCTCAGCACGCTCTGGGCCAGGCTTTCTGGTTCCCGCTGTCCACCAGGGAGGTTTCCTGTATTTTGGCAGGGGTCCCAAAAGGGGAAAGGGGCTTCGAGGTCTATTAGAGCGGCTCTCCTTCCCCACACCGACCTGCTCTCCTTCCCCACACCGACCTGCTCTCCCCCCCTCTCCATCGCCTTCATGGGCTTGACAAAAGGGCCTCTTATTGTTATGCAGACGATGCCCTGCTTCCAATTAGTCGATTAATCGTCCAGTTAATCAGGCAATTAGGTGACAGCTGCAGAAATGGCTTTGTGGAGCATTCTGTCCTGCCCCTTATATATGTCACCTGCTCCAATTACCACCTCCACTCAAGTGTTCAGCAATAAAAGTTGGAGAAGTGGCATGCCCACCGCTCGCTCCTCCTATCTCTCCAGAGTAATAGGAGAGTGGAGGAGCAGAAATGCTCTGAAATTGGGTTGGTTAAGGTCCAATTACTCTTTGACACATGCAGCTTTCTAACGGAGAGGCAGCCCCTGCCATTAGCGCCTGTCCAGGTTAAAGACTCCTACCTCTTGCGTAAGCCCTTGTGCGAGGTTTAAAGGGAGCTTAGAGATGGGGGAGGCTGTTATTTATAATGAGAAGCTCTGTAGGGCTGCAGAGGCTTGCTCCGGCTCTTTTGGCTGCTGCTGTTGGCATGCCAGCGCTGCTAAATGAGTGACAACAGGATCTCGGTGACTCAACAGGGGACGTAGGGCCAAAGGAGGAGCGTGTGATGTGAGAAGTGATGTGACACAACATTGTTTGGGGGCAATTAGAGGATGCAAAATACATGGAAAAGAAACTCTGGCTAGTAGGATGCTGTCCCTAATGATCCAGCAACGCAAGGCATGGGCGTTACGTTTTGCTGGGGTTTAGATAGATCTAGGGTGGGACAGCGGATGGCTGCAGGGTCTTCAGTCTAATGGGATCCATCCAGAGCTTGTCTTTTCATCCCTTTAACTCCTGTGGTTCCTCTGATGTGTGTTGTCAAGCGATGCCCTGAGGACTTGGACCAAGCAAGGTGCCCACCAATATAAGCCCCCCCAGCAAGACCCCCACCCCATTAGTCCCAGGGGTTTGCCCCCCTCACCCAGGTTCCCCAGCCTGCAAGGAGCTGCAGGGCTTCGCCCAAGCCAGTCCCAGCACGGGGCCTCCCCTCCCTCCCACCACCGAGGAGGAGCAGGATCCTTACCTCACCTCCTGGCCGATGAGCTCCGTGGGCACTGGGCGAAGGGCGGGATGCAGCAATGGAAACAAACACAAGGTCAAAAATCCAACAGGGGTGCCCAGCCGCCCCGAGATGTCCCCTTCTCTCCTCCCTCCTGCCAGGTTTCTGTTGCCTCCTCGGGCATCCCATTTGGGAAGGAAAGAGCAAATCTATCCTGCCATCATCTACTGCAGGCCAGCCTGTAGTAAATCATAATCCTGCCTTGTAAATCCTCAGGCCCGTGCTTCATTCCAAGCACTGGCAGCATCAGGGACTGCCTCTCTCTCTAAATACACGGCTCCCACTTCAGAGTCAATGGAGCTTTACTGATGTACATGCAGGAGACTCAAACACTTAAGTAAAGACCGAGTTTTCTCATGCCTTCTTCTCTATGTTTGCCTTTAAAATATGCTCCTCGGTTACTTTTTGCGCAGTTCACTACTGTTTTACTGCAATGGCCACATTTACCCTCTGCTATCAACAGGCACAGGCACATTTTTGTCCTTCCCTTGTCACACCGGGCTGATGTGGGAGCCCCTGCCAACGCTCAGACACACGGTAGGGGATGTGCTACTTGGCTTTTCGGGTACACGATAGATTGTAGGGCTTTTAGGGATTATTCCCCACTTGTGAATACAAGGACATCCCACTGCTTCCAATAACAACATACAGCATCGCATCGCTGCTGAAAGGATCCAGCCAGGAATCCAAATAATCAGGAGGAAAAAAAAAAAACCCACAACACAAGTCTAAATTTGCCCAGGCTAAAAACCATAACACGTTTGCTCAATTTGTTTGAGCTAATTGGATTTCCTGGGATCCAGCTTCAGCAAACTGGAGGCAGTGGCAAGTCCCAGGGCGTATGCAATAAATTACCTTTTCACATTAAAAAACCCCAGATTCCAGTGTGGGGAAAGCAGGGTGCAAGAAAAGAAATGGAAGCAGGGCACTCTCATTAGCAACCGGAGCGAGCACCTTTATGTACGGGCAACAAAAGCAGCGAAATCCAAAGATCCGAGCTCGATTCTGCACAATTGGCAGCATCTGGGGTTGGGTTTGGTTTTAGAAAGATGTGGATGCTGAGAAGAGCGAGGAGGACGGGGGGGG
>NW_009259526.1:147958-152566 GCF_000687185.1 Egretta garzetta
CAGTCCCTGCAGCCATCGCACTTTTTCGGCCAGCCCTGCTCATCCCTCTCTTCCAGACCTTTGCCATCCATCGCATCCACAGCCACAAAAAGGAGCCAAAGCGGAGAGGCCAGTCCGTAGCCATCTCTCGTAGCCATGGGACCACCCGAGGGGACACCCTGTGCTCCGTATCAGAGCCCCTCGCCTTCTCCCAGAGAGAAAGCACGCGAAGGAAGACCGATAGCAAAAATAAATAACAACCAAGCTCTGCATTAACGAGGCATTTGTCCTCGCGTCCCTGCCGGGGGACAGCCCTGTTTGCTTCTCCAGCCTGCGCTCCTTCTGCCAGGCACTCTCAGATGTGCAACTTCAAAGCCGCCGGCAGAGCGTGCATGATGAAAGCCCCAGGAGCTGATCTGAAGCTCCAGTGATTGCCATCCCCCTAAAGCAAAGCATGCAAAGGGGCTTTTTTTCCACCCCCCCCCTTTTTTTTTCCTTCTCCTAGGTGTAGGGGATGAGGGTTAAATACTCTGAGGACCCGTAAAGGTTTGCGGTTGGGAGTTTTCCCGGTTTGTAGACAAATTTTGGTGGGGTTGGAGAGGGGGGGGGGGCAGTGAGCGTAACTTAAAGAGTTAAGCCTGGACCTGAAAAAATCAAAGCCTATTTGGAATAAGCAAAGTGCAGGCCTGTCCATGCCCGCGCTGCGGGATAACCAGCTGCTCACCTCTGATAGACTTCGATCGCGTGCGTGCTCGCTTATCGTCATTTTCTAAACTCATCTGGAATGGAAAAAAAATATAATTGTTGAAAGATAACAAGAAAATTATCGTTAAAGGACCGTCTCACATGTGGCTGTGGCTCTGTGCAAATACCTGGGCAGCCGGGAAAGCTTTCCCGCGCTTCTGAGACAGAGGCTTCTTGCATTGATTTTACTGTTCGACCCACAGTGCCCAAATTTAGCAGCTTGGAATTAGATTTCCACATCCTGGGACACAACAAGGACTCTCTGCTGGTTGAGTACCGCAGGGGGCCAAACACCCAGATGTGATGGCCCGTGGGGGGAAAGGGCTGGGTCTGAGGTCTCAGCCGTTAGGGCCAGAACCGATTCCTCTGGATTTGCACCCCAGAAGTGCTGTGAGCACCGAGGTGAGTACCTGGCACATATAATTGTCCAGAAATCTCTGAATATGCTCTCAATAAGCTGATCTCATGCCCAGGAAGGACAACTTTTCTTGTAGCGCCCTAAAGAGCGATCTCTCCTCGCTGCTTAAATTTGACACAAAAGAGAGTTGCATCTAAATAACCTCGGCGATGTGGACATCAAACAGGAGGGTCCGCGGGGAATACGGGCATGAATAAGTAACATCAGGGACTTCAAAGCGTTTGATATTAATTAAACATCACAACATGCCACAAGGTAGCGGAAGGCTGAAGTGCAGCCACCTCTGGGGTTCGGCGCGGGCTCCGCGCCCGTGCCCCGGCATTGGGGGGAAGCTTTGAAATCCGGCTATGCCAGGGGCCCTGCGCTGGGGGGCAAGAAGATTGGGCAGGAATAGTAGAAATTGGGGGTTCCTGAAACTTGTCGCTGAAGTTGCTGAAGCGGTCAAAGAGCCGGTTATTACATCTCACCCCGAACACAGATGCTCCCTCTGCAGGCGGGTGCATTCGGCAGCAAAATGCCAAGGGGGCACGGCAGGATCATAGCCTGGGAGGCTGGGGGCAACACAATTTGGGTTTTATTGTTGTGTCGCCATCTGGGACATTTCCTCCTGGGATAACAAGAAGGAGAGAGAAAAGTAGGGGGGAAGGCCCATTTCCAAGTGGGATCTGACAGAATAAAACCAAATTCTCTCTGGAGCATTCTCTACAAGTCCCAACTGGAGAGGGATGCAACCAGCCCCTGTGCCATCCCAAAACGAGGAGGTTCCACAGCCAACCCTCTGGCACCCCCGAAAGAAGCGGGGGGACACGAGCAGCGGCTCCTCCTGGTCGAGGAGCAGGCAGGGACACGCACGCAGAGCACGAGCTGCTCCGCTGGCGGTGGGGAGGATGCAGGGTGATATATGCCACCACATATATCCTTGAAACTCTCGAGGGTTCTGCTCACAGCAGAAGGGGCTGGGGGTCCTCACCCATCACCCTCAAAGGATTCACCGCTCAGTTTGGGCCTCTGTTGTCCCCCCCTGAGGTTTGGGGGTGGTGAGGAGGGCGGGAGGCTGTTGGGCAAGGAGGAAGAGGGGGTGGAGGTCCCCAGGCGATGGGGCACCGCAGCTGAGAACACCTCAAAGGGGAGGGAGGAAATTTCCCCGGGTGCCTCTCGCCCGCCCGCTGCCGCCCTCTGGAAACGCAGCGTTAACGCGCGATGATTTATGTGATTTGTTAGATGGGGAGATTGGAGGGGGGCAGGGGGGGAAACAAAAGGGGAAAAAAAAAAATCAAAACCCAGAGCAATTTATGCATCCTGTCAGCATTCAGCTCGTGGCACCGCAGTGTTGTGCTCCACGTTTATTACAATCTTCCCAATAACACAGCAGACAATTACTATAATTTCTATTTTTAAAGCCCCGGTTCCCTGCGGACCAATGGCTCACGTTTAAAGTGTGGAGAGGAGCAGGTGTCAAAGGGACTTCATTACATTTATGAGCCTTTCACCGTCGGCGTGCGCTGAGCAAGCTCGCTAACGCCGCCGCCACAAGCCGACAATACGACGGAATTGGCACGTGTTGGGCTGGTGCCTTGGCAATATGGGTTTCCTGCGGATAAATTATTCAAAGCGGCAGAGGAGGGAAGGCTGCGGGAAGCGTAACAGGCACCGCCCGCACCGTGCCAGCCAAAAAAGAGGAAAGGCTGGGACCCCCCAGGGAGACTGGGGGAAAAGCAGAGCAAAACTTCAGTCTTCTCAAACCTGCCCTTCGAGGACAAGCTGCTTGCCTATAAATGGGGGAGATCCAATTCCAAGTCACGTTTGTCTCCAAAAAATTAGGCATCACGTCTGAGCTAACATCCAGGCTCCTCACCACACCACAGCACCTCATAAAGCAACTTCTCCCATTGCCTTCGACGCCTCTTTCACGCCAGGATCAAAGGCCCTGGGAAGACGGGAGCGCATTCGGACACTGCACGGGCAAAGGGGGCAGGAGCCACCTAAGGCAGGGAGGGACCCAACCTTGCTGAGGACCAATGGATGGAAAAGCCAAATCCTGGCCTACTGTACAAAGCAGCCTTTAAAAAACAAATAAATAAAATTATTAGGGGTTTTCCCCATAGGGAAGACCCCATTACCTGGTTAGAGAACTTGACACAGCCCCATCACGGCGTATTTAAAATGTTTCGCTTACAGCACCAGAGGAATGGGGCGGGCTCTGCGCCCCATCACCCCTTTCTCAGCTTAAACCAACGGCAGCACCATCCTCAGAAATCTTCATTTCCCACCAAAGTGCAGAAACACCAGGAAAAAGATCCATTTCTGAGCTCAGCCCCTGCTCCTCCCAGGCAACTTAACCGAACCGACGTGGCCATTACTGCGCTTCTGGAGCCTCCGCGGTCGTCGGGCTGGGATGCATGAAGGTGACGCGAAACTACTGTCTTTTCCTGCTCGCCTCCTCAGCCAGAAGCCCTCGAGACAGATCATTTTAACGTGAAATTTTGGGTCACAGAGTGCACGTTTGCAGCCTTGGAGACTGCTGGGGTATTTTCATTTGTTCTCCCTCCTGTTCACGTAATAGCCAGGCTGAGACGCTGTCTGGGTTTCATTCTTATTATTTTAACTCTGAATGGAAAACAAAGCAATCTGAAAGGAAACCTGCAAATAAATTATCGCGATGGGATGGCAGCCCCAGAGCACGTTGGTCCAGCTGGAACAAGACTGAGGTTTATACCGCTCCTCCTCACCGTATCGCCAACTTCTTGCGCGCGTTAAACCAAAATAAGCACCTAGCAGATCTCCTAACCCAACACCAGGAGACAACGCAGCGGAAAGGACCCTGCGGGGAGGTCTCAGGGTACTTGCTTCAGGATTCAGCTCCATGCTCTGCCAACCTTGGGAGCATTGCTCCGCCTCTGGGTGCCCCTTTTTTCCCCTTCTTCTCCCTAAAGGTGCCGTGGTGCAGGGGCTGTTTCTCACCATGCATTTGCCCCCAGGAGCTTCCTGACGTGACCATAACACAACCTGTACCGATGACATCCCAACACTACAAATTTAAATCCACAAGGCTCAGACAGATGAACTAGAAAAACAGTTGAACCTGGGTACAATCTGCATTTTAACAGCCTGCTTCTACACGAACGGTCTTGCTCCGCTGCCGCAATACAGCGTGGGAACAGCAGCACGGATCTGAAGTTTAATTTTATGGACTACCTACAGGGTTGATCTTTTCTTCTTCTTCCTTATCTTAATCCACATTTCTTTTCTGATGGAAGACCGAGGTGCTAACATAAAACCACTGGAGCCTCCTGTGATGCCCAGGTGTGCCTGGGCTTCAACAGCTCTATGCAAATATGCCATTAAGGGCCACGCTGAAATTCCCCACGGTCAGCTGTAATACTTTATATGTATTCAAGAGCACCACGGAGCTCAGAGAAAATAAACATGCTGAAAAAGCCTTCAGCTGGACAAAGGGAGGTGAGGAT
>NW_009259526.1:152880-157967 GCF_000687185.1 Egretta garzetta
TTATTTGTGCATATAGCAAAATGCCATTTGCAAGAAGCTGTGTCTGAGCTTTATAGGGACAGACGGACAGGCAGAGCCTCTATTTTCAGTTAAAAAACCCAAACCCTAAATTTACCTAGCAGCAGGTGAAGCAGGAGGAGGAAAGTGCCAGAAGAAATTACATTTTTCCCCACAGAAGTGTTGAAAAGTGGTTTTCTCCTTGGTCCTTCCCCTCTCCCAGATCCCAGGAGCCCCTTCTTTAGCTCCACAAGGGAAAAGAGAGCACCAACCGCCCCAAGAAGGCAGGACCCCACTGCCCCTCACCCTGCCCCAGCCGTGCACAGAGATGCTCCAGCTCCCACAACCCTGTTCCAGGGCTGGATTTGAAGCCAGGATGAGGGAAGGGAAGGGAGAAGGAAGCTGTGTGGAAAACCTCCATCATCACCGGTCCTGTTCCAGCAAATTCCTCCAAGCTCCCACCAGGGAAGATCATTAACTCGCACTCTTGTTTGCTGCTTCTTCCCGACACAGGGATTGCCTCATCAGCGCGAGCCAACGAGGGGAGAAAACCCAAGATCCAGCTGGATGTGGACTATGGGCCAAACCATAGCCAGGTGGCAACACCACCCCTCATAGAATCATCTAGGTTGGAAAAGCCCTTTAAGATCATCCAGCCCAACCATTCCCCTAACCCTGCCATCCCACCACTAAACCCTGTCCCTAAGCACCTCGTCTATCCTTCTTTTAAATCCCTCCAGGGATGGGGACCACCTCCCTGGGCAGCACCTTCCAGAGCCTGACAACCCTTTCTGTGAAGAAATTTTTCCTAATGTCCAACCTAAACCTGGCGCAACTTCAGACCAAGCAGTGAGGATGGGTTGGAATGGCCATCCTGGGTTCTTTTGGAGGGTTGTTATTTCCCACCCCATGAGGAATCCCCCCTTGGCTCCTGCAGGCTGAACACAGGCAGACAGATCCAGATCTGGGTCTCCAAACCTCTTCCCCCTGCTCTCTGCAAAGTGCCGTGGCATCATCGGGCCCCGCAGGAGATGAAGAGGGCTTCATCCCGCTGGACCTCCTCTAGCTGTTAATTTTGAAAAGAATAAATAAGGGGTGGTGGAAGGAGGAACACCCCTTGATCAAGAGTCTCCCTCTACTTTAAAAAAAAAAAAAAAAAAAGGCTCAGTAGTAGCTCCCAACTGCTATGTTCTAACCACACTCCGAGGTTAGGATTGGGTTGTTTTTTTTTCCCTTCTTCCTTTAGGGTCTTCCCTGCTGCTTGATTTAAATCCTCCTGACGTTCCACCTATTGTGAGTCCCGTCCTCAGCTCAATAAACGACCGGCTGCCTTTTGCTCTGGCAGCGCTTCCAGGAAAGGACACCCTGCGCGATGCTCTCAGGCTTGGGAGGAGGATTTTGCCTTGACATCTTCAGATGCAAAACCGCAGCTTGTACCCACCTCAAATTAAAAATCACAGCTGTGTCACAAGCACCCTCCCGAAGCCGTGCTGTCAGTTTGCATTTGCAGAACAGGTCCCACCCCCACCCAAAAATAAAAAACCCCAGCCCAACGCTGCGAATGAAGCCTTTACGGAGCGGTAATGCTCGGTAGCGATGGCAGGGGCATCCTCCGCACGAGTGAAGCGGACCAGAAAAGATGCTCCCGAGCATCACGGCTGACCCAGCCGCAGCTGCACCGTGTGCCTCCGCAGCGCTGGCGTCCGAGCATCGGGCTGGCGTGATTTCATGTGCCGAGGTTTCAGTTGACGTATACTTTCCTCCTGATGGTTCGAAAGCGTTACGACGCGCAATCCAAACGCCATTTCACGCGCAGAGAGGCCTAAGTGGCTCCGTACGTGCAGACAGCTCTCACGCCAGGAGAGGATGAGGAGGAAGAGGAGGGGAGGAAAAGAAACATCACCGTTCTTCAACCTCATTGTTTTCAAGCTCGGTAATAAGCTGCCTTTTTCATAAGCTCATCCTCGAGTGGCACAACTGATTGCTGAAGCGAGCTACGTGCACGTCTCCGAAGAGGACGCCGGCAGCCAGAGCTGATGGCAGGGGATGGGCGCTGGTGGCCCCATCAACGCCATCCCTACCTCTCCTAACAGCAGCAGCCTCCCTCATCAGCCCACCCACTATTCAGCAGCATCCCCATCAAGCTCACCACGGCACCGAAGACTAGAGAAAATCTGGGAGAGAAAGATTCATTTCTCCATCAGCCAGCGTGGTCCAGGATGAGCGCAAGCAGGAGCGTCCGTGGGAACGGTCTCAGCCAGCTGCGCGCGGAGAGCACCCTCTCCCCAGCACTGGTCAGAGGTCCCATTTCAGACCCGTCACAGGAAATTTTATCCCGCACCTGGGCTTCTTTAGAGACAAAAATAAATAAGTAAACGTGCCCCACATCCTATTGTCCTTCACCGCTGTGCATCCTGTGGATTACAAGCCGCAACAGGCACAAAAAATTACATTTAAATACAATATGTCTTTATAAGCACACAGGCAAGCGCAAGCATCCGCCCACAGTGCGGATCCAAATGTCAGAGAGGGACTGAGACTTCCCTCCCCGCTGCGAGATAAGAGGACTGCGCTCACACACAATATCCAGGTCTAAACTATCCTAAGTTCTACCTAGATTTTAGGAAAATATAGCAGAAAATAAATATGCCAGCGCGCTGATGTGCAAAGAAGTATTTTTCATATTTGCCTAAATGGATTTAAAGTAACGCACGGGGAAAACTGCTCATATGAGGCGGCGATAGCCCTATCAAAGCCAGCCTCCTTCGCCCCCTTCCTATTCAAGTTTAATTTTATGACAAAAGGCCAGGATTCACCTATTGCTCGCTCACGCAACAGGCTCAGTCTCGCAGCCAGAGACGCGCAGGATCAGGCCCTCGCGTACGCTCGGCATCCCCCGGCGTGACTCTTCACGGACCCGGCTTTGCAGGACCAGCGCTACCGCCTCCAAAAGCTGCGGCTCCCCGGATCCTGCTCCCCTTTCCCACGCCCCCTCCCCACCTCCTCCTCTTGCCCCCAGCCCAGCCACTCTCTCAAAACGCAGCGAAGCGGAGCCGGGGGTTGCAAGAAACCGTTAATATTAGCAATGCGCTCGGCAGAGGCAGAGCCCTAGATGAGCACCAGGTACGCGGAATATTACCTTTTGTAATCATTGCTTTATTAACATCCAACAATCTTATTAAATCTAATCTAAGTGCTTATTTGGCAGGTTCAATAGAAAAGCCTTAATTGAGCTCGTTTTAAATATAGCAACAACTGCTTACTCTGCTTTCTAAGAAGGTGTGAGCCTTCCTGGCGACACCTGCTTGCAGCTGACAGCTTGTTAGCGGAGAAGGATGCTGAAGGGGGGGATCTTCGCTGGTTTGGGGGTTTCCCAAGGCTCAGTTTATTTGGGGACACAGGAAGGAGTGGGTAACATCAGTCACGCGAGGAGGGCTTTCCTCCGCCGCCCAGGTGGGTCCATCCATCAGTCCGAGATGGTGCCTCGTTACCAAGAGGCCAAAACGGGACAGGAAGCTCCATTTGCGTAATGAGCAGCCCAGTTCTATGCTTAATTAAAGCTTCCTAATCTGCTGGCAGTGAATCTGCCAGGAGGTTTGACAGCCTTGGCTGGACCTCTTTCATCAGCCACAGCTGCAGCAGTAAATGAGCAGCTCTGTTGAGCCCCCAGGAGCTGCCCGGGGTCCCAGGGGGGATGAATGCCTCGCTTGTCTCCTCCAAAGGCACCACGGCTTCACCTGGTGCGCGAGGGGCTTCTTCCGACCAGCCGGCGCCTTGGAGAAAGGGCCTATTTTAACAGGCCTGGGACTGACCTAAATATCCAGATCTGAGCCACCCTTGAAGGATAGGACCGGAGAGGAAGGCGAGGATTTAAAGATCTGGACACAAAGCCAAATCTCGACAGCTGGAAGCCCTCTCTGCCCGCATTCACCATTTGGCTGTAGCAAGGAGACAGAAACTTCTAAGTCCTGCCCATCGCTTTGGGTACCGGAAAGGCTCCATCCCCCCAGGACCACCTGGTCCGTAAGGGCTGGAGCAGCACGTGGCCCTCGTCCTGTGGCCAATGCATGGGGTGGGGGGGTCACCATACCAAAAAAGTACCCGTTTGTGGAGGACTGAAGGCTTTCTGCTCACCTTGATGCGTGTGCCGTGCAGGCTGGTGGCTCCCTCGCAGCTGCTGATCTTCTCTCCACAGGTCCACCTCTGATTCAGCAGCTCGCCCCGAAACTCATTTTCTGGGGAGGAGAAGAGGAGGAACACAAGGTCAGGACGCAGAGTCAGCCTGGCACCCCATCAGCAGCATCAACCGGAGGTGAAAATGCAATATTTATTCCCTGCCTGATCTCTTTAATGGCCATTCAAACCCAGCCTGAGGGTCTCCATGTCCCAAGCAGGACCCCATGGTGCCACCCCAAGGCCAAGAGCCCTGGTCATGAAGAATTTGCAATTGGGGTAAATAAAGGCTCGGAGACCTAATGGGCCCCCACGTGTCAGCCAAGCTGCAGGAGGAGCCCATGTGCACCCTCAGCCTACCCCAAAACCTATGCAACGCTGCTCAGCTTGGCTGGAAAACAGAGTGAGCATCATGGGTGGGCTGGGCAAGGCAGCCGCCCGCACCGGCCCGGGAGCCTCGCAGTGCCCGTGGCGGCTGGCAAAGGGCTCCTCTGCCCTTTGCACTTGCTCCACCCTTACACACTTTTCTCTTTCCAGAGATGAAGTTAATTTTGAATCTTTCACAGAAATTCGCACATCTACAGCAGTGGATGAGACCCGTTAGCTGGACATCACCGAGAGCCGAGTGGGGTCCCCATGCAGATTCCTACGACACCAGCGGTTTGGGCAGCAATAGGCAGCGAAGGGAAAGATTATGGAAAATACACACCTTACAAGTGGATTCTTGGCACTTTCCCTTCATCTAGAACAACTTCAAGCATCTGGCAGCCCAGAAGGCCAACCGTACTCTGGGCTGCATCAGGAGAAGTGTGGCCAGCATTGAGGGAGGGGATTCTGCCCCTCTGCTCTGCTCTGGGGAGACCTCCCCTGGAGCCCTGCGTCCAGCTCAGGAGCCCTCAGCACAAGGAGGACATGGA
>NW_009259526.1:158018-163133 GCF_000687185.1 Egretta garzetta
CGGATGTCCTGTCACAACTAAGGCGTGCTCTTTTTTTGTTATTTTTTTTTTTCCAAGCTCCTGTTAGAGGAACAATCTTAATTTGGAACAGGTTGCCCAGAGAGGGGGTGGAGGCCCCATCCCTGGGAACATTCAAGACCAGGTTGGACGGGGCTGTGAGCAGCCTGATGTGGTTAAAGGTGTCCCTGCTCCTGCAGGGGGGTTGGACTGGGTGGCCTCTAGGGGTCCCTTCCCACGCAAAACATTCCGCAAAACATTCTATGATTCTATGATCTTCCAGGGGCTGGCACACAGATGGATCTGCAGTAGCCAGGCCGGTGCGGAGGAGCTGCCGTGGCTCGGGGGCTGCACGGCAGGGCTTACCCTCCTGCAGTTATTGCTTGCAGTAATGAGATCAGAAGCGTTTGCCCCCAGACTCTGGCCTCCGGGCCCCCAGTGTCACAGCTCACCTTGGCAAAGCGTTGTCGCTTTGGGCACCGCTGCCGCGAGCCTTCCCCTCGCATCTTTAATTGTGGCTCCCTCTGGCACTGAGTACTGAATAATTTACTGCCTGTTCTCCAAGTCGTGCTCCATTCATCTTCCACCAGCAACGCAAAGGCAAAGGGAGAGCATCCCCCAGAAGGAGGCACGTGAGGAGCTCCACGCACGCCGGCACGCTCATTCATCTCGGGCTGCTCATAGCCTGGGGAAGAGCTCAGGGCAGAGGCTTCGCTTCCTCTGCTGGAACAGGCTCCCGTGCTTCCTTGACTTGATGTCTCTATTATTGGGGTGATCTCAAAGACGGCAAAAGCAGGGAGAGGGCTCACACGTGCTAAAGGAAACCTGTGGAAGGTGGGTGTTTCCAGCCATGGATAATTGCTGGGCGTGTAGGACACCAGCCAAGCAACTTTGGATCTGCTCTGCCACAAAGCAGCTCTAAAAGCTCCTAAAGAGAACATGCAGAAAATAGCTAGAGAATTTATTCCTCCCCTGCCTGTGTCTGCTCTCTATCTACAAGACATTAGGGAACAACCTGTATGTCCCACAGTGCTCTTGCAAGAACGAGTACATTGAAAGACTGGGATAATTCGATCCTATGGTGATGCACAATCCAAGTTAGTGCCTACGACAGATGAGCGTGAAAGTCACCTTCACGTGTTTGTCCTAAACCAGAGCTGTTCTGAAACCAGGAGGGCAGCTGGGGGGGGGACTGATCTAGGTTTCACAGGAGAAACGTCTGTGTTGGAGACTCTACTCCAAACCCTACCTGAAGCACTTGTGTTCCAGCCTGGACCCGCAGGAAAGGCACAGGGCTTGGAAACAAAATCCAAGAGTTGCTGAAACATTATTGTGCTTTGGAGGAGCTCTGAGGAAAGGGAGCAGGGAGGCACAGATGGCCAGGCAGATGATGAAAACCAAGCAAAATGTGGGAAAGAAGCTAGAAAGGGTCAGGAGAAAGGAGAACAGAGGGGAAAAAAACATCAAATAAGAAGAAATAAAGATGCTTCTATAGCACATTGATAGGACAGTACAGTCTGCCTGCTTATCTGAAGCATTTCCCTGAGCATCCTTCTCCCACGTAGCATGTTTTAAAGCAGGAGCATCCTCTCTGGGATGGTTAAACTGTAGAAACAGTGGATCCTGGATGCAAGACAACCCTAAAGATAGCTTAGAAGATTTTGCAAAGGTTAAGAGGTCATGAGATTCAACCCCAAGGAGGAAAAAATAGTAAAACCACACACGCACACCTATCCTCTTTGGGCATGTTTTGCTCACCCATGCCTAAGTCGTAGGCTAAGGGTGAGCTCTGGAAGCTGCCGCAGTAAATCTGGCCCAAGGTGCCAGCTCGTCCTTGCCACGGGCCCCATCCCAACATCCCGTGCCTTCATCCCTGTGAGCAAGAGGAGGGGAAGGGGCTGCGTGTTGAAGCAAGTAGCCTCGGCCTGAACCAGCTCAGCACCCTCCTGCCCACTCCTATCCCTCTGCCCAGCCTGGTTCAGGTGGCCAAGGCAGCTCCGTCACCACACGAATCGGATTTCCTCTACTCCATGGTGCTTAAATGCATCTGGTCTCCGGAGGGGATCAGCTTGCACTGCTGGCTGTGCCCTTTCCACCTCACCTCCAGACCCTGGGGGCAGCAGAAACGAAGCTCACTGGTTATATGAAGGACACTTCTTTTAACCCCTACCTGGACCACCCAAGAGGAGATGCGGGATATTGCCTTAAATGCACATTTTTGCCCATGGGAAGCAGATCCTGGAGGGAACAGCACATTCAAGGGTCCCCTCCTGACACCAAGCTGGGACAACCAAAGCTCACAGCAGGGAGCACTTATATCTACTCCCCCTTGAAAAATAACCTCGGTGCTCAGCTGGTCTGATGGATCACTGCCTGATGTTCACATCCCAAAGGAAATCCCCAGCTTCCCCCCACCCGCTCCACCCTCAGTACCCACCATCTATAGTCAGGACTGGGACACACGCTGGGGTCCCTTGTGCGGCAAGGCTGCTTTTCCCCATCAACACTTATGACAATCCACCACCACCATCAGCATGTCCTCTTCCAAATGAGGTTCTTTCCCAAACCTTGCGTCTATTTGTCCCCTTCTCTCCTTCACAAATATCTACGGAGAAAGGCCAGCTGTGAACCGAAGCATTGCAAGAGGTGCAGAATCCCGGCGCAAAAGAGCAAGTTCTGTGAAACCTTTGGGTCACCTTCATCAACAAGAAGATCCGGGAACCTGGGAGGGAGCCACACACAATTCCCAGCGTTTGTCAGGCTTGGGTGTGGTTTACTTTCCATTTCCAAAGAGAGAAGAAAGCATTGGTTTGCCAGAAAAAAATTAAACCCTCCGAAGAATGGCAGAAAGTTCTCCCCAAAAATAAACCCAACAAGCCTCGTAGGAAGCTTTGGGGTGCAGAAGGTGACTAGAAAAGGAGGCAGGAGGTGGCAGCCAGCTCCCACCTGTGTGCTTGCGGTGTCTCCAAACCTATGCAGAGGTTACATGGGCTACAGCAAAGTGATGGGGTGAGAAAGGAGGGAAGGTGGGGGTGAAGGCTTCGTCTCCTCATAAGATGCGTCACTGTGCATTTGAACTGAAAGACCAAAAGAAAAACGTACCAGTCTTCCTTTGCTCCCCCACGTGTGAGAAAAGAAAAAGAGAGTAAGATTTATTTTTTTTAGTTCGTCTCTGTTCAGGCCCGTTTTTCCTGGGGAGGGTGAGCCCTGTGTTCACAGATGCACAAGGTGCTGAGAACAGGCTGGGTCCTCGGGTGTCCCACCAGGCACCGCGGGCTCACTTCTCAGAGCAAACACAGCAGCGGTGTCAGGGACCGGAGGGTGCCCTTTGGACCCCATCTTTCACAGGAATTAAAAAAAAAAACACCAAAAAAAACCAAACACCCACCAAACCACCTCAAATCCAAATTTTACATCTTCTCTAAGCTGCAAAACCCACCCACGAGCCCCTCCACCCCCTCTGCACTGCTTGCAGGCTCACCCCCGTGCATTTTGCCCCGCATCGCACACACGCTGCTCTCTGTGGCCACCAGCTGCTGCCCGGAGAACAACGATAAACTCCATTTGTTTTCCTGTGCGGCCCCAAACCCACGGCGCAGGGAGGACTTCTCCTCCAGCAGTCACCGTGAGTCTTGTCTTGGATCTAAGGCTTCGGTCTGTCCCCAGCCGCACCGCTGACCTCCCCTCGCTCCCCCCCAGGGCTCAGCACTGCCCACCCCAGCCTGAAGCACGACTGATCGCCCCACGCTCCTGCCCATCCCTTGCCAAGACTCCTCGGAGCTGATACCCTGCGCCGGTGCCTGCCAGGTCAGCTTTGCGCATGCAGGAGCACAGCAGCCATCCATCGGGGGCTTTTTTCAAGGGAGGTGAATCAACACCTCCGTAAGGTTCAAAATACACTGAAAAAGTAGAACCCAGATACCTCAGCAATTCTTCTCCATTCTTCTCCGATGCCGGGAGTGTTGGTTTAACCCCCTCTCAGGGCACAGAAATACCATCTATCCAATGCAATTATCGCTGTTTACTGCAGCATGGCTATGTTCAGTGCTTCAAATTTAGCTTCCCAAACATGCATTTAATTTAAGATTTAATACCGGATGTTAATTGTATACTGCACAGTAAATGACTGATCATTAAAACATATTAATTGAGGTTTAACAGCTGTGTAATAGATATTACATCTCATACTTATCAGCAAATATGATTTAATAATCAGTTAGGACGGGATGTATGGATGGGAAACGTAGCATGGCCGGCTAGATGGCGGGTTGTTCTTTGCTGTTCATTTGCTGACCTAAGGATACTTTTCCTTAGCGTGCTTGGAGAGAAGCTTGGCAATCGCCAAGCAGATGTTGAGCTTCGGTGCTCTCACCTGGGGAGCTTACCTGGACAAGCCCCGAAGGGTTTATAATCTCTATCAAAGGAGAAATGGGGAAGCCTTGAGCAGTTCCCTCCTATAAAGCTGGGGCTGAGCTGCAGGGACCTGGGCCCATGACTGTTTGCACCAACAGCAAAGCGGGGAACTGGTGAACCCCAGCGGATGGGGAGCAAATGCTGGGAGACGGTCATCCTCCCCCAGCACCTGGGGAATCCTTTCCCACCACGCACAAGAGTCACGGCCACCCTGTACTTTCTAACAGTAACTCTTATTTAAAGCCAGTTGACAAACGTCATTGTCATTGATTTTGAATTTTTTGACTTTGAATTTTTGATCCCATGGCCCCGACAAACACACAACGCTGGCTTCAACCCGCTGTTCTATCAAACCACAGGCTGCAACATCAAAGGTTATGAAATCTATGATGCAAGCTCTGATCTTTTATTTTTCCCCTTACCCAAAGGAAAGGAAGGGTCTTGATTTCAGTAGGATCAAACCTGCCTAGAGCTTTCGCTGCCAAATGGATGCTCGGAGCACGGCGTGCATTGCTAACCTGCTAAGGGACCAGCTCAGCACCAGCACAGCTCAGAGGTGTTCGCTGCTGAGCACAGCCCTGCTCAGCTCCGCGGGTCCTGGGGGCACAGAGGAGAGGAGGGGAGCACCAGGGTTTCCATTTGGCTATGCGAAGGGGAAGAGGACAGGTCATTGCTAGCACGATGCCACTGTTTCTTCATCTCCAG
>NW_009259526.1:163303-166105 GCF_000687185.1 Egretta garzetta
CCCCCTTTTCGTCCACGGGCCCCCCCCTCTGCCCAGGCGGCCGTGTCAGTCCCTGTGGCCACCTCAGCCATGCCAGCTTGTGCTTTGCCCCACGATACCTGGGAGCTTTGGATGCTTTTGAACTCTCTTTGCCAGGTCCTTGATGGAAAAAGGGAACCATCCCTTTCCCATGGCCCTGGGACAGGACCCAGAGCAACCGGCCTCATTGCAAGATTCAGATTTCCCAAACACAAGGACGTGCTTGCAATAGGAAGGGAAGAAGCAGCAAAACCCAATCCTCAGAGAGGGAGCGAAGCTCTCAGCACTGGGGTTAAAGATCTGCCAGGAGCAAGGTACGGGCATCACCTTGCCACGGGACCCAGCACCACCGGGTCCCTGCAATGACTGCGCTGCCATCCTTCAACCGGGGCCCTCTCTCCAACCCTGCCCAGCAGCTCTGCACGCCGAGCCACCCCGTGCTGCTGGGCAAGGACCAAGGTTTCACCCCTCAACTGCCCAGTGCTACGGGAGCCAAAGCCCTCAGAGCACCTACGACGCAAAGGAAGCAAGCAAGGCCACAGCCTCTCCTCAGTAAGAGCAATATTCATGCTCCAGTGTTCGTGGCCAGTTAATAAGAGTTTTTATTACAGTCTTTTTTCTTTTTCTACGAAGTGGTAGAAGCACACTGCACAGCACTGCAGAAGGTATAAATGGCAGCAGGTTTCACCTTCCATCCTTGCACCGCTCATGTACTCTTCAAGAGAGGAGTAAGTGCTGCACGCCCACAGCAGCGCGGCTGTCTGTGCATTGGTCTTAACTATATTGATCAAAAAGATTGAAGAGTGAACAGTGCTCAGCATCCCATCCTCCCCTGGCTCCTTGGGGGACCTGTCAAAACGCAAAGCTGCTCTGGGCACGGAGAGCAAGGCCACCAACAAAAGGGAAAACAAAGCGATGAGGTTCTCCACTGGAGAATCCCTTTGGGGTTTCCAGGACCCAGGGCACCAGCAAGGCCTGGAAAAGCTCTCAGCCCCCTCCAAAACGAGAGCAAGACCTGAGCCATGGGCATCTCTGCCTCCTGCCTTCACCCTGCTAGCCACTAAGAGTTGCCCAAAGCGTGCCTTTCCCTGGTGCAATGGCAGGAACTTCGTATGACCCTGCTGATTAATTCCTCTCCAAACATATCCTTTTTTTAAAAAAAAGGAATAAAATATCAAGCAAGCCCCAGCTTATCACTTCCAAGCGATGAGTGCCAGCATCCCCCCTTCCGCCAGGCTTATCCACAGCAGGGACCTCTCCTGCCACCAGCTTCGTCTCCAGCATCCGTCCTTCTGTGCGCGCGGAGGGAGCCCCGCTCAGCAGCGCTCATCTGCTCGGGCCCGGCGCGTGTGCAAGCAGGCATGGAACACGCCGGGCACGCAGGAGAGCATCTCCGAGAAACGCCACGGTGCTTCTTTCTTCTTGCACATTTTTCCTCATTATTTTGTTCTAATTTGGCTTTCCTGGTACCTTCTCTATTCAATAAAAGCCAAATGCAAACCGCATCCCTTAATCTCCGAAACAGCAGCTCACTGCTGAGAAAATAATATAGATGTAACTTCCAGCATCACACACTTTCTTTTCCATTTATATGCAAATGCCGACCTTTCACCCAAGCTGTCTCAAAGAAGTATTTCCTTAAAAATGCAAATAGCATGTTGCAGGCAGTTACTCTGGCTGAGTCTTTCTTATATTATTATTATTATTTCTTTTAACCTTACCAGCACTGTAAAACACAACTGCTAAACTGCACCCAGCTAATAATTACTTTTCATACCAAATCGAAAGCCTCCGTGGAGCCGATGTGTCGAAACACCAGCAGGAGAACGCAGCGCAGATGAATTTTTAGAGGTGGTTTTGGATAAGCCGTTGTCTTGGGCCAGGGGGAAGGAAGCAGCTCCAAGCCAGCGTTGCTGCCAAAGGGAACGAGCCGGCAGCTCAGGGTGAGGTTACGGGAGCATTTTGTGTCGTGCCAAACCCTTCCCGTGGTGCTGCTAACGTGCAGAAGCTCTCAGGAAGGGGAAAACAACCTGCGTAAGCTGGGGAGGTTTGCGTGGGGTAAGCACAGCGGGCACAAGGCTGAGCCCACCGGCATGGCCACTGTTGGACATTGGATGGCCTTTCCCACCAGAGGTGGCCTGGGAAGACCTTTAGGGCTCTGGGTGCATGCACATGGTGTACTTGTGGCTGCGTGCGTGCTCACGGCGTATCCGTGGCTGCACGTGGGTGTACGCATGGCCTTCTCTGTGTGGTACCAAGGGGCCCCAGTGCAGCATTAGGGCTCCTGGGGCTGAAGATGAGTGGGGAGAGGGTGGTTGAAGAAGGGGCAAGCAGCCAGGATGAGATGATGGATGCAGAGGGACAAACCAGATTCGGGGATTTCAGCTCCGAGCCTCCCCTAGTTCACCTCTCCTTCTCCCAGTTGGTGAGAGGGGTTAACCCAGTCCGGTGGCAGCGGTCCCAGCAGCTGCACACCGGACTGCCCCCAGCTCACATCTCCTCACCCACAGGGATGGGGACAGGGCTGTCCCCTCGCCCCGGGAGCACAAGCCCACCCCAGCAGGTTGAGGGGTGAAAGGAGGTATCGGTGAGCTATGAACCCAAAGCCCCCCCTTTCTCACAGGGGCTCTACACCCATGCAGGGAGGTGCTCCCAGCGCAGATGGGTGTCAGCCAGACCTCGTGGGACACACCGACCCAGCTCGGGTATTTGACACCCTGTGTCCCAGCTGCTCCATCATCAGTTTGGAAACTGGGAGAGGGGAGGAAGAGCAAGCCTGAGCGT
>NW_009259526.1:166129-171707 GCF_000687185.1 Egretta garzetta
GGAAGCCAAGTGTGTAAAGCAATGGTAATAAATGAGGTTCTTCACGTACAGAAATAGCAGGTGAGAAAAGCCCAGGGGGGTGGTGGAGGCCCCATCCCTGGGAACACCCAAGGCCAGGTTGGACGGGGCTGTGAGCAACCTGATCTGGTTAAAGGTGTCCCTGCTCCCTGCAGGGAGGTTGGGCTGGGTGGCCTCTAAGAGTCCCTTCCAACCCAAAACATTCGATGATTCTATGGTTCCTGGGACAGGGCAACACGTCCTTCAGCTTAGTACCTGTTTCTGAGCAGCAAATACAGATTTCCCCAGTGTGCAGGGAAGGAGTAAAAGAAAGAGGTGAGATACGAGCTGATCTTCCCTCTATTGTTTCAGTCAGCTATAGATTTATCTATCAACAGCTCTTTAGTTCCTTCCAGGCTTCAAGCCTCCGGAGGTTCCCCAGTATTGACTGCCACAGGCCAAGTGAATCTGAATCCACTCTGGGACCTCACCCTCAGCCCCGTAGGTGCTGGGCAAAAACACAGAGCTGCAAAAAACCCACAAAAGCTGCAAAACTCCACATTGCTTCTGTGCAAATTTGGCCCAAGCTGGGCACACAGAGGTGTCTGAGGGACACAAACTCTTTTGCCCCCAGCACAGGACTGGGGTCCACTCTCAACATTTGCTCAAGCCGGTGGTTTTCTGGATGGGGATTTCTGCTACGCGTGACACCAGGTCAGGCAGAGGAGGGAGAAGCTGCCTGGGGGAGCTGGGGAAGAGGCTGGCAGTGCCTCTGACGCAAGGTTCGATGACTAAGTGGGCTACTTCCCAGCTGCCAGCTTGTCTTTACGAGATTAAGCCTTCCCTCCCTGCTGCCATTTCAGAAGTGAAAAGTTGACACGGAAGCGTGTGTCACAGGGAGGCAGAGGGACAGAAGCAATAAGGCATAAAAGGAGGTGAGATCATCGCGCAGCAGCAGCTCCCCGGGGCGAGAGGCAGCGCTGCACCGTGCCCGCTGGCTCTCAGCCCCCCGCACCCCCCGCCAGCAGCCCCTCCCGTGGCACGGGCTCGGCACGCTCAAACCAAAGCTCATTTCCACACCAAACCTCCCGGACCAGGGGCACGCAGAGGCTGCCACGCTGCCCGCCACCTAACAAGGGGATTAAGCTGACCCTTCAAACGGCTTTATCAAAAAGGAGCCTCTGCCACAGCGCGTGGCTCTGCCAGCCGTAACGTCGCGGCCCCCCAGGATCATTGCTGCTGAACGGGGCGGCCGCTGAGCACCGTTTGCTTGAAAAGAAGGAGAATCATCAAATATGTTAAATTTATCGCCCTGCTGGCACCGCTCTTAGCATTTCTGCGGACCCCGTGTAATTGAAATTAAAGAAAGGCGAGTGATACCTTTCCGTCCTTCCTGCGCTTCCTCGGGAATATGAAGCGGGGACAGCAAGGAGGAGGGATGGGGCAGCAGCTGGGTGCCCAGGGGCAGTAGCTGGGTGCCCAGGGGCAGTAGCTGGGGGCCCAGGGGCAGTGCTCTCGGAGCGGCTTCCATCCCCCATCCAGCCGCTTGCATGGGCTGAGCCCACTGACCTGCCTCGGTTTTGCCCCGATGCCGAGCTCCATGGCCTCAAGTCACACCGGGGCAGGTTTAGGTTGGACATTAGGAAAAAATTTTTCAGTGAAAGGGTTGTTAAGCATTGGAATGGGCTGCCCAGGGAAGGGGTTGAGTCCCCATCCCTGGGGGGATTTAAAAGCCAGGCAGACGCGGTGCTTAGGGACAGGGTTTGGGGGTGGGATGGCAGGGGTAGGGGAACGGTTGGGCTGGGGGAGCTTAAAGGGCTTTTCCAACCCAAACGATTCTGTGATTCCATCCTGGCTGGGAGCGGGGAAGCCCCAAGCCCCCAGCTGTGTGCTGGCTCCCCAGACCCCGCAGCCAAGCATGTCCTCTAACTGGGAAGTTTCTCTCTCCTCCAAACCCTTCTTTTCCCAATCTTCCCCGTTCTGACGGGGTGTCCCTGCTCTCCCCAGCAATGCTCCCTGCTTGGTGGCTGAACGCAGCGGGGAAGCAGCCAACCTGCCAGAGCTGCTCTGCCGGCACGGCAGCGACCGGCCACCCCTCCCAGGCCCCTTTTTTTATATATAATATATATTTCATACATATATATATATATATATAAACCATCAGAGCAGCTCTCTCCAGAAGGCTATTAATCCTCTCCTGTCACTTGTGTTCTTGGAGAGAGCATTTCTCTGGGCAAAAGCAGCTAGTTGCTCGCTGACTAATTACATCAAAATATTGAGGGCAACAAACAAACCTTTAACTCCACTTGCCAGAAGCTTGCTAGATGCACAGCTTCAGAATCGCAGAGGAGAAACATATGCATCAGCAGGAGAAGCTGGGACTCAAGACACGCTCATGGACACGTCAGCTTTCAGAGGCATGAACTTACTTTCCTCTCTGCAGAGCCGCTCGAGCTGGGCTAAGTTTGCCCAAGATAACTTCACCCAGAACATCCCCCACTCAAGGCTTTTGATTTCTTGCAAATAAAGATTTTTTTTTTTACCTTTACCAGGGAAGGGAATTAATTTATTTTCTCTAATTCCTGTGCAGGCACTTGGATTTCAGGTACAGAGCGAGGACTGGACTCATGTACCCGAAGGAAAGCTCTTGCTTAGGTTTCAAGCCCCGTTACAAGAAGGTTTTCAAAAGCTCCTGGCTGAAATCAAGCAGCTTCTCTCAAAGCCCACCTGGGACCTTCGCTTATCCCAGCAGCAGCCTCCCCTTGGGACACAGCTTTGCAGACCAGACCCTTCCCCACCCCAAAACTTCCACCAGACATCCAGCCAAGAGGGTTCAGGGTTTGACTTCATTGCCATCTCATCACCCCACGTTGCCCGTACAGCCAGAATGGGGAAAGCCGGTGCTGAAAGAGGAAAGCCCAATTCTGCATTTAGGTGCTAAACATGAGGTTCTTCCAAGAGGATTTGGATGTCCAAGAGCTAAAATAGGTGACTCCAATGCAAGCCTTGACCCCAAACCCACAGCCGCCAGACAGACGTCGCCTTCCACCCCCAAGAGCTGCCTCTACGGGGCTGGAGAGCACCAGGGGCAGGGAAAGGTGGCAGAACCTGGCTCTGGAAGACCTGGGGCCATGCGGGTTAACCAAAGGCAGCTGCTGGGCAGGTTTCTCTGCGCTACGTGGGTGTTTCCATGCACAGGTAATTGGGTACTCATCACAAAACTTAACAAGCCGTGCTCGGGGAGCCCAGCAACACGCACAAGGCAGAGTTATTCAACATCAAATTGTCAGTTTTAAAGGGTTGGTCAAAAAAAGAAAATTCCAAAGCGCTCAGAGTGTCACCTACAGATTTTGCCAGCAATACCTTGGTGTTTAAATACCGTGTGCATGAAAGCTCCCCCAAAGCCATCTCTCGTACCTTATAATAATATTCACCAGGGGATCCTCCTAATGCGGGGTTTGAATCCATTGCTGTTGAATACACCTGGCTCCCTGGCTCGCAGAGAGCGCTCAGGTACACACGCCCGCGAGCTGCTGCTCCGAGCTGATCACGGTCCCCGGCATCGATCAGAAGGGTCTGATCGCACCCACGAGGAGCGAGAGGCTTCCCCAAAAACGGGCACAGCCCTGGCTTGCAGATGCTGTCCTAGGGTGAGCCATGTGCTTGCCAAACGGTTTCAAGTAAAGGAACGAAGAAACCCGAGTCTCCACTGCAGTTTATATTTAATTAGAGGAGAGGCAGCTTACGCAGCAGTTTCGGAAACATATTGTCTTACAGCACATTGGATATTTGTATCTTAACGGCTCGACATCGATTTCTTTTATGCAAAGGAAGAGGGGGGGAAAGGGAACCGCGTGCCCTAAGTCGTGTTAGCTCCAAAGAGATGCCTGTACCGCTTGGACTAATGTTTAGAGTAATCAAAGGCGTGAACTCATGTATTATGTATGGGAACGAGAGTTTTCAGTCTTCTGCAAAAAGGAATCTCCAGCGTTTGGTATTTTGTTAGCAGGCTGGCACCATATGGCTCTCCCCTGCTGATATTCTTTCACACCAGAACTTTATGTTCAGATGCTTTAGTTAATATTTTACCCAGCAAGCATAAACAAGATGCAAAGACTGCAGTCGACAGCAACCTTCTCCTAAACCATATACCCATGCTAACAGTGAAGGCGTCTTTCAGCAAGTAGTTTCCCAAACACGTGCCTGGCTTGCTTCCCCCCCACCCCCGGCCCTTCAGGGTCCAAGCTGGGCTGTTTACTTTCACCGCCTTAGCATCAAACAGAACACAAGCAGCAAACCCGAGGACGCTTTTGCTCCCTCCCTACTCTATTTTCAGGTTGGTCCAAGGCAGCACTGGATGCATGCGGGTGCCGCACAGGCACGAGGTGTACTTGTGTACAATTTAAGGCTGCATGTCTGCTTGGGTTTTGTTTCAGGCTGGATTTTAATCTCAGGAAGGTAGACTTGCCTCTTCTCCCCTGCCAGAGCAGGGATGGAGCCGCAGGCAAAGCTCACAGCCCGCGGGGAAGCCTCACCCGAGACAACAACACGGAGCATCCAACTCAAGGGGCTTTGCCAAGGCTTGTGTCTGCCCCCACCCTGCCTCAGGTTATGCACAAAATCACTTTGGAAAACTACAGCTTGGAGATTTGGCTCTAAATATTACATCTAGATTTCCTCCACCCTCCAATATTCTCCTTATTCTTTAATATTCTTAAAACAAATAGGACCTAACAGATGTCTTTCAGCCTGCACTCTTATTAATGAGAATATTGTAAGAATGGAAATCAGGTCACAAATGTTTAATACTTTGTTTAAAAAGTCTTCAGCTTCTTTAAAGAGTTCCACTAATCCCAACATGACAGATGTACAAGGCAGTTTTGCTTGGGGCAGATTAAAATTCTCGCTCTGATTTGCTCTTTCATTTGGTCTGATTAAAATAACATTGCAATTTTTTTTAATGTACTGACTTCAAAATAGAAAAGGAAAGAAGAAAAAGTGACCAGTAAAGGCCAACGTGATCACAATAAAAGCAAATTTATTGTTGTTGAGATAAAAAAGCAAGACAAAAGGAACCAAGGGGCAGCCAGCCCATGCCCAGGTTAGCATTAAAGCTGTGTTAAAGATAAAAGGGGGACCTTTCCAAATTATGGTTTTCCATTTGAAAGTGTTTATTAATCTATTCTCTCTGAAGCAAAAAGTTCAATGAAAGACAAAGATCAAAAGTATTTTAATGCAGGTGAAAATTATATTTTTTATCTTTTTTTTTTTTCTTTTTAAACCAAACTAAAATGAAAAGCAGAGTATTACGGAGTGGTGTCACTTCTGCTGCGAGACTGACGCTTGCTGGGAACAGCCCAGCTGGCAGGATAAGGGAATCTCAGCTGCCCTTTCCTCAACAAAGTGCCCAGAAATTCCCCGTTTCCTCCCCGACCCCCCTGCACACCAGACCACCCTTCCCTGGACAAGCTTGCACAGATAACTTCATTTCTGCACTGCTAGAAAGCACGCCGGCACCTGCGTCACATCTGAGCCCACGCGTGGCAATGGATACACCAGGATGCTCCGATGGGATGGGCAG
>NW_009259526.1:171993-174344 GCF_000687185.1 Egretta garzetta
AGTGCCGGGTCCCCCCCGGGCACCGCTGGACCAGTTTCATCCAGGCATGGCCTCACCAAAGGCTCCTGTAGCGTGGACGGAGGCATTGCTTTAAAAAGCAACCAGTGATGTTCAAAATACAGTACCCTGGAGGGCAAACTCCTGCTTAAAGGGACCAAGGCTGTTAGCCTGGACCTTTCTGGCCCAGAAACCTTCCCCACCTGCAAAACCACAGCAAGGCCTCACCAAAGTCCTGTAGGGGTGAATAACCTCAATAACAGAAAACCCCCACTTTTGTGTTGTGTATGTAGCCATTTTTCCTTAAAAGTCCAACTTGTGCCTTCCATAAAAATAAAAAAGTCCACAGAAAATCCGCAAAGTGTTCCAAGTTTTCAAGGAGTTGCTCCGTTCATGTGATTTTTAATGTTTCCATTCTTTAAATAGAAGTGTTCAACACACATTCGTGCCTTCGAGGCGTCCTCACCTCGGTGCCCGCCTCCGGCTGCTCCCAGGGCAGAAACAACCAACAACCTCCCCTCCAGCACAAGAAGCCGCGGCAAAGCAGCCCCGAGGGGCTGAGGGATGCCCTCCCGCGCTGCTGCTCTCGGGAGGGGGAAACCCAGCAAATCTGCGTGGGGAGGAGGACTTGGAAACCGCTCTGCACCTCCTGTGGCTCCCTCCCGTCCCAAAGGGCCAAGACACCGCGCGGCTGCTCCCAGCGAAGCAGCTCCCGAGCTCTGCCAGGGCAAACGCTGCACTTTCAGAAATTCCCTTCCACGGATTAACCTGCCAATAGAGGAAACCTGCTTCCTCCAAATACACACGCACAGAGCCCTTTGCTCCTTGGTGAAAATATTTAGGGGGAGCAGGGGGTGGCAAATTTCCCTCCCACATCTTTGCCCCAGCCCTGCTCTTTGCCATCATTCCTGACCTTGCTCCCAGATGCCAGAGTAGAAATCTCACGTAAATTCATCTCACTCTACAAGCAAGGTGGTCCAAGGCATTTCTCCCACCCCAGAAACTTTTCATAGCCTGTGCTTATCACCATGCCTCTCTATTTACGCCACGATCTCCTCTCTAAGGACTCAACGGTGGGTCAAGTTTCTACTTTGCAAAGGTAAGTAGGCTCAGAAGCAACACAGAATATTTTAAGACGGGAGGTTTCACACAAGCCAGCCTTAAGGATGTTAGAGATGCCGGGGGACTCTGCACCACACAGCCACTGGTCTGTAGGTGGTGGAGTTATTCTTTGCAGAAACCAGCAAACCCCAGAAGACAGGTGGAAAGAAAGGCGGGAAGAGCGAGGTTTCCTGACAGCAACTTCTGCCCCATCAAATCTCTAGAAATATCTGGGAACTGAGAGGAGAGGCAGGAGTTAATCCCAGCCTGATAGTCCCTTCCACACAGCCACTGTAGGGCTACCTCCAAAAAGCCAAATAAACCCCGGGGTCTGGAGCCACCTTAGCCTCCCTCCTGGGTGTCAGCATCCTTGCCTGCACAGCCGGGCAGTAAACAACATTTGCACACCAAATAACTCAAAGAGGGGATTTCCTGGGGAAAGAAGAGTAGCACATGGTGTTGTGTTCCTAACTCTTAAATTTACACCGTGGATCCCCCACCTTCACCACCCGCGTAGGAGAAAGGTGAACAGTTATAAAGTGACGACAGGAGATGTCCTTTGTCAGCAAGGAAAGAGCTCAGGCAACCGAGCCGTGCGGTTCCCGGCTGTAAAACTGAGTCCCTTCCGTTTACGATCTGCCACACGCACACAAAGTGAAGGGGGGATTGGGTCTTGCCCCCCACTTTGCCATTAAACTCTCACATCTGACTTCCCAGCGGTAACGCGATGCTTTCCCCCGTCTCCCTCCCCTTCCCACGGCTGATTTCATGTCTTCTGGGAAGCCCAGCCCAGCCGTGGCGATTTCCCCCGCATGCTCCGGCCTTTACTGTAAACCTGCCGCTTCCCCTCGTCACTCCGCTCTCGGGGGGCAAAGGGTCCCCCCCCAAACCTTCGACTGGGGCAGATGCCAGCACCCCTTGCAAGAATAAGTACCCCCGTGTTGCAAAAGGAGGGCTCTATCCCTCGCTGCAGAGGGAGCTAGGGACCATTTTGCATTGCACCGAGTGATTTTGGGGGCTCAGGATTATAAACTCACCTGCCCTCCTCGAGCCCTGATGCAGAATTCACATTGGGATTGGGGGAGGGAGAAGAGTTTATATCCCCGAGCTCCAAAAGCTGTGTAATTCAGCCCGGTCAGGGTGCTTTGCTGACTTAGGGTGCACTGTTCCCCCCCACACCCCGGGAGCAGCAGCATGCCCCATCAAGAAGCCAAGTCTGCAGGCGACACCCCAAGGCCGAGGCTTACGGTGGG
>NW_009259526.1:174536-174943 GCF_000687185.1 Egretta garzetta
CCTTTCTCTCCCACCCCAGCCCGGGGCCATTAAACCGACACCGCCCGGCTCTATAAAAGAAAAGCCGGGGTGGGGGGCTGCTCCCCCCCTGCTTTGGGGACACGGATGAGCCCGGGGGCAAAGGGACCGGGCACCGAGCACGGCTGGGGCGGGAGGGGTGGTGAAAGGGGGAGGTCTGGGCTCCTCACGGGATGGGTTCTCCCCCGCTTCCAGCCCAGGGCTTGCCCAAAAGGGAGGGGGCACCCTCTGTCCCAAAGCCACCGACGCCACCCTTGGCAGTGACCCTAAGCACCGTCCCGCAGCGGGACGCCCGGCCGAGCCCCGGGACGCCCCCTGCCGCGGATCCCAGGGGGGGTGGGCTGCATTTCTGGCTTTGCCCCCGCTCCCCTCGAGAGCCCCCGGCCACC
>NW_009259526.1:175225-175719 GCF_000687185.1 Egretta garzetta
TGTGGAAAGAAAGAAAGAAAGAAAGAAAGAAAGAAAGAGAGACAGAAAGAAAGAAAAAATAAGTTATCCTTGGTTTTCCCGAGGCAGAGGGGAAGGGAGGGGAGAGGGCAGGCGGCTTTGCGAGAGCCCCGAAGGGGACGAGCGGTGCCCGGGCTGCTCGGGCCGCAGCAGCAGGCGCGGGTTTGCGCTTTGCAACGTGCGCCTGCTCCAATCTGCGCCGCTCGGGAACAATAAACAGGATCATACAAAGAAGTGGAAAGGCGGCATCTTTGCTTCTGGTTTCTA
This sequence comes from Egretta garzetta, assembly GCF_000687185.1. NCBI lineage: Eukaryota > Metazoa > Chordata > Aves > Pelecaniformes > Ardeidae > Egretta > Egretta garzetta. Next base: position 175,511 of record NW_009259526.1, read on the forward strand.
TGACAGCATCAGAGAGACAAACCAACTACAGATGAGCCGACGAGAGAGAGGGAAAGGGAAAGAAAAAAAAACACACAAAACAAACAACCAAAACCTAAAAGTAGCGGCAGGGCGATGGCGAGGATTTAGCCTGGGCTTTTTGCACTTGTTTTCAGCTGCTGCTGGGAGCGAGGGGGCTCAACAATAGCGGGGGGGGAGCGGAGGGCACA
>NW_009259526.1:177559-179741 GCF_000687185.1 Egretta garzetta
GTGAGTGATTGCACCCGAGTTGATTCATAATTAATATGCACGAAGCTCGGGGCTCCTTTGATAGCGAGAACACAAAAGGACGGGCGAGCGCGACAAGCGCTGTGCCGCGTCCCCCCCCGCGCATCCCCCCGCGTGGTACGGCCCAATAATTCCTAATAGCAGCAAGCAGCGAGTGACAGATGCCCTGGGTTAGCACAGCTCCAGCGAAAGTACTTTACAATATTTATTGGTGGTTAGGAAGATGACCTATCACCATAAAGAACAGACTGGGAAATTTATCGCCTCTATGAACCTGGAAGTATTGCATATTAGCCGATATACATATTCAAAAGTGAGTGCTTAAAAGGTGTATAAATATTATTTTTTTTTTCCCCTCCCGTGAAAGAGGAAAAAAAAAATAATAAAATAAATAAATGACACTACATGTTCCCAGCGGACATCGCCTCACCCCAGGAAGGATGGAACACAGCTCAGGCGTTTTGGGCTCCGCGATGGGAAGGAGAATAACCTAAGGAGAAGTCCTAAAAGCAAGCGGTGACTGAAATAGTTTGGGGATTGTTTCTAAGCGAGCAGGGTGCGTGTCCTTCCATTACCTGTGTTTTCCTCCCAGAAAGAACCACACTTTCCAGGAGCTGGCGTCACCTTTCCTTGAAAATGCTTTTCTTGGGTGGAGCCCCGGCCCTCGCCGAGCTGGAGGGAGGGGGGCTCTGGGGGAGCCCCTGGCACCGTGCAGCTGGAGGGTCGTTAGCCCAGCCCATCCCCCTATCCCCCCAAAACCGGGGGATTAGCACTTGGATTGCAACTTTTCAGCAACAACGGTGGGAAAAGCAGCATGCTGCAGCCCCACGGGGGGCACCTTTCCCCCCGGCCCTTCCTCCTGCACCCTCCCGCCACCCCCAGCATCGCCGAGGCGATCAGGACTTTGCTGTCCCCTTAATGAAAGTTTCCAAAAAGATGCACGACCTCACAAATGGACGGAAACCCCAGGAGCCTTTTGAAAGCTGAGGGGCAGAGTCCGGCAGGGAAAGCTGGACCCAGCAGCCCCAGCCAGCCCCCTCCAGCTCCCCACCACCCTGCTCAAGTTGGGTGCAAGCAGGAGGGGGGGAATAAAGCCCTCCCAAGCTGCCCATGATTAGATCTGCCAGACACTTCCCTGGCAGCGTGGGCTTGGGTGAGTGCTGGATGCAGCCCCAGACCATTACAGGGTGCATGGCCCGGGAGAGCAGTTTGATTTTCCATCCTGGGCCTTTTATTGAGGAGAGGGTGACAGAAACACTAATTTTAAACTGTTCAGGCCACTTTGGAGGTTCTTACGATACCCATTTCCACAGCTTGCAAGCCTGGTGTGCTCCTAAACCATTAACATAAAGGAGGGATTCAGCAGAGAGTACTCCTGAAAAGCCGTTTTCTATCTCCTTTGGACACACCGCGAAGACAGGGATATTTTACATCCTAAACCTTTGGCATTCAGAAATTCTATTAAACTCTTATCTGCAGGCGGCAGGCCTGGTGCTACGCTGCATCTCCATTGTTCTGCACCCGCGATAGAATCAAAGGGAGGGACGGGAGGACTCAGCTCCTCTCCGCTCCTGGAGCTGTGCCTGGTCCTTTCCACCGCTATTGCATTTAGAGACCTAATGCTAAAACTTGAGAAACAAAAGCACAATGGATAGGCTTAAAGGCAGGAGGGGAGCGTGTTTACTTGCACGTGTTTCCACATAAATTTGGGCACACATGCACACAAACCATGGGTGCATGAACATGCACACACCTGCAAACATACCTGTGCCTCTCCGAGTGTCAGAGCAGATGAATTTTATTGTTGCTGTGGTTGCATTTATTAACGCACAACGCACCTAGGAGCCCTAAGGCAGCTGACAGCTTTGACACCGTTCTACTGCGCTGTGGGTTGCGAGAGGGCGTTTGGCTTTGCTTTGTTCCCAAACTCCCCCTCAAACCCCCCCAAAACGCTGCACCCCGGCAGCGCCTTACCCAGAGTTTCCAGTTCCCACCAACTTCAGCGGCCGGCAGGAATTCCCCTCTCGCAGCCCCCAAATCCTTCCCCAGCCCCTGAAGATCTCCGGGTCAGGCCCGGCCACCAGATCCGCCCCCCCCTCACCCCAAACACCACCCCCCCCCCCCGCTGGAGGAGCCGGCGGGGAGAGCGAGGCCAGGCGCGGGG
>NW_009259526.1:180023-181255 GCF_000687185.1 Egretta garzetta
CTTTCTTTTTAAAAGAAAATCCTTCCTGTGCTCATGTTTTCAGATCAAGCCTTTCAGGTCGGAGATTATTTAAAATTAAACTGCACTTGCTTGCGTAAATACAGACATAAAAACCAGCGCTCTGCATTTCGTTAGCGTCTCCGAGTTTATTTCAAAGTAAATTATATCTCAAACTTTGTGCATTTGTAATTGGCACCAACTTCTTCGGTTACCAGCTGGGGGTGAAAGATTTCCTCCCCCCCCCCCCCTTGTTTCTTTCTGAAAGCTTCTATGCAGATGGGCTGGCTGCCTTAATGCCTCAGACTACAATTAGTGCTGTTGTATGCCGAATAGAAATGGCCAGCATTAATATTGTATATGGAACAGCTGAAGGGTTGCGAAGAAACCTGCCCACTACAGGCCCCTGGCAGATGGAACAACATGCGCAGGCACAAAAAAAAAAAAAAAAAAAAAAAAAAAAAACTTTTAATAACCCTTTGCTCGCTCTCCGGCGCGCCCCTTCTCCCCGATTTGGGCGGTTCCTTCCCGAAGAGGCAAGGTCTTTGTCTAACCCAAATCTAGAGCTCTTTTCTCCCCGAAGAACAACAATTGGAGCAATCACCATCCTTTGCAAAAGGCACCTCGCATTATCCCCAAACTTTCTCCTTTGTGCCTCGGTTAATGCAGGCACTGAAACACCCAGCTGAACAGGCACGAACTAACTTTATCTTTAATAACACCCCCTCGCCCCTTTATTATCCAACGACGTGCAAGAGGAATAATAATAAAAAAAAGCCATGCAAAACCAAACCACCACCACCACTCCCCCAACAGAATTATGACCAGAAGCGGCAGAAAACAGGATTTTCTCCTCCCCCCCCGCCTCCCCTTCCCTCCTCGGCTTTTGTAATTAGGTGAAACCCGCGGCAGCGGGGACAAAGCCCGGCCGGTGCCTCGGAGCAGCAGCCCCGGGGGCCGCGCACCCCCCCGCACCCGTAGCCCTTGGCAGCTGAGCCGGGAGCAAAGCGGGGCGGGGGTGGAAACGAGCCCAGGACCCCGCTTGCTCAACGCAAACACGGGAAACCTGCGCTCTGAAATACGCTCGGGGAACCGCTTTCCACCACGCCAGTGTGGGGTGGGGGGGAAACACCCTAAAAACAAGGGGAGAGAGTTTGCGGGTGTCCCCCCCCCGTCCAACCGAGCCTCTTTGCCAAGGCGTGGCTTCGGCAGAGGTAAGCTGCTGTACAGAAGAA
>NW_009259526.1:182018-184230 GCF_000687185.1 Egretta garzetta
TGGGCTGGCAGGGCTCTGGGCATCCGGGACCTCCTGCGTGCCCAAATCTGTTCAGAAACGCACGCCGAGTCTGACGATGGCCACACACAGCTCCTTGGATGCTTTGGTGGAGTCCAGGGTGCAGGGGAGGAAGGGAAAAGAGGGAATTGCTTCTGGGAGAGATCCGAAATGGAAGAGGATGTCCCTCTGCCTCAAAGGACAGATGGCAACATTGGACTGGACTGATCCCAGCTGGGGAAAACTGGCTACAGGCCAGTGAGGAACACGCTCACGGGCCTCCCAGATGGAAGCTCCTTGGATGCTTTGGTGGAGTCCAGGGTGCAGGGGAGGAAGGGAAAAGAGGGAATTGCTTCTGGGAGAGATCCGAAATGGAAGAGGATGTCCCTCTGCCTCAAAGGACAGATGGCAACATTGGACTGGACTGATCCCAGCTGGGGAAAACTGGCTACAGGCCAGTGAGGAACACGCTCACGGGCCTCCCAGATGGAAAAGCAGGGAAATAGTTACCAGGAAATAATAATAATAATAATAATAATAATAATAATAATAATAATAATAATAATACAGCTAACCAGGATTGTGATTAATATGTGTGATAGCACTGAACTTCGTTACCCCGCTGGCTTGGAGGGCAAAGTGCCTTCTCTAGGTTGCGTGACTCACCGTGCTGTGCTCCTTACCCCAGGTGAAAACAAGGCCAGCTCCTTCTGTGGGGCAGCCCTGCCCTGCAGAGAGGGGAAGGTGCCATTTCCAAAAGCAGGAGTGAGGAGGGAATGCCTGGCAAAAAGCCTGACTGTCAACGTCAAAGCTCAGCACCCTGACCCAGGAGGGCAAAGCAGCGCATTTGCAGCGGGGGCGAGCCCACCCAGGCCGCAGCCCGGGTAATTTGGGAAAGGGAGAGGGGAAAAGCCTGCGCTTGGAGGGACAGGTGGCACCAGTAATAAGGAGCCTGGGACAAAGCTGATATTTAACTGAAGGAGAGCTGAATGCAATTTATCTCAGCAGGGCATGCCTGTATATGTGGGTAATTTTTTATTTTATAAACATAAGGGGGGATGCGGTTGGAATAAAGGTTGGCAAAGAATGTAGAACAAGAGGCTAATTCAGGCTTTGGTGCAAGATCCCGGGCTGAACTCTTTGTTGAATACATCTAACTCCTTAATCCAGATTTCTTTGAAGGCAGAGCGCTGGAAGAGGGAGCGGGGAGGAACAGCTTTGCTGGGTTGGGGCAGGGGGTGGGTGAACATCAAAGTGCACCTTTGCTTCTGCCCATCCATCCCGGTCTTCTGCTGGTCTCAGGGAGGTCTAAGAAAATAATAATAGTAATAATCATTATCATCATCATTGGATTAAATTGAAGGTCAGGGGTTTGAGCAAAATTAAACGTGTAACTGTTGAATAGGTGGGCTTTTCTTTTTTTTTTTTTTGAGATCCTTACTTTCGGAAGGGCCTGGGTAAGCCACGCTTAGCTCAGCCGGCTGGATACAGCTCAGGAAAGGAGCTGGAACTGGGCCCCCTGCGCAGCTACATCTGACTGCACAGATCTCCCAGCAGAAGGGGGTGTGAGACAGCCTGTTGGGGGACTGGCACCTCTTCCGTCTTTGAATTAGCAGCTCTGTCGTCGCAGAATATTCTGTGCTTTATTGTCCCTTCAATCCCCACCTTGGAAGATGAGAGGTGACATTGCGGAGAGCTCTGCACTTGGAAAATGACTTTCAGAATTGCGTTCTGGCAATTTGAAACTTTCGCTCTCTCATCTTCAGCCTCTTGGGGCTTTAATGGGAGACAGCAAAGTGCCTCTTCCTCCTCCCCTCTTTTCTTTTCCTTCCCTGTTTTCCTGCAGCTGCAGCAGCCGGGCTTCAGCAAGGTCACTTCATTCCATTGCTTCCTGCTTGCAGGAGATCTCAAATGAAGGGGTGTTGGGCGCAGCCTGTTGGGATGAAACAGCCTTCACTCAGCTCCAGCAAGCAGGGAAACGAAACCCATTCACAGGGGCTCCAGGCTTGCCCGCCCTCCCTGCGCTTCGGCCAGGGAAAAGGTAAGGACACAGAGGAGCAAAAAGCAGAGTAAAATTCGCCCATCCTTGAGCTGGAAGCTGCTGTCGTCTGTCTGGCAGAGGGAGCCCCCAGAGGTGCAGGCGCAGGCCCTGTAGCTCCCTTTTCCACTCCTTGGTGTTTTCACCAGCATCTCACCCTGGTTCTTGTCTGCCCTC
>NW_009259526.1:184244-198331 GCF_000687185.1 Egretta garzetta
CGCCCCCCCTCCCCCGGCGAGGCCGAGCGGGCCCTGGCTCCCTCCATCCTCCGGTCCCAGAGCACAGTGCAGAGGTGGGAGCTTAACCCCTTTGGGCTCTGGGCTGGCCAGCGGTGCGAGCCTCCCCCCCAGGTGCCACTGGCCTTGTTCCTGTGCAGGCGTTAAGGGGAGCAGAGCCAACCCCGGAGCTGAAGGGAGCACAAATGGGAACGGGGAAAACCCACAGAAACTCCACTGATAGCTGGATGGCTCCCTGCCGTGGGTCCTGGGAAGCCGTGTGGCTCACATGGAGAAAGACCAAAGGCTATTCCATCCTTTTGTAGGCTGTGATTTCTGCTGATGCACTGCCAGACCAGGGGGGGTTATTCCATGTCTGCAATTTTACATCTGAAAAAAAAAAAAAAATTCCGCCAGGACATTTCACTGCGCACCCCGCCACCGTCTCACCAGCAGCCTGTGTTACGCTTTCCTCCTCTTAAACAGCAACCCTGGCCCACAGCAGCCATGGCTTTCTCGCAAAGAAGGGGATCATTCCAATTATCTGTTGACTGCTTCTGTCTCAAATCTCTTCCTCCAGCACCTCTCTCATCGCTGCGCGAGGGGAAGCCAGGGAAGCGGTATGCAGATATTGTCAAGCTCAACTTGATAGGTACTGTCAAAACTGCCAGAGTGTGGTGACAATAAACATTTTAGCTGGCTAACAATTTGCTGCAAAAAGGGTTGACCCTGAAATCAAGTTCTGCTGTAATGAACACTTTGCCTCCAAATATTTGCATTTTTGCTGACAAGGTTCACTCTCCAGGAGATTTCCTCCGCCCGTGAGCAATCTGCCTTCAGAGGAGATGGAGGATGCGTGCGGTTTCCCGAGGCAGTTCGTTATCTGGGGTACGGGGGGGACGTGCACGTCCCCAAAACCAGCAGAGCCACCGTGGATGGGGGATGCGTGACCCGGGGAGCTGCTCAGCTCCGGGGTGTTGCTCCCTCTCACTGAGAAAGCCCTTCTCTTTTAGGTTCTGCACGGCAGAGAGTGCAATGCTGACAACGCAAAACTGAAAGCCATGATTAGCCCCATTTAACAGATGGGGAAACTGAGGCACGTGGCGATTCGGGAGCACGTTCGGACTGTCTTTGCTGAGCCAGGGAGGGAGCAGCCAAGCAAGCGGCAGTCAGTGCAGCCTGCCTGCTCTCCAGGGCTGCCCCAAAGCGGGGCGGGAGGAGGCTGAGCCCGCGCTGGCACCCTCAGCAGCTCTGTTTGGTGCTGCAGCTGCTCCCCGCCTCCGAGCGCACGGGAAGCTGGGGCTGCCCACCCTCAGGAGCTGCTGCTCTGCATCTTCTTCCAGCCTCTTCGAAGTGACAAGTGATTTGACCGAGGTTACACAGAGAGTCAGTGGCAGAGCTAGGAGTTAAGTATTGTCTTCCGTAGCCCGGAGTCCGACAGCCCAGCTGGCTCCACTGTATCAGAGAAGATGCTCAGAATTCCCTTGCTGCAAAGGCAGAGACGCAATGCTCACGTGTTTGAGGATTAAGTTTCTCAGGACAACTATATTTGCAGGGATGACCACCACCTTGGTGGGCATATTTTTGTCTGCTCCCATTAATGACGGGCACATGAGCTCTGCCCAGTTCCCCAGGGGCAGGGTTCCCAGCCTGGACTGGGAGGATTTACTTGCACAGCGCAACTCTGTGGAATAAGCGTCCTCCAAAGCTCAGTCGAGCACCTCCTGCGCTCTGCACCAGCACAGGGAAAAGCTGCCGGGTTCCATCCCACAATTTCCAAGATGCTGCATGCGGGAACGGGTCTGCGCACACCCTCACGGCCTCAGGTCTCACACGTGTGATTTGTCCCAACGTCGGGAATGGGGCAGAGCGGCAGCAAGGGCAGGGTGCTGCTTTCTAGCTGAGGACTTCAGCATCCTAGCTGCTACAATTAATCCTTAATACTGGGAAAAAAATTCCCAGGTGAACACGAAGGCTATCATGAAAGCCTAGGCGGTAGGAGCTCTGGATTTCATTTCCACTCCTGCCACTGATTTTTGCAGGTGGCCATGGGAAAGCGTCTTCACCCGCTGACACTTGGCTTCCCTCTTCTGAGTAAAAGGTGCTCAGAGCACACCCTGCCTCTCACCTCGTCTTGGCAGCGCTTGCCAGAGTGGGGCTGTGACTTGCTTGAGATCCCTAAATTCCTAGCAAATACACAATAAATTGTAATAAAACTTCTCGCTGCTGGAGGAAACCAGGGAGGGGGGGACGGACAGAAAGAATCCTTGCAGGTTTGTAAAAAGGACATAAAGGGAAGAAAAGCACAGCTTATTTCATTTTTATCTCCCTTCCCCTCCCTGCTGTAATGAAAGGCAATTTTCACTAGCAGAGTGTTGTCATTTTGCCGAAGAAAAATTCACAGTTTTGGCCAGAGTGTGGTTTTTTTCCTTTTTTTTTTTTGTACCCTGCTCATGACAGAGAGCGGTTGCATTTCTGGCAGCAGCAGTAGCGCTGTGCCTTGGAAGGCATCCGGGCCCCCACCTTGATGCTCTCCAGCTCTGCCGTCCCGCACGGTGCCTCCTCCCCGGGCTCGCCGTGGCCATCGCCCCCCAGGCCAGGTCACATCGGCTGGTGAGGAGCATCTCAGAGCAGCAGCCTTGGCTGGCTGGTCACCAGGCAGTTTTGGCACAGAAGCATGGCAGGATACTACCGAAGGAGCCTGCCGGTGGGAGGGGGGCAGGGTTAAACACAGAGTTTCTCATTTAGAATGCCGGGTGACATGCAATGCACTAAATGAGTACGAATTATTTTGGACAGATCCCATAAACTCGGCACTAACATGGTAGTTAATACCAGCGAGATAACTCAACGCATGCCGCTGTGCCTGGTTTTGCCTGGCCAGCCCACGCAAATACCCACAGAGGAACACGCAGGGGCACCCACACCCCTGCGAGCTTCTCCCTGTGACCCTTCCATAGGTCTCTGTCTGGATTTTTCTCTCATGCTTCTTGTTACAAGGGAGTTTCTCAGCACTGGCAAACTTCATTACAGTCCTCTTAGTCCTCCTGGGCTTCTCCATCTTCTCCATTACAAACTCTGGGAGCCACTGGGAAGAAAACACCCTGGTTAAAGGCTACCAGGCAAGTTCTCCGGGTCGCCATTGCCTCCAAAGAGATGATTTTCTCCTTTTCCTTCTTCTTCCCCTCGTTCCACCCTCTCTGGCACAGGACAATTACCACAGCTCGGAGACACAGACCACGAGCCCCTTGCCAGCTGAGCCATTTCACCCTGTCCTCGTTGCAAGCCGTGCTGGGAAGCCCATAAAGCACAAGGGAGGGATAATTACTAGTCCCAGCACTGCGGTGATAATTAATACTCTGCTAAAAGGAGAGCTTGTCAGGTCAGGGAGCAGAAGGAGGGATGGGAAAGCAAGTAGGCAAAAAGAAAACCTGAGCAAAGGTTTGCGGTGAGGAAGGGGCTGGGGGCAAGGGGGTGGGAGGAGCTGTGGGGTGCGGGTGTCTGGGGCGATGGGGATGGGGTCTGTGCTCACCCACAGGCTGCTGGGGAGGAAGGCAGGCATTTCGCCCCCGTCGGTGGGCTGTCAGGGAGCTTTACTGTGCATCGTATCACAGGACCCCCTCCCATCCTCCCGTCATCACGAACGGGCTGAGAGCCAGCAAAACCCTGCAGCCAGCAACACGCTGCGCCAATCTGGACCAGAGCATATTTGCCCCCCTGGGGAGGTGAGAGGGGTCGGGCGATGACGCCCCCAGGTTTTGCCAGCGCGGTTGAACACGGAGGCTGAGCAATGCCTCCAGCCTGGGGGGGCTCCCTGGCAGCCCCCGGTGCAGAGCCGCAGCTCGGGGTGTCCCCTGCTTCCCATCCTCTTGACAAGCCAGGGAAAAGCACTTTGCTCGACGGGGCCCTGGGTCGGTCGGTGTCTGCCAGCCGAGCTTCTGCCTCGAGCGGGGGTACTGCAGCAAAGGCCATTTGTATTTGTCTCCATCTCAATGACTGCAGCTCCTCTCCAGCAATTTGGGCTCCCTCGGATACAGGCATTTCCCCAGGAGTCTGCATCTCACTGCCCGCGTGTCACAGGGACCGGGAGTGATTTCTGCTCTCCTATTGCTCACTTTTAATGTAAAAATCTCTTCTTTGGGAAACAAGCGCTATTCTACTTTCCTTCCTAAAAAAAAAACCAAAGTCTGTTATTTAGCAAACAGTTTTGATTTCCAGGCCAGACTAGCTCCATCCCTGAGCAAGCATCCCGCAAACCTCAGATCAGGAAAGCGGGAGGTGCAAGCGAGCTGGAGCGTCTGCTCGCCCCCCTCGTGCACACAGAGACCTCCTCGTCCCCCGAGTTACGGCTCTCCCCTCTTCACGAGCTTTCTGAATTTAAGACCTTCTTCACCATTTGGGGGACATCAGAGTCCACCTTTCACTTGAGGTTGTAGAAGAAAACGTTGAAGAAATATAAGTAATTCCATGGTAGCAATGGGGCTCTTGAAACCTCAACTTCATAAATCTAAACTCAATAAATCTGAGCAAGGTGAAGCGTAAGAGAGAAGAGGATGTTAGCCAGGGAAAGGTGGGCTTGGGGCTTTCCCCCACCAGAGGCCTCTGGATGGCCTTGGGCAACTGCGTTCCTTCTTCTTTCCCTTCATCTCATCACCTGAAGGATCAGCAAAATGCCTCCGGATGCGCTGCCTATCAGCCCGCTTGCACCAGCCGAGTTGAACCAAAAAAGGCAACCCAGAACCCATGGTAAAGGGTGAGAGAAACAGAGAAGCACTGGCAAGGGAGAACAATATGTTTTCAGACAAGATTTAGAAAGAAATGTTATGTTAATACTAGTTTGGCGTCATACTGTCATAACACCATCAAAATGACATGCTGTCACCACTAATACGACTGTTTAGGGAATATGCAACATGAACAAAAAAGCAATTCGCTTAGAAACAAACTGGGATGAGTCTATATTGTAAGAAAACAGAAATATGCTGCAATCCAAGGGAGGACCAGACAAATGCTCCGTGCTTTCTGATGACAGAGACGCAGACGGGGACCAGAAGCTCTGAACAGAACTTGCTCCTTGTTTTCCATGGCCTCTTAGCCTTCGCGGGGATAATCTGCTCATAAGAAACAGTTTAAGGACAGCTGTTCTGGCATTAATTAAAAAGCCCTACAGTCCTTTCCTAATAAAACCACTTCTCTTCTAAGATCTTCTTCCTCGATTTGTTTTAATACCTGTCCCTAATTAAGCCCGGTGAGAGGAATTCACTACTTCAAATGAGTTAAAAACGGATGTTCTCAAGGCACCTGCATCTGAAGAAACTTATTTTTGAGGTCCATGAATTAAATTAAGAGGGGGCATTTTCAAGCTGATTGCTCCCTTTTGATTAGCACAAACGAGCTGCTCCACCGGTGCCGCGTTAAAAATCGGCGCGCTTGCTTTTCCGCTTAATTTGGAGCGAGTTCAGCTGTTAGGGTGCTAAATAGGCACATTAAAGGCTACGGACCTGGGAGCGCATTTAGGCTGAGTCCTTTGAAAAGGAGATTCAGCATCCCCTCACCTGGAGATACCCCTCTCCACCCAGAGCTGCAGCACACGCTGCCCGACAGCGCTGGCAGCCCCTTGTTGACCAACAAAATTCTGGCACGAGCCCTGCCGAAGCCTGGCAACCGGGCTGCCAGCATGGCAATGGCAGCTGCTGCGCACGGGGAAAGTGCTCTTAAAAATAACACGGCTGAAACCCGTTAAAGAAAATAAAAATAGAAAATAGGCAAGAAAACGAGGCTGCGTGTGGAATGGAGAGCGGGGAGGATGTTAGGTACATTTATAACTCTAGCCTGCCCCAAATTTTCCTGGACTTCTAATCCAATGCTTCTTCACTACAAGCAAGCCAGATGTTTTGGGGGTTTTTTTGGTCAGAAAGAGACAAATTTTCCTGCTTTTTTTTTTTTTTTTTTTTAAACTCTTGCTGATGTGATCAAAATTGAGAGCTGAGTTGTACCAGGCTAAAGCCAAGTCATGGGTACCTGCTGATCTCCAGGGCTGGCCCAGACCTTGTTCCCAGCGGAGTTTTTCCTCCGTGCCATCCCTTTAGCCTCAGCCAACTCCATCAGCCACAGAATTAGACTGGGAAGATGCTAGTTGCCTCACTCCTCCCAGTACAGTGTAAATCCGAGCAGAAAATGGCTTAGAGCCATTCCGAGGGGCATCTTTAATGATAATTTCATACCTCTTGTCAGAGTCTGCGGAAAAGATGATCAATCAATAAGGGGCGATGCGCTGGGACAGAGCGTAAGCTCCTCGAAAGCCTCCCCATCTCCAGCTGAGCCTCGGGTGAGCAAAATTCATTCCCGGTGTCAGTCCAGTGAAGCACACAATTATGCAGGAAAGATTTCGGTCTGTGCTGTCTAGTTACGTTACGCCACCGCACCAGGAGCTGGAGAGATTGCGGCCAAGAATTTGCTTATGGAAGAATGACAAACTGCCCTGTTCAATCTCTTCCTTCCCACCTGCTGGGCGTTATCTCTTCAAACCTGAAAAATAAGGCAGAAAGATTTGCTCCGAGAGCTTTGACCCATGAGTTGGTTTTCTCATGTTGCTAACAGCTGAGCATTTCAAAAAGAAAATAAAAAACAAGCCCAGGCTTTGCCATCCGGGAGGAATTACCCGTGTCGCAGCGGATCTGCATGGTGGTAGGCTGGGCATTTGCCATGCCTTCCTAGAAAAGCTCTCCACCGCTCTCCTTGCGACATTGATTCCGAACAACGGAGATGGAATGAAACGTACGTTTGAAAGCGAGCCATGGGGCCGAGAGCAATATTTAGCTTTCCTCTCCCAGAGGTCTCACCTGTGTTGGCACTGGTTTAAAGATGTTAAAATGGGATTAAGAGGCTAAATCAGATCTTTTATTAGTTACAGGAGCCCATTTTCCTTGCTAAATGATTGAATGCGTGCGCTTAAGGCAAGAGGCTGGGCTGGCTGGTGAAAGGAGGTCCATGCAACTCCAGGCTGAGATTTCACAGAGGATCAGATGGAGTTTGCGGCATCAGTCTGTCTGCAAAGACCTGGGTTTCCTTTCATCCGGAGTGTTCCTGGGAATATCAGCTCCCAGGACGTTTCCGACACGGATTTACACGAGGAGATAAAAAGGTCTGAACTTTCTTCAGAGGAAACAATTTTCCTTCTAAGTAAGAAAACAGGAGCTGAACTTCTGTCTTCATAAGGGGTTTTTGGTTTGTTTGTCGGCCAAATCTTGAGGATGAGAACTCAAAGGCCTGGTTAGGTTCAGGGCTTCGTGTGGTGTTTGCCAGTCCAGGAAAAGAAGAAGCTGAGAAACTTGCAGTGAACCCATTCTTACGAATTTTTCAACTATTCTGCAGATTAAATACTTCTGCAAATACTTTGAAGCTTATTCATCTCTGATAACACTTGGTACCTTATCATTTCTAACTGAGCTACAGAGAAAAACACATTATTATGGATTTTGTGGTAGATCCACCAATTTATCAACCTAAAAAGATTTCAAAGCAATAGAGGCTTTCTCTAGAAGTTAATATGTCATACGCTATTTATCACCCGGGGCTTGCTGAGTCTGCATTCCTAATCAATGACTTGACAACTTGAGTTAGGGAACACTTACCAATTATATCCGTGCAAAGTAAGGGATGTGACCACAGCAGTTCCAGCCTCCGGGAGGGGACACTGGGCACCTTGGTCACCCGTCATGTCTTGTGTGTGTGTGGTTGCATCGCCCGGGGCTGTGCACCAGTGGTAACCACGATTCCCACACCTGAGCAAGCGCTGCACTTGCAAATCTGCAGAAGCAGACGCTGAAATACCCCAGGGCTCAGGCGGCGGTGAAAAACCTCCACTTTCCAAGATGTATAATTCCACTCTGCCTCCTCCAACTCTCCTCGGTGCCAGGGCAGAGGTGTCCATCCTTGCAGGCTTTCATCGCGTCCCCGCCTTGGCGATGCTGCGCTGGCTTTCTGGCCTTCTGCCACGCTCTCTCCCAGAGGTGGCTGCCTCCGCTGCAGGTGAGTGATGATGGCATATGCAGGGTGTTACAGGCACTGGGAGGCATCGCTAAATAAATGTAATGAATATATATGATTTCATTTCACACACACACACCCTGACGCATTTCTACACTTTCATTTGATCTCGTTGACGTACTGCAGCCTTGCTCCTTATAATCCACATGAGCTCCACACGCCTTGGAGTGGAGCTGGGAAGCTTGGCAGGTAGGAGCTTCAGGCAAAAGAGACCCCAGCACCGTGTATGCGTGATCCGGCAGCCGGCAAACTCGTACATCCCACTGCACGCCTGCCCTGAAAGCTAACGGGGCTGCAGCATCCCAGCCACATCCCATCAACGCCTCTGTGCCTGTACGCAGGGGCTGGTGCTGCGTGGTGCATGGATGCAGACCCAGTGTCATGGTTTAACCCAGCTGGCAACTCAGCACCACGCAGCCGCTCGCTCACTCCCCCCCTCCCTCAGTGGGATGGGGGAGAGAATTGGGGAAAAAAAAGTAAGACCTGTGGGTTGAGATAGAGAGAGTTTAATAAGAGAGAAGAATAACAATAGTAATAATAATAATGGTAAGAGAATATACAGAATATATAAAATAAGTGATGCTCAATGCAATTGCTCACCACCTGCTGACCGATGCCCAGCCCGTCCCAGTAGTCTGAGCACTACTTAGCAACAATTAAAAACGTCAGTGTGTTACCAACATTCTTCTAGTACTAAATCCAAACCACAGCACTATGCCAGCTACTATGAAGAAAATTAACTCTATCCCAGCCGAAACCAGGACACCCAAAAACACGAGGACAGGCAGGGAAGTGTTTCCAGACACATTCACTGACTCGGGAGGGTGAGGGATGCTCAGCGGACGGGCACTGCCTCTACCTCGGCAGAGGAAACCCCTCTTTTAGCCCATGACGGATTTACTCCCGTGACCCAGCGAGCAGAGGTCAGAAGACCCTGACAGAAAACAAATGAGAAATGACATCTTTTAGAAATTCCTGCAGTAACTTCTTTCCCCTCCAGCCATGACATCTGTCCCACCTTGCAGAGCCGTGGTGGAGGGGCCGGGCAGAGGAACACCCTGGGGCTCCCCGGTGCTTGCTCTTGGCCATCTCCTCCCAGCTACATCTGAACTGCTCCTCAAACTTTCCCCACTGTTGGGGTAATGACTTGTCAAACCACCCACCGGCATCACCCACTGCCCCTGCTTTGGCTCCTGCCGCTCCTGCAGCCGCCGCGCCTGCGGGCAATGAGTTACACCCGAAATAAAAGAGAGGCATTAGAAATGGCTTCGTGCCGAAGCAGAGGCATGGTGCAACTTTGCGTGCTCTTGCTTATGTCCCTCTGTCAAAATCCCTGTTCCCCCCCTTGTCCTCTTCTGTACTTAAGGCCGCTCATCTGAGCAATCTGTTATGGGTCCCCATCCCAAATCCTGGCTTGGGAGCCCCTAAAAGTGAGGCAGCACGTGCATGGGTGCAAATCGTCTGAGCCCCACAAGGACTGAACCCCCGTCCCCCTAACCCCTCCCATTCGCTTTCCAAAATGCCCCCAGTTACGAGGGGTGAACACGTTTAGGGACGTGGTAATTTATTGTATCCCTTTATGTCGAGGCCAGTGCCCCGTCAGTCAGAAAGCAGGGAAAGAAATGAATTAGTTGGGTTCGTTTTCTTCACAGCTTAATTGTTCCAGAGAGGCTGAGTTCTGGGGAGAGTGATGAATCATTGTTTATGAAATATTTCTTCCAAGAAGATGATTTGAAAAATACATTTATAATTTATCGCAACCTCTTGCTTTCTCAGGGAATGGCAGCCAAAGGAGGAAAGTTCCTCCCTCCCCCGTTCGCCTTCCCTCAGTTCATTATCGCTATAATCTTATCTCCCGTACCCTCTCCTCACCCTTTGAATATTACATCTCCTCCCGCTTGTGTGCGGAGGTGTAACTGCGTGCGGGGAGCCGGGGGGAGCCGGCAGGGAGGGGGAGACTGGGAAAAATCGTCACATATTTCAGGCTGGCTCTATTTAAATGAGTTTGGGATTGTGCTTCTCTGGAGCAGATGGCCCTGGAGATAATGATGCCTGAGCAGCGGAGGCTGGAGCCCCTCTCTCCTGTTGCCATGGCAGGCCACGGGGCTGAAATGGATTCTGCTTATTAAATTTGCGAGCTCTTGTGTACTCAGGATGAATGGCGTTCAGTCATAAAGAGGCCCAACCTCCTAATGTCGCTGGATAGTTTTATCTTAGAAAGCCAGGCACTCTAACTCCGCCAGACGAGGGTCTCATTAACCTATTAACAGCAGCCGTGGAGGAGTTCAACCCACAGGGGCTTTGAACGGGGAGAGCGGGGTGTTTCCAGGAACGTGCCGAATGCCGGCAGTCCTTGTGGCGTAAAAAACCCCGAGGGAGGGCAGTCGATCGACTGTTGGCTCAGAAAGGGGAGCGCTTCGCTTGGCACGCAGGGACCCACGTGTTTCCCGCACGTGTTTCTATGGGACCTTACACAACGGAGCCCATCGGAGCCTCCAACGCCACTGTTAGCTCGGATATGAGCTCGGACATGAATATTAGCAAGAGTTTGGGAGTCACCGGGCCACTGAGGCCTGCACAGGGTCACAGCCCGGTGTCTGATCTGCGACATAACCTCTGCTTTTAAATCAAGATAACAGAGAAGTATGCGCTATAGTGCCTTGGAGCCATAGAAAGAACTTGGTGGGACAGAGATCACGGTTCATGATAGAAATGACAGGAGGGGAAAATGGAAAGATTTGAGATTTAGAGGACAAGTCTCTTAAAAAAGGGAGAAATAACAAAAAAAAAAAAAAAAAAAAAAAGACTGGAGCACCTTTCTTTTCTGACATCTCTGTAGGACCAGTCTTGGCTAACACTCGCGTAGCGACAATGCTCCTCTGAGAGAGTCAAGACATTGCAGATTAAACAGGGCAGGCTCAAAACTTTCTTTCTACAGAAAATAGTGGGTTTTGTTCAAGTAAATATTTATATGTCTGTGCTGGACATGCCAGACAAATCTGGCTTTCTCCCGAGAACTGGAAATGGATGTTTCCTCCTGCTAGCCCTTCCACCCAGGTTTGCTTCAAAAGACATGGTTAGGCTTCAAATACAGAATTAAAACTTTTTTATGGGTATAAATGCAAGTTTACTGACGATTCAAGGTGTAGTATGGTGGGGGGTTTGTTTTCCGCTGTACTTGTTTGTAGAGCCGCCTTTCAGAAACACGCCAATGGTTTGGAAGAATGGGAATTTGATATGCAGTGAGACAACGCATGGTACATTATAATGCAGTTAACTTTGATTAACCAGAGGTTGGTAAAATAGCACTGCACTATATTTAGTTTCACATCACATTTTCTTACATGTTATTATGCAAATTTTTGCACGAGCCTTATTTCAGATGCAACCCAACTCTGTTTTCTTTCCCGCTCGGGGGGAATCTGCATTCCTACATGGCCGACAGAAGCCCACCTGCCCGTGCTGCGATGGGCAGTTTCCCTGCTTTGGCAGCATCCACCTGCCCAGCCAACCTTGTGATGTGAAATAATCACACCAAAGGTTGTCAGCAAACAACTTTCTTTCCCCAGGACCAACACAGAGGTGAGGACTGCTTGCTTTGGCACAAGTCTTCCCTCTCCAAGAGGAGAGGGCAGAGACCAAACACCCGCAAATGCCTCCATGGCCTAGTGATGGTCTTGGTGTGGTCTGTAGCTGTAAAGTTGGTGGGAGATTTTCTAAGGGAAATATTTTACCACCATCTTTGGATAAATGTTGATTTGTTGGAAAGGGAAGCATTCGTGGACCAGAAATTGGAGTTTCAGGTCTTCCTTCTTCCACAAGAGGTGAGCAGGGAGCTTGGCCTCTTTGAGCCTTAGGGCGTCTTGGCAGGTAACCTCAGAGTCATGCAGGAGGGGCTGGAAACGGTCTAAAAACTCCTCCTTGGCTTCCAAACCCCTCGTCACAACTGCATAAAAGAGTCATTGCACAGGGCTGGTGCAAATAATCACCCACACTTTGGAAATATCATCCTGGCCTCTGTAAATGAAGCACAAAAGTCAAATCCAGCCAGATTCCTTGGCATTCAGTTCTCCCACCTTCTTGATCTTGAGGTTAATATTCTTAATGAAACAGTGGCAAAAGGGATGTTCACAAAAATTTTGTTCCTTTGGCAAAGCCAACTGATTATTTAGATTTAACACTCCTATTTATTTCGGGGAGTGCTGAGTATCTACATTCTGCAGTTGGCTTTGAAAATCCTGGTCTCATCCAGGGACTCTGGACATCTCCTCTGTCAGCTCCTGGCCTTGGAGCAACTTCTGCCGCACATGTCTCTTCAAGCCGGGATGATGATATGAAATCTATCCCTCGCTCAATATAGAATCATAGAACAGCCCAGGTTGGAAGGGATCTCAAAAGATCATCTTGTCCAACCTTTCATGGGAATGGGAGCCTAGATGAGCTTATCTAGAACCCTGTCCAATTGCATCTTGAAAACCTCCACTGATGGGGACTCCACCACATCCCTGGGGGTGTTGTTCCAGTGAATGATATCAGCTATTTAGAAAGCTCTGCAGACCAAAGGAGCAGAAACACGTGCCCAGGTTTTCACAGAGCTCTCAAAATACAGCCCCAGCAACACTGAGTAGATGCAATTCAGATTTTAAAACGCTGGTTGGAAGTGCTGGTGAGGTGTTTACGCATCGAGTCATTCCCAGCCGTGTCCCCCAGTAGCTCACCTGACCTGGGCTGGCCAGCGGAGCCGGAGCTGGGCTGAAGGCCAGCTTTGGGGATGGCTTGGGTGTTAGCATGGATAAGCCTGCTCTGGCGCCCGTGTAGACGTAGCCTGCGAGACTTATCCAGGGTGACCTTGGGAGGCTGTGAGAGCAGAGGGCTGGAGCCCGGTCTCCTGCACGCCCGGTTGGTGCTCCCACCCCTGACCTGCCGCCCTCTTTGTTCCGAAATCCCTGTCAATAGGGAGGGTGGAGGAGAGGACAGGCAGAACGCTTCTGGGGCAGCTGCCTACGAGTGCGGACCATAGAAAAGGGATTAGCTCCATCTTCAAAATGCAAATCCCCTTGACACACGCCAAGCTCGCAGGCACTCCTGGAGCCGTTTGCCCAGTCCCGACTTACAGCTTTTACACAGGCGCGAGCTTGCCAACTTAATGTCGGAGGTATGAACACCGGTGAATTAAAACAGAGCCTACAAATGAAAAGCCGATTAGCAGATATTAGAAGGGCATTGAGACGAAGAGGCCACAGCGATGGAGAAAGGCTCCTGGCCCCCACCTTGGTTTGTAGCACAACCTCCTCCCCGATCTCTGCGGCTCCTTTGCCGTGTCCTAATCCCCTTGCACAGGGACAAGCTGACACCCGAGGGAAGAGGGGCTTCTGCAGACTGTGCCAAAATCCAGCCCCCACATTACACAGAGCCACAAGGAAAGGGGACCACAGCAGGCTCCTTGCCTTCCAGAGCCGCCCTGCGCAAGGTGACTGCGTGCAACAGGAAGGTTCTCCATTGCCATTAGGGAAAATTTTCAAGGATTTATGGAGAAATGTGACTGAGGGTCTTTCACGTGTGCTGGACATGCAGGAGCTGGCAAGCAGCATATCTGGAAAGCTTGCTCAAGCAGTTGGTAAAGCTACACTTCAGCATCGCTCTTATGGCCCAGGCCCTCGCATTCCGACCCTGCAATCAGCGTTTACAGACTTTTCCCTGAACTGGACGCTCATTAAATTGGGAGCCTTGGATTGCCAAATCATCATCGTCTCTCAAGACCTGACTACCCATCGGATAGACTAAGCTGCTGCAAAGAGGTGGCCTTGGCCCAAGCGAGCAGGAGTTGGGACGGTCAATAAGGCGCTCCACCAAAGCTGCTGCAGTCTGAGCAGTTCACACAAAGCCGAGCGAGAGCAGAAAATCTCTTTCCCCGATCCCCGAACCAGGCTGAACTTCAAATGGGCCAAAAGGGCAATCACGGTGTCGTGGTTTAACCCGGCTGGCAACTCAGCACCACGCAGCCGCTCGCTCACTGCCCCCCCCCTCAGTGGGGTGGGGGA
>NW_009259526.1:198678-204442 GCF_000687185.1 Egretta garzetta
ATGAAGAAAATTAACTCTATCCCAGCCGAAACCAGGACACACGGCTTGTGGGAAGGGAGAGACTTGGTGACTTCTCATCAACACTTTTTATTCTGTTTCTCTCTCCATCACCCCTTGATGAAGCATTGGAGAGGCTGCCACAAGGCGGGTGTGGGAGCCCTCCTGCTCGCCGGCTGGCGTCAGCGCAGGGAACCAGAGGAGCCAGCAGGAGATGCTGAGAGTGGTGCTCAAAGATCACTGTGTATTTCCTGACACGGGCCGGTTTATGCCTTAGGATTTATGAGGCCAACAGGGAAAAGCCACTTTAGAAACACTGCAAAAGGCAACTTTAAAACACAGGATAAAGATTGGTCTTTTCCCTCCCTTTGTTACTAAACAACCAATTTGGAACCTGAGATTTTCTCGCTTGTGAATGCCTCTTGTGTATTCCCAAAGTGGGACATACCCACAAGCAATTTTATAAATTGAAGACAAACACTTCAGTCACGAAGCAAGCTTAACTTCACAGGGAAAACAAGAACGGCATTAACCCAGCCTTCTTGAAGTAACGTTTTAGTTTTTCTGTTAAAAAATAAATTACTGACTGCGGAGGGAAGAAAGGAATCATTTTGCTGTGATAATTGCAAAGCACACAAAAAAGGTAATTTTTTGCCTGACTTACATTTAGAGAATGTCTCTGCTTTTACCAAACAGCATTGGTTACCGACAGAAAACAAGCGCTGAAATATGCAAATATTTAAAAACTAGCAAGCAGATCCCTGGAGAAAAAGGAACAAAAAAACGAAGTGGGGGAAGGGGGGGACCAGCAGCTACAGACACTGCAGGCTGGGCGCCGCTTTTCTGAAGCCTCTTGGAAGTTTTAACGAGGGGCAGCCCGGGAAAGTGATGGCACAAGGTTGTCCTCTGAGATCCAGCTCTCTGCGCACTTGAACCACAAAAGCAAATCACCGCCATGCGGGCTGCGATGCCTGCAGCAGCCTCAGCCTGCCCTCACGCGCGCTCCAAGCAGGATATTTAAACGCTCTTTAGGCTTTGGTAGCAGCACGACAAAGAAGGGACATCTCGCACCTCTCGGCTCCTTCCCAGCCTGGATGAAGACCAAGCAGATATTCCAGCTCTTATTTACGCCTGGTTGACATTGGAGGTTATGTTGCAAGTCATGAGACCTGGACATTTCATCTTCTTCAACAAATCAAGCCCTATATTCCAAAGCTTTCATCCTTGTAGCTTTGCTTGCCCTCGGTGACAGGGTCTACATCAAGCGACTGGACACCCTCAGCCCAAGGAAGGACCATCTGTGAGGTGGCCTTGCTCATGGAAAGCAGCTGGGTTGGGGTTTTTTTCCACTTTCCTTGCTTGCACATTGCTAATAGACTCGATAAACATGTGCCACCAGTTACACCAAGGGTGTTTCCATTTCTAAAATGCTTTATAGGCACTTATAGAATCAGAGAATCATAGAATGTTTTGGGTTGGAAGGGACCCTAGAGGTCACCCAGTCCAACCCCCCTGCAGGGAGCAGGGACACCTTTAACCAGATCAGGTTGCTCAGAGCCCCGTCCAACCTGGCCTTGAATGCTTCCAGGGATGGGGCCTCCACCACCTCTCTGGGCAACCTGTTCCAGGGTTTCACCACCCTCATTGTAAAGAATTTCTTCCTTATATCCAGTCTAAACCTACCCTGGTTTAGTTTAAAATCATTACCCCTTGTCCTGTCACAGCTGGCCCTACTAAAAAGATTTTCCCCATCTTTCCTATAGGCCCCCTTTTTATTCTGTTTGGTAGCGACTCCCACTGTAAATGGGCATAAAATGGGACATGTCGGGGCTTACAGGGCGACAAACCTGGGCAGGCTGCAAGTTCAGAAGAGGCAGAGGGAAATATTCCTTGGTGAATTATTTGTAGAGCTGGGAAGGAAGCTCCTCACATGAGAAAAAAAACTGATGCAAATTCAGCAGACAACTAAAGAAATTCATGGAAGAAAACATCCCTCAAAACTGGCTTTGTGGCTAATGTAGGAATTTCTGGAGCCCCAAAATCACTACGGTTCAGTAAAGGATTTTGGAGGAAGCACCCCGCTCTTCTTCCCACTGCTGTTCTGACCTGTACAGCTGCCTCCTATAGGGAGCGGTTCCTATGGATCTGCAAATCCCAGGGGCATCCCTCCCTCCCCATCCCACAGCCTGTGCCCGGGCATCCCCTTCGTGTCGGTGACACCGGGGAGCCCCTGGCCGAGGTAGGTGGGTGGCAGAGGCGGGCGCGCGTGTCCGTGCATGCGTGCGAACCCCGGTAGCTGGGCGCATTTTCTTCCCTGCACGCTAACACGGCTCCGCTTTTGTTTCCTGAGTAAATAGAAAAGCCACGGTGGCAGGAAGGAGAAAAGCGAGGCAGGGCTCGGCAAGCAGCGCCTGTTTACAATGACAAAGGGCTCTGCCACACTTCGGGGAGGAAATTTTCCTTCCAGACTTCAGGCCTCATTAAGTGAGTGGGCACAGCTAATAGGCTTTGTGTGCGAACGGCCCCAGCCTTGCAAGGTCCAGCTGTCACCGGGGCGAATGTCAAAAATAACAGCGGGCTCAGCCATTCTCCACCCCGCTCGGGCTTTAAAATTTATCTTTAAAAGGGGGAGGAGCAGGCAGTCAAAAGTAGCAAGCAATTAATGGGAGACAAAAGCAAATGGACCCGCCGGGGCTGATTGCAGGAGAGGGGGGGAAAGTCCCCTGGAGCTGGGCTGGAGGGGTCGGTGGGGAAGAAATAGAAAAGCTGAAGAGCCCCCCTGTCAAGCAGAAACTCGTTGGGGTGATAAATGCACGGGCAGGGCTGGGAGGATGCTCAGGAATTGAGGGTCCCGGCGGTCCCTCTCCGGGGCTGGGCTGATGCCGCCGTTTCCCTGCCACGCGTCTTCGCTCCCCGAAATCTCCCTCACAGATGGTGACTCCAAAACAGCGAGCACATGGCTTCCCTCGGATAATCCAGAGGTCAGGCTCCTCCGAAGTTTAGTCTCTCGCTGCCAGCAGAAAGCTGACAAAATTATGCAGAAATAAATATGCTTCTATGTTTAACTTTTCTCTTTCACCCCATCCAATCTCAGCCTGCCCTGAAATAACATTTGCATGCGTTTGGTTTATCCCCCTGTCAGCTCCGTCTGGAGGGAGACGCACAAATGGCTCGTTTGAGGGTATTTGTGATTCATGTGATACATCAATGGAAAAAAGGATTTAAAATCTCCAGAACTTTTAATAGCTTATTGGGTCTTGGCATCCACAGTCCCGCAGAACGTGCCTGCTGTATTTTTAGCTAACCTCGAGCTGACTTTGATTTCAGGCAGCAGCATCGCACGCGCCAGGACTTGCTACCACTCCTTTGTTTTGAGGGATGTGCCCTTACTCCACACCTAAAGTTGCCCACATTCTTAAATACCTGGGGACATCCCTTCATGTTCACTGCCGGAGAACATTTTTCCATGAATCTCTGAGCCATTCGGTCTCTGCATCAAGGAAAGCTCAGCCTGAACTCAAGACATTTACACAGCGCTTTGCTACTTCTGGGTAGAAGACGTGAGCTACAAGCAGTGAGATCTGTATATCAGGCAATTTAGGGGCCAAACTAGCTATGAATTTCAAAAGGAGAAGCGCTATCTTTGTGAAAATCCTCCCGATCCCGTGACTGAAAAGCAGCATTCCTGAAACAAAGGCGTTTGCAGGGATCTGCCCTTGCACAAGGGTTTAACGTTATTTCTCTTTTTGCCAACTAGAAGTTCAAGCTGCAGGGGTCGTTGGGTCTCCCGGCTTCCCAGGAGCACAGATTGGGGCTTTCCTATCCCTAACTCCCCTGGCAGAGCCCCAGGCTGCAGGGAAGGGCTTGGATGCGCAGTGCTGCGAGGTCAAAGCAGAGGATGTCCATGAGGACAGCCCCAGGGGACCTCGGGGCACCTTCGCCAGAGCCAAACAGCCTCGAAGAGGAGATGCTGACACATCTGATCCAATTCAGGCTTCAAACAGCAGTCGCACACCTGCCCTGTGCCCCATTGCATTCCCTGTTTTCTCACACGCGGATGACAAAACCCAGCAAGACCTCTTAGGAGGAGGTTTTTAGGTTAGTTTGAGGCTCAAAATATGGCCACGGAAGAGGTAAATCACGCCTGGAAACCCTTGAGGGTCCCTGAAAACAGCACAGAAATTTTGCCTGAATGAGTCACGGTGGTGAGAGCTTGAGCTCTCAAAAGACGCAACAATACACCTTGATGGGAAGGAAGCGAAGAGAGAGAGCCTACTCCAAACACATCTGCTCAGATCCAGGGTTCAGCTTGTTGCACTTGTACGGGGAAATCTGTGCAAACAAACAGTTATTGAATGGGTCAACTGAGCAGAGCGGCTGAAGGAGCCGAACAATGGGGTGGTTTATTCACTTCATGCATGCCAAGGCCATTCACCAGGCAAGCACCTCTTAAGGAGCCACGTGATAAACAGACTCAATTTGCCGTTTGCTGAGGTCATGCATTTGGGATGCCGTGGACGATATTTAATAACAGGAGCTACAAGGACGGCGAGGAAGCTGTCGCCTTTCCAGCGCCTTCGCGGTCTTGGGGTTTTTGTTCTCTTTAATTGCACGTTGGTAGGAGAGGGGGTTGCTGAGCTCCTCGTTGAGATGTAACATTTGCGGCTCGGGTGTTTTACCTCTCCCAGCCCTTTGCAAAACTTGGAACGTCAATGCTTGCTGCCCCACATTGCCACGTGTCCCTCCATCGCCAGCCTCACCTCGAATGGGGTTTGGAGTCCGACAGCAAAGGCAGCGCAGAGCCAGCAACATCCAGGGAAGGGCGCACAGAAAGTGGGCCATGAATTTCACGTTTCATTCATATGCAGCCTCAGCTTTCTCCATGCTGCAGAACGCTCCGGGATCCAGCTGTACAAACAGCAGGTTTGACAAATTCATCCTCCTCTTCTGCCTAAGGACCCTCCACGGCCGCTCACAGCTTCCCTGCGTTTATTTGCTATTCAAACATGTCTGATGGATAACTTTTCTTTAAAATAAAGCAAACAGACTGTTGATGGACCGCGGCAGTCTCCAGTTGGAGTTCCTCTGCTGCGTGGGGGTGGGGGGATCACAGGCTGTAGCTTTTCCCCATTTGCTAATGGCTGGTTTGCTCAACCCTCCTCAGCCTGCAAAATCCGCTGCTTTTGGTGAATGCCCACCTTTGATGTGGGACAGGGACTCAAGGGGATGGGGTTTTACACCATTTACATTACATTATACACACATTACACCATTTACACCACAGAGTCGGGTGGGGTTCTGCTCTGGGGGAGATAGCGCGGAGCACCCTGAGCTGTCAGACAGCAAATGGACAGGATCTAAACATAATTTTAAAGTATTACCCTGGATCTTCAACAAAAAACAGCAGGAGGGCAAAAGCATGAGAAGAGGCTGATGAAGAAGGGATGAGGAGGAACAAAAGAAGTGGCAGGAAAGGGTGGAAGGATGGACAGACAGACAGGGCAGGATGGCGCTGCATCGTGGGGAACATCCCACACCCCCCTGGCTCACTGATCCTGGGCACACCAGGGTGGCGATGGGGACAGCCTCGCTGATGGCCCCCCCAGCCTGGCACCATGAGGTGGAGATTTCGGGGGGTTGCACATTGGCTGGCCTCGCCTCTTTGCCCGCACCGGTGGTCCCCTTCCCCCTTGACGCCAGGACCCACCAGGATCTCCTACGCATCTGTATGCAAATCGCAGGCTGCCGGCACCGGGAAAGGCCCTTT
>NW_009259526.1:205833-208056 GCF_000687185.1 Egretta garzetta
TTTCTCAACCCTCCTCAGCCTGCAAAATCCGCTGCTTTTGGTGAATGCCCACCTTTGATGTGGGACAGGGACTCAAGGGGATGGGGTTTTACACCATTTACATTACATTATACACACATTACACCATTTACACCACAGAGTCGGGTGGGGTTCTGCTCTGGGGGAGATAGCGCGGAGCACCCTGAGCTGTCAGACAGCAAATGGACAGGATCTAAACATAATTTTAAAGTATTACCCTGGATCTTCAACAAAAAACAGCAGGAGGGCAAAAGCATGAGAAGAGGCTGATGAAGAAGGGATGAGGAGGAACAAAAGAAGTGGCAGGAAAGGGTGGAAGGATGGACAGACAGACAGGGCAGGATGGCGCTGCATCGTGGGGAACATCCCACACCCCCCTGGCTCACTGATCCTGGGCACACCAGGGTGGCGATGGGGACAGCCTCGCTGATGGCCCCCCCAGCCTGGCACCATGAGGTGGAGATTTCGGGGGGTTGCACATTGGCTGGCCTCGCCTCTTTGCCCGCACCGGTGGTCCCCTTCCCCCTTGACGCCAGGACCCACCAGGATCTCCTACGCATCTGTATGCAAATCGCAGGCTGCCGGCACCGGGAAAGGCACTTTGTTCCGAGCATCCCCGGCACAGCTGCTCCGCTTCCCGGGGCCGGGCAGGCTGGCGGGAGCCCCTCCGGCCGACTGCACCGCGGGGCTTGGGCACATGGAAACACCAAGCAAAGCATTGCACAATTTCAGGGAAAGACCCCAAGTGCTGCCTGTCCCACAGCCACGGCCTGCTGCGAGTATAAGCAGCGCCAAAGGGGCTTGGATAGGGGCAGGGAAAAATAAAACCTGCTTTTACAAAGCATCGGCGTAGGCCTCTGGGGAAGCAGCGGGTAGCAAAGGACAGACGTGTCTGGGAGACCAGCCCAGAGCGTTTTCTGGTGTGGCTCCTTGGGCCCAGCTCAGCGCCTGGCTGGGAAGCAATCTGCTCCCAGGCTGGAAGACAAATTTTTGCAGCTGAGACTTGGTTGGGGCGCTTCAGTTCCCCTCCAGCCCAAGAGACACAAAGCACAGCTTTGGGTTCCTTCAGTACCTCAGCCAAAACCGTCCCCCTTCTGCCTCCTCCTTGGATTTTTTTTTTTTTTTCCTGTTAGAAACCCATCACACCCTGAAAATAACCAAGCCCGTTGTCTCAAAACCCTGCTTATTTTCAGCACAAAGTGTTTCCAGGGCCCCAGTGAGCTCCCAACCGTTTCTGCAAACAGAGTAACCTGAATCACCCTGGGAGGCGACTTTTCAGTCTACCAAGACAGGAGCACAAGAAATCTCTGCTGATGCTGAAGAGAGGCATTGCTCCCCAAACAGAGGATAACGTTAGCGGCGCTGGCCCCGAGGAGCCCCGGGGGATGGACAAACCACAGCGGCCCCACCAAGCACCACTGGGAATCATGGCAGGTATTTGGGGAGCAATGGGGACACCCCCCCACACTGGGGTGCGCGGTGGTCATGGGACATGCAAAAACCAGTACAAGGCGGCGGCTTTTTACCAGTATCAGGCTGACAGCAGGGCTCCATGCACGGCTGGGGTGGCCAACCTGTGTGCAAACTCCCCGTGCCCCTCATGGCACCATCTTCCAACCGAGCCGTCATTTGCAACTCAAGCAGCCAGGCCCTCAGGAGATCTGTTTATTTTCTTCTTTCTGCTGGACGAGATTCTCTGGCTCAACACTTTATAAAAGCAGATTTTATTTTTCCCTTCATCCCATGTGACACAGATGCAAATGGGGAACAGTAGGATGCCAGCTTATCTTTTATTTGTGCTTTTAGGTTATAATTGCAGTCTGAATCACTGACTTTTAAGTTATGCTACGTTCTGCCTCAGCAGAGAAAGGGAGAGGAGCGGAAACAGGGAACGATCCCTTGAAGTTCAGTAACACCAAGCAGCTTTGCCTTCAGACAAAAAGGCATTTGCAAATGTTCCTCCCGTTTGTTAAAGGCACAAACAATTTCCGTGATGAAATAATAAAGAGAGTTAATTGAGATGGAGGGAATAAATAAATAAATAAATGGAACAAGAAAGGCTGCTTTGCTTCCTATGTGACCGCTGTGCTCGTGATTGTGGTATCGGTTTTCTAGCTCTGATTTGGGGAGTTCAGAGTGGTTCACCTCACCCCAAAATCATCATTTTGCTGGATTGCAAAGCAAAGCTCCCCAGCCCCATCACCC
>NW_009259526.1:208237-209341 GCF_000687185.1 Egretta garzetta
CAGGCCCGGCCCCACCGGCTGCTCCAGCAGCGCCCGAGACACCTGGAGAGCCCAACCGCTCGCTCCGTCCTCCCCGGCCCTCCGCAGGGACGGGGGGCGTGATGTTGCTGTACATCCCCAAACAACATGGGCTTGACTGTGGAAAAGGCATTCTCGCTCGGTATTGAGCCCTAACTTTGTTTTGAAGGATGTACATGTTTGATTAGGCAACCTCAGCACCCCCATAGCATCAGGTCAGGGTAATTAGAGACCTTGTGCTAATGAATAAATTCCCCGGCCCTCCGCAGGGACGGGGGGCGTGATGTTGCTGTACATCCCCAAACAACATGGGCTTGACTGTGGAAAAGGCATTCTCGCTCGGTATTGAGCCCTAACTTTGTTTTGAAGGATGTACATGTTTGATTAGGCAACCTCAGCACCCCCATAGCATCAGGTCAGGGTAATTAGAGACCTTGTGCTAATGAATAAATAATGGCTCAAGAGCCTAATTGACACTTCCAAGCCCAGGCATGGTGCTAAGTGCCAGAGCTGGACCCACAGCCCAGGACCCCCGAGTTAACCCATACTGAACCCTTCCCATGAGTAAGACTTATCCCCTTCTATTCCCAACATTGAGAGATCTCCAGCACCAGGACAGGGGGAGAACTGCAAGGGGCTGGGGGCTGCAAAACGCAGGGTGCTGGGATGGGGGCCACAAAATGCAGGGCGTCAGGATGGGGGCCACGAAATGCAGGGCGTCGGGATGGGGGCTACGAAATGCAGGGCGTCGGGATGGGGGCTATGTGCCTTTCCCACCCGTTAAAAGCCCATCCCAAGGCTCCTGAGCTGACAATACCATCGCCCGCTGCCCTGCGTGCCCCCGGCAATGACCCCGGCAGACCACCCTCCTCGGAGGGGAAGGGGAAGGCGGCCGCCCCGCTCCCTCAGCCCTCTCAATCTTCCCCAGACAAAGCCTGTCTCGGGGGAGCGGGTCCTGGGGAGGGGGCCAGGGCAGGGCTGTCTGGTGGGAAGCGGCGAGGCTGGGTCGCACAGCAGAGAGTTTTGGAGGAGAAGCGGGAGAGCAGGGGCGAAAGGGCAGCCCTCCCTCCCTCCCTCCCTCCCCAC
>NW_009259526.1:213899-214602 GCF_000687185.1 Egretta garzetta
CCCCCTGGCCTTTGCTCCTCTGTCTTGCTGCTCCCCCCAGCCTGGCTTCGGAAACGGGGACACCCCAGCACCATTCGTGGAGTATTTCTCTCCCAGATAATTTACGCACACAGCATCTGCCAGACACGGGGTCCACTGTACTTTATCTCAGCTTTCATGCCCTCTAGCCTCTTCCACAATGAGTTTGGGTGTATATATATATATATTTTTTTATTTTTTTTTCTAAAATGCCCCCCAAAAATCCCTAAAAGTCCCTCTTTGATCCCAATCGTAAGTCTAGTGCAGTTCATCCAGGCAAACTACACTGAGAAACTCAGCCCAAGGACCGTGCCTCGTCCCATGGGAGCTCAGCCTTGGGCAGGGTGTGATGGAAACACCAAACCAACCTTCATTTCTTTCCTCTGCACACAGCAGGGGCCAAAACCTGTCTCATCAAGTAAAGCCTTCCTTAAATTAGGTTGATGCTATGGACTTAAGCAGCTCCCGGTGACAGGATCAACACAGACAGGCTAAAACAGACACCTGAGCTGACAACAGAGGCAGAGGCGAAAGACAGCGAGCAGCAAGAGCTTTGAGATTCCGCCATAGCGCACAGCTCGGGGACCCCAGTGAGAGACACCCCCGCAGTCCTGCCTTTGTACAAAGCACCGCCGGAAGATGGAAGTGGGAAACGGATGGTTCCTCCATGTCAAAAGAGAGACAA
>NW_009259526.1:216727-217425 GCF_000687185.1 Egretta garzetta
CCTCCCTCCCCACCGCCCCGGCTCGCTCCCCCTGGCCTTTGCTCCTCTGTCTTGCTGCTCCCCCCAGCCTGGCTTCGGAAACGGGGACACCCCAGCACCATTCGTGGAGTATTTCTCTCCCAGATAATTTACGCACACAGCATCTGCCAGACACGGGGTCCACTGTACTTTATCTCAGCTTTCATGCCCTCTAGCCTCTTCCACAATGAGTTTGGGTGTATATATATATATATTTTTTTATTTTTTTTTCTAAAATGCCCCCCAAAAATCCCTAAAAGTCCCTCTTTGATCCCAATCGTAAGTCTAGTGCAGTTCATCCAGGCAAACTACACTGAGAAACTCAGCCCAAGGACCGTGCCTCGTCCCATGGGAGCTCAGCCTTGGGCAGGGTGTGATGGAAACACCAAACCAACCTTCATTTCTTTCCTCTGCACACAGCAGGGGCCAAAACCTGTCTCATCAAGCAAAGCCTTCCTTAAATTAGGTTGATGCTATGGACTTAAGCAGCTCCCGGTGACAGGATCAACACAGACAGGCTAAAACAGACACCTGAGCTGACAACAGAGGCAGAGGCGAAAGACAGCGAGCAGCAAGAGCTTTGAGATTCCGCCATAGCGCACAGCTCGGGGACCCCAGTGAGAGACACCCCCGCAGTCCTGCCTTTGTACAAAGCACCGCCGGAAGATGGAAGTGGGAAA
>NW_009259526.1:217478-223465 GCF_000687185.1 Egretta garzetta
CAGCAAAATCACAGACACACCCACCCCCCCCATTACATTTTCCAGCCAAAAGCTGCTGCACCCCAGCCGATTTCTCATCCGCGCAGAGCCCGCGTCTCATGGTGACCATTAATTGTGAAGCGCGCTGGTTATTTGCAGATCCTGATGCCCGGAGCAGTGCAGCATCACTTTGGGCTGCACACCCAAGTTGCAGCCCTTCTCCCCACAAGCAGAGCCATCCCGGGGCCCCCCCGTGTCCCTGTCCCCGGGCTCCACGTGGCCCCGCGCGGGGTCCGGGTGCCGGGCAGCAGCCAGGCCAGGCTGGGCGCAGACCAGATGCATACTTTCATATGAGACTCACTAATGGCCTTTCAGGTACAACATTATTATTTTCCCCTAATGGCGTGCTTTTCTCTCTTTCTTCCTCGCTGGCTCATAAAAGGCACATCATAACTGGGGGGGAAAGAGGGGGGGAGGAAAAAAAAAGGCAAAAGCTTTGCAAATTACAGCAATCAGAGAGCCTGAACCATTAGGAGCATCTGGGACTGCATTTTACATAACAGTGGACACTTTCTTTGAAACAATTACAGCTAATAATGAATTAGGATTGACTGGGCTGTAAACGTTTCAAATTGCAATTCAGAGACTGTCACTCCTCGCCATCCCCTTCTCGCTGGAAAA
This sequence comes from Egretta garzetta, assembly GCF_000687185.1. NCBI lineage: Eukaryota > Metazoa > Chordata > Aves > Pelecaniformes > Ardeidae > Egretta > Egretta garzetta. The sequence continues at coordinate 218,139 of NW_009259526.1, forward strand.
AGCCCTCTTCATGCTCTGCACAAGCGGTACGGCGGGGACCTTGGGAGGAGATGAGCTTCTCCATGGTGGCGAGTGCCGGATCCCGCACCAGGGGCTCAGGCCGAGCTCAGGTGGATTTGGGGTCTTGCCTCCCAGCCCGGCCCGTGGCAGACGCTTCAGGGAAGAGTTTACAGCACAAATTGATGTATCGGGGCGCTTTTCCCCTGCCTGTTTTGACTAACCCCAGTTTAGGGATGGAGCAGCAGGCTGCACTTCTCTTCTAAGGAACTGCTTTCCAAAGGAACAAGGGGATGGCCCTAAGCCGTGTTAAGAAGCTGCTGTATTTTGGCCCATGGGGTGTCCCACCCCCAGCCCCTCTGAGCCTGGCACTACCCTGATGTCTCCAGCTCAGTCTTGTCCCAGGTTTTCATCCCATGCCGTGGGATCTGGGTTGCCCTGGGGCTCAGGTCTCACATTTACCCACAGCTGAGCCCATACCCCTGCAGTGGCTCAGCATCCATCACAGGCTGGGGCTTTTTCTACCTAGTCTGAGGCAATGGGACCCTCCAGCTGTAGGCAGTTTGGGAAGTGCATGAGTTTCATAACAACTGGAGATGCTATCGCTCCTCTTCTCACCTTGCCTCTGGTGGTGCCACCAGCTCTGCAACACCATTGCCTGGGAATGCACCAGGAGCTGCCCCCAAGCTGAGAAGTCCCCGTGTCCCCCCCAGATCCCTCAGGCAGAGCAAGGACAGAGCGGGGGGGTCACCATGGCTCAATCCCCCCCCATGGCCGGCACAAAGCCCTCCAGCTGGGTCCGCCTGCTCCAGGTCCTACCGCAGCTGCCCGGACAACACAGGTACCCAAGCATAAGTTAAGAAAAAGACATCAATCCCTTCACTTTTGCCAAAATAAAACCCTTTCTTTAAAAGGCAGCAAATATAGAAGGGCAGATTGAGAGGAGGGAACATTTGCGGCCCCTCTGCCGGGAGCGCAGATGTGGTATAAATGGGGCGATCTCTACCCTCTCAAAGCCCCCTTCTCTCCCGAGTTGGCAGATCCTAAAAGGCCACTTGTTTTGCAAGTTGGCTGCTGTCTCGCCCGTCGCCTCCCGAGGAGGCACGGTGTCACCTCAGGTTCCTGAGACCATTCGCACCGGCTGATGCTCACCCCTGTCCCCACCTTGCCCCCCGTTCCCAGGGGGGTCACCAGCCACAGACCAAAGGAGAGGGGACATGGAGAGGCAGCGAGAACCCCAAATCCTCCCAACCCCAGCCCCAAAGCAGTGTTTTCAGAGATGAAAAGCGACAAACCCAACCTTAACCAAGCAAAAGCCCACACTCCTGCATCAGATACACCCCGAGGACCTTTTTTGTATCGATTCCTCAGCGATATTTGGGTTTTGAAATGCTTGGCAAGATGCTCCACTGCCATCAGTCCGCAGAGCGCGGCTGCCACCTCTTGCGTCCTGGGCCCACTTTTTCCTTCCACCTAAACCTGCCAGCTTTTCAACAACAGCATCTCTTTTCCCATCTTTGGGAAACCTGAAGCCTTGCAATAAGCATGCACGGCAAATGGCTGCCTATTTTATAGGGACGGCTCACACCAGCCTTAAAACTCTAATTATAGAAGAATAACAAGGCTCTAAAGCTCAGAAGCACTTAGATATTATTTCAAGCCAAGCAACGAGGAAGTTACAGCTGCTGTAATTAAACATGACACGGAGAAGTCAAGCATTAAACGCAGGTTCATTAAGAAAGCGCAGGGACTCGGTGATCCGTAAAGGCAGGACCTTGTAGTCATGGGCCAGCCGGGGAGAAAGATGGAGAGGGGAAGTCTCGCGTGTCTACCTCGCAAAGGCAGCAGCAAAGCTACTAATTGTGTTTGCGCTGACGATAACGAGCCACTGGCGGGACGTTGTGGAGCACAGCTCCATCGCCAGCTGCAGGGGGGGAGTTGTGGGGCATCGCCCCGTTCCGGGATGGCGGCCAGGCATCATGGGGCATTGCCCCATTCCAGGATGGTGGCCAGGCATCGTGGGGCATTGCCCCATTCCAGGATGGTGGCCAGGCATCGTGGGGCATCGCCCCGTTCCGGGATGGTGGCCAGACACAGTGCAGGGTCAGCGCCTGGCCCCACGGCACCCACTGCTTCGCTCTCCACCTCTGTGAGCAAGCTCATACACCCCCATGCAAAAAGAAGGGGAGAAGATTGAGTCCTGCCTCCTCCTTCCCAGCTCCCTCGCAGCCTCAATCCTCGATCCCCCCCCCCCCAGTTGCCCCATTTTGGCTATCCCAGCCCAGAGCCCTCAACCCCTCTCAGGAGTTTGCAAATGAACATGCACCAGTTAAAGAGGTCTCTGGGCTGCACATTCATTTTGTGGCATTCAGTTAGGTTTTGGAGATCCAGCAGCTGTCTTTACTACAGGAAAAAAAAAACCCCAAATCCCAAGAAAACGCTCTTGCTCTTTAGGTGCTCCCCAAGCTGCTATCGCAGTGCATAGGGCAGGATTGGGCCCACTGGTGCAGAGCCTGGATGGTCTGTAGGATGCTGGCACAGGGCAGGGCTGTTCCCTCCAGGTTCAGGCAAGCCCAAGGCTTTTTCCACACGGGAATCCCACTCCCCACGCAGCATTCCAGGAGCAGGAGCCACAACCGTGGGGCCTTAGCCTGCCACTACCCCACTCAGACCCCCAAGGGGAAAAAAAACCCACCCAGGCGGGGGGTCTCCAGGAATACCCGGCTTTGTGCGAGCCCCTTTCCCCCCGCCCCTGCCCGTACAATCAGGGCAGCTGCCTGGAACGGGGCCGGCTGCCGCGGAGGAGAGGGCAAGGGGGCAGAGAGTAATTTATTTACTCCTTACAATGTGCTGTTTGAACAGACTCCTAAAGAAAACGGAGGAGGAAGCAACACTCTGCCAGGCGGGAGGAGGAGGAGGAGGAGGGGGCTACAAGGCCGGGGGAGATGGCCCTAAATGGATTAGAAATTTACCCTGCAACTGTGGGGCTTTAATTGATACACGGGGAGGGGGGGGGAGCAGTAAAATTTCCCTCTAATTGTATTAAAGATACACTAATTAGGTTGATTAAAAACAGAGAGGCTGTTTCTTTCTTTCCCCAGAAGGCCTAAGGGATGGCAATGGGGAGGGGGGGAGAAGTGCAAACAGATTGGAGTTTTTAAAAAAAAAAAAAAAAGGGGGGGGGGGAAAAAAAAAAAAAAAAAAAAAAAAAGAGAGAAAAGAAAAGTGCTCAGCCCTTGTGAGAGGTGCAGCCGCATCGGCCGCCCAGAGCAGCGGGGAGAGCAGGAGCAGTGTCCCAGGCACGTCAGGGTGGCCAAAGCTTTGCCTTTCCCCCAGGAATGAGGTGCCAAGGCAGCAGGGTCACCCTTTGCAGCTCCCATACCCCCAAATCCCAGGCTTTGCTTAGCTGCAATGCCCTAAAGTTGGGGGTTGTGGTTATTTTGCCTCTGCTTTGTGAATTTTTGATCAGCCTCATCTACACAAACATCCTTGTGGGTGTATAGATGTGCACACATATTATAAAACCTTAAAAACCGAGACCAGACTTTTGCTCCGGGGAGAACAAACATAAATCAGTTGTTTTAACTGCTTAGTCCCCCCCAAGCCATCCCAACTGTTAGAGGATGAGCACAGTGAAAGGGAGAGGATGGGCAAGTTCATCTCCATCACCAAAACCTTGCACCAAAAGCACCAGAGGTGTTTTCCTCCTCTGTTCGTGGCTTCTCATCAGGAATGAGTTCGGTATGTCCCAAACCCAAAAACCTGCTGGCTTTCCCCCCCAAAAACCTCATTTCTTGCTCACTGATGCCAACCCCCAGCACAGCACCCATGGAGCAGTGTCCACCAGCCCATCTGAAAGCCTCTTCACAGCCTGTGCCATCTTCTTCCCTGGGAATTCCTCGTTTGAGGAACCACCCGGCCTTCCCCCTTTCAGTAAGAAGGACAGAAAAGTACTTTTCAACCTGGGGAAAAGTTTCCCCATGAAACGTTTTATTGCTCGTGTACGAGGCAGTCGCTAATTGATGTTTGAAATGGCCAAGCTGTAAAATGGGAATGGCAAATGAAGAGCTGTGACTTTAAGGGAGATAAACAATATTGTGCTTCCCCCCCCCCCCCTTCCTCTTCCAAATGACCATTTTCTCCTTAGTCTGAAACCACGGGATGAAGGGCAAACTCAAATTGAGGAAGGAAGCTTGATGATTTCTGATGCTTCCATTACTGCATAATCAGAGACTGAAACTGCAATCAACAGAACTGCCTTTGCAACCCAGCAGCTTTCAAAAAAACTCAAGTGAAAGGAAGATAATTTTCTTTGTGGGACTTTATGTTCCTGAACCACCACCTCCCTTCCGCCCTTTTTTCTTAATGTTTGTTTAGAAAAAGAAGTGGAAGGCCTGGAGGAGACGTGTGGGCTCGGGATGGGTGCAGCCGTAGGCTGGCTTTGCCGGGGAGATCTGGGGCAGAGCAATGCCAGGCAAAGGCATCGCAGCCCTGAGAAGGCAACTGGTGACCAGAGAGGCTGGAAGAGGGGCTGTATCTGTTCAAAACTTGAAATCACCCAAAAGATGAGGAGACCAGAGGCAGTTTTCCCCCCTTTTCCCCTTGAATGAACCCATCTTTCGGGTTGTCCCAGCCTGGCTCTGTCCCTACACCTGAGCTTGCCCCTGTCAAAGCCACCAGTGTTTCAGCTCCACGAGGGTTGCAGATGGACACTGTTACTGCAAGCTGCTTATCTTGGTGCAAAAACATTTGTGCTTGCTGGGAAAATGTAGCCTTGAGCATGACCACATCCCTCTGAGGCATCAGGGCAGGGTGTTTCCAAGGAGCTCTCCGATGTTAAGATCCAGATCCGCTCCCACCACATGGGAATTAAATGTTCAACTTTTTTTTTTTTTCCCCCAAACCAAGAAGAGGTTGGCTCCTTTGCCTAGATCTAGTTGCTGGTAGCCAGCATTGAAAGGAGCTCTGTGGCCAGCGCTCCGCTTGCCCAAGCAAGCCAGACCACCAGTGGTTTTCCCAGCAAGCACAAGCATGGGGGTGTTCTTGCATGAAGACAACCCACTGGTCTGGATTTAAAAAACCTGGTTCTTTCTTTTGCTGAGGCAGCTTCTAGGTCTTCCCAAAGCCCTGGGAAAGCCTCCAGATAGACATTTGTAAGGCTACAGGATATCTTTTCCAGGAAATGAATGCTCACAAATTGAACCTGCTCAGCCTTGCAAGGGTCATCCAAATCCTTGAAATGGCACCAAACTACACAGGGACCGGCAAAGACGGAGCTCAGGACCCGGGCAGCCCCAGCACACTCCTGCAGGACCCAGCCTGCCTTTGGG
>NW_009259526.1:223485-228042 GCF_000687185.1 Egretta garzetta
CCTCCTCTGGTGCTTCTGGGTTTGAGCCTCTCCTCCGGTCGGATCTCGTGGTGGGCATGCTGGTTTGCCTGCCAGCAGACAGCTGGGAGCGCTGCAACCAGAGGGTAAACGGCACGTAAGCTCGATTTCCCTCTTCATCCGGCAACACCAGCCAAGTGGTGCTGTTCTGAGCCCGTATTGGTTATGCTCATCAAGCCCTGGACTCCTGGAGTCAGGTGATTTGAAAGCAAATATAAAGACTGCCTGTTTTCTTACACTTGTCATTTTAATTTAGGCAGCATTAGGGCTTTAAGCAGGGGAAGGGTGCGCAACTGCTGCATGCTGGGGCTGTGACAAGAAGCACGCGATACAGCAGCCCCTGGCATCCTTTCATCTCCGAGTGATGGGGCGCAGACCGGAGCACGCACGCACTCGCTCGCTCTCCTCTTGAAAGCATCTCTTGGCTTCAGAGGCTTCCCCATCCCCTGTGACGAACACCTCGAGCCTTTGTAGGCGACTATCACACTCCGCCACAAGCAACACGCCCCGCCAGCTATTCCCCCCCCCTCCCCGCTGCACAAAAGGCAGGGGAGAAACACCCAGCACCCTACGAGCAGCCCCCCCGTTGCATCGCAGGGCTGCCCACCCCCCCCTCAAGCCTCCCCGTGCTCTCCCAGCCAGAGCACCGAGGCCATTCCCTGCAGCCGGTTGGGTGCTCCGGTGCACCCAGAATTTGAACCAGGGGTGCAGCAAGGGAGGAGAAGGAAGGCAAGGGGACATCAGCATCATCATCACCCGGCTCCTGAGCCGCTCTGGCTTTGCTCCCCACTACCAGGTCAATGTTTGGCTCTGAAGAACTCTCGCCACTGTGATTCTAAGTGAATAAAAAGCAAATAAAGCTCCTACTACAAAATGACATGATTACACGTTCCTTTAGCACCATGGAAAGGACAACAGAGGTTGTAAGACAGTGGCGACCTCAGCTGCCCAGGTTTCCCATTGCTTAAAGCTTTCAAAATACACAAGGCAGTAATTTTTATTTTTTTTTTAACTACTACTACGTTTGCTGGAAAATTAAGTTTCAGAAGGGCTAAAAATATTAACAAATTTAGGCTGAGAAAATGGGAGGAGGAGGAGGAGAACGGATTTAAAAAAATGTCAAAACACTCAGATGCAGCATTTTTAATGAAATGTTTCACTTCAGAAATGCCAAAACATTTTGTTTTGACATTTTCAAAATGAAACTTAATGATTTTTTTTTTTTTTTTTTTAAGAAACAGCATGGGCTGCTTTGTAATAACCTAAGTTAAAGACAGAGGAAAGAGGAGAAAAATGTAAAGGCTTGAGGGCCACCAAAACAAAACAAACTTTTCGTCACCCTTCCAGCGACGCGTTGACGTGGCAAGAGTGTTTCCTTCCCTCCTCCTGCTGTTTTGCCAACAGATTTAAGCATTTTCTGTGTCACTTCTCATTGCACTAACGAGTTCCCCTGCTTTCCTCTTGCCTTCGCCCAGCTTCCACGATTGTCCCTTCTTGAGAGACCCTTCCCAAGCCCAGCCTGGCCGCAGGAGCAAGGCTTCCAACGGAGCTGGGGACAATCCCTGTGCCCATGGGTGTGCTCAGCCACTGCAGCTCTCCTACCCCGGAGGGGGTTTCATACGAGCAGCAATTGCTTTCTCCTCCTCGGGAGAGCAGCTGCCTCCTCTACTTTTGCATTGAGCACCCTGCACGCTGAAACCTCTCTCCACGGCGTCACCCGTATCAGGAATCGTCCCTTTCCTTGGTCTCCTTGCCACACTTTGGGGACAGAACTGCCCTCCCAGCCTTCAGGCACGGGAGCACAGACCAAACGAGCGCGTGGTTCCGGATCACACCCAAACCTCAGAGGGCTGAGTGCCGGTCCACGGCCGAGGAGCAGCATCCTGAGCCCTCCTCCTCGGCGCACACAGTGATAAAACGGACCATGAAATTTATCAGCCATGAACCAAATGGTCGTTCACGTCTGCTTATTATGCAGTTATTTGTGATCTGCAACCCTTCTTGTAACGCCTCGTCCGTAATCGTTACTGTCCTGGGCCGAGCCCTTGTAGCCCAACATCAACGGGTGGGGGTTCGGGGAGCTGGGGGTGCGGTTCTGGAAGCAGCCCTCATGACAAGGGAGGAAAGCAGCAGCCAAATAACCCCCAACCCCAGGTCAGGACCATGGGACACCAGGCACCCTCAACACATTTTCAGATGTGGGGTTGGGACCCCTCAGCCCACCATGGCATAAATCCAGGCTGAAGCACAGGTGCCAAGGGCCTCTCTGCCTAAAAATAATCCTCACAAAGGGAGAAACACAAAGAGGAGGAGTTGCAAGTTGTGAAAAGAGCAACCGAAAGCTCAAATCCCCAACCCAGACCCAGTCAGGTACCTTTTGCAGCCTCCTCCGGTTGGCTGCCAGCCCGGGGATGAGCAGCTGCAGCTGGGGAGATCTGGAGCTGGGACAGCTTTGGGCTCCTAGGAGAGGAGGATGAAGGTTTCCTTCTCCCAGGTAAAGAGCCGACTCCTTGCAGGGGATGGCAAGAGCCGATGCAGTTGTGAGCAAATACGTAAACCTGAAACATGCCCAAAAGAAACAATCCTGCATAAGGAAACAAATGCAAACTTTGTCACCTCTTGGTGCAAAACATGCACCCAACGAGGACATGGGGACAGCTGGCGGCATCGCACCATGGGAAGTCAAAGCCAGCAAACCCTGGCAAGTTTTCCCCAGGGGAAAGAGGTATCGGAGACCCGCATAACCCTGGCCCATCCCTGAATCCTGCTGCGTTAGGCTGGCGCAGGGTCCAAGTTTAGAGGAAAGTAATCAAAGCCCTGAGCAGCCTTTTATTTCTGAGGCTCAGACACACATGTTTCACCGTGGGATATTTCACTTTGCTCAGTGCAGAAGAGATCAAAAATAATTAATTGCTTGCACACCCCCTGCACATCCAGACCTGTATTTACATATGGAAATTAAATCCTTGGGTATGCAAAGCCAAGCACATCCAATGGATTTACATCAGGCTCCTTACCAAGGCTTGCTTGGAAGCGTCTCTGTAGCACCAAGACTTGGGGGCCAAAGCCACAGCGTGTCCCCGGGTGGCCGATGGCAGAGGGACAGGGATGGGTTTGAGGGTGCCCTTAGCACTGTGGTTACCCCTGCAGCAAGGGGACGTTGTGCCTGGCTGGGGAGATGGGACCCAACATCCCTCCATTTGCTAAGAAGAGTTCTGCATCCTATTTAAAGGCTAGTGCTGCCTATTAAGCAATTTACTCTTTTCTAATTGAAATTATCCAGTATAGCAGGTTTTGTGCTTGCAGCTGAGTGCTCCCGACTGGCCACAGTCTCAGTGAGAGGAAAAGAGATTCAAATACCCGTCCCCTGCGAGGGGAGGCATGTGGTGGTGGTACAAAACTAAAGGGAGAAAGCACCATACCCCCAAATGTGAACTGTCCCTTTAATTTCTGTCAAGGCTAAAGCCCACAGACTACAAAAACAACATTTTAATTTAAATTCCGATTCCACATTCATTCATGAGAGCTGGCTCTGAGCGGGGATTTCATTAAAGGCTTTAATAGATTTTATAGGACTTGTCAGATCCGGAAAGGTTATGGAGCAAATGCATTTTCTCTGCTTCCAGAATTTCAACAACGGCTCGGTAAACAAATTTACCATGAAAATGCAAGGAGTCCAGCCTTGTACAGACAAGGAGAAATGAACTTTAGCTGAGCGACTTCAAGGCATCAAGATGCACTCTCCGTCCCCTTCCCAACTCACTTATCTCCGCTCCACACCACACAGCTTCAACGATGTTTCTCTTTTTTTGGTGGAAACCCAGAAAAGGAGAAATATCTTTTTCCATTGGCCAGACTTGGATACAAAGATATTTATATTTATTTACAATTGTCAGCAGCTTTAGCAGCAATTGAGTGGCTGGGGGTCTTAGGAGGGGCTGCTAACAGACCCCTGGCCCGAGAAGAGCTCAGCTCTCCTGTGAGTGATTGACTCGGGGGGGTGGGGGGTTGCGGCTAGAAATGACCTTGTTAGAAAACCCTGGGTATTTGAGATGGGCATCAGCTGGGGAAGGTGGTGGTGGCGGGAGTGAACAGACAGGAGAGACAATAACAGCCTCAGCTTTGCTCCTGAGCCACCGAGGGCTTCATGACCCCCTGTTTCAGGGACTTCTTGACCAGCCCTTATCCCCTCCACCACGGGAGCAAAGGTGGTTTGGGTTGAACAGCGATACACGTGCACAAGCTCTAACAAAATGTCATCTTGCCCATCCCTTCCGCCTGCTTTTTTGCCCTTCGATCAAGCTTGAAGGCAGGTCGGTATGGCAGGCTTGGGAAGGAGCCTGCCCAGGCTGGGCGTGGAGGTCCCACCACGGAGGTGGACGTCCCACCGCGGGGACACGGCGTGCAGGATGGGCGCTGGGATGGCTGAGCTCGCCGCTTGCGGTGAGCAGGAGGTGTCAGGCATCACTGGTTAGAGCCAAACTGCAGGAATCAAAGGCTGATGCCTTGGCAACCGAGCCGTGGTGATGCTGAATAAAG
>NW_009259526.1:228258-231875 GCF_000687185.1 Egretta garzetta
GCAGCCGGGCGGTTCGAGAGCCGCTGGCAGGGTGGGAGCGGGGACCGGCGGCTCCGCCACAGAGACCCCATAGATGCGGGACCCGGCACCGAGAGGTGTCGAACATCTGGGCGTCCCTTTCACCGGGAACAGGCACTGCAGGTGGCTGGGGATGTGGCTGACAGCTACGCTGTAATTATAGGAAGCCGAGGAGAGAAGCAGATTTAAATCAAGTGACTACTGAGTTAAAGCATGAGAATTCCCTATGTAATTTATGGTGCATTAAATAGCCTAAATATTCCGTCCCCACGAGTTACTCTAGTAGCTAATAGCTCTCATTTTGAGGCAGCTTTTTTCTATGATTCACCTTAACCTTGATTTTTCTTCCTAGCCAGCAGGTACCGCGTTAAAATTTCCTCCTCCACTGAGCGGTATAGACTCCAAATGACCCATGTTCCTGAGGACGTCAGCTTGCTAAACTCCCATTACATCAACCAACACTGAAGCTTTAACCAATTCACCCAACAGAGCCTCAAAAAACCCTTTAGGAAGCCTCAGCGTGGCCGTACCTGGGAGACACGTACGGACGTGAGCCCAGGGCCCTGCTGGCACTTCTAGGACACGCTGATGGTTATTTGCAAGGTGCCAGACAGCCTGGATGGTGCTTCTGAAGACTCATTGATCCCGGCTCAAAAAAAAAGGGATAAGAGACTCTGTGCAATGGGTTACACCACAGAGAAAACCACGTTACGTTAACCCAAACGAGTATGATCGGCACCTGCGGATCAGAGAGCGGGAGTTCAGGCTGGCAAGCACAGAAACTCTGGAGCTCCCCGATCCAACCTCCTGCTCCCAAGAGGGCAACGTTCAAAGCTAACGCAGGATGTCGGAGCCTTGTCCAGTCGAGTTTTGAAAATCTCCAAGGGTGGAGATGCCACAACCTCTCTGCCAGCACAACTATTGCTTAAACTCTGTCTCCTTCACCAGGAGACAGCAGCTACTTTTCCCTCCTGGCTGGGATGCACCAGTTTGCACCAAAACTTTGGGACTGCTCTGAAGTGAGGGCTGGTGGGAGCCAGCACCTCCCTCCCCTCCCCGCAGGCACTTCCAGGTGTCTCCCCTGCAGACCCCAGGCAGATCGATCAGACCTGAGGTGCACACGGAAAACTCTCGCCACCCTGTTCCGCAAAGCCTGCAAACTGGCCTGAAGTCAAGGCAGGGTGGTGAGCTGGCCAGGAACACCAGGGCCAACAGGCTCCTCCAGCCAGCGGCCATTAGCAGGGAAATACTCTCCAGGAGTCACAAAGAAATAGGAAAAATCATTTTCCTGCTGCCATCTACAGTTTGGGTTGTGGCAGGAGGCTCGGCTGAGAACCAGGGGGAAAGGCAAGCAAGAAAAAGGCTGAACTCCAGATAACTGTTCCAGCTCCTCTGAGCAAGGGCTCCACTATCAGCACCCGGGAAGTTGCTGCCATCTATTGATGCAAGGGACATGGCATCCGGCACAGGGATGCTCTCAGCAGCAGAAAGGATGGAAATAACTTCATTGCAGATGAGGTCCGATGAGCTGCGCAGACCCGAGAGCCTGGGGCGCAGGGTTTGGTCCCCTCTCTAAAAAGCTTTGCTCTTAGAAGAGGCCCAAAGCTGGTCTCAAGCCTGAGGTATGGCAAAGTCTGTCCTGCTAGGTGGTTCCTGCTCTGGCTGGAGGTGGAGGAGAGTGGCTGAAGCACCTCCTGGCAGCCTCCCTGGTGCTTCTCTGAGCTGGATTTTCCAGCGTTAACTTGGTGCTGCAGAAAGTCCTTCCCCCTTCTGATGAAGACCACGAACCCCAGTGCCCGTGCTCCCCCATCACCACACCACACCACTCCAACGTGCTCTTTTGTGTCCCCAGCAGAAGTTTTCCCCAGAGCCCTGGTGGAAGAGAGCTCTGCCATGCCAAAGTGGCAGAGACAAGCCCCCCCCCCCACATCCAGGGCCAGGCAGCCAGGAGGGTACCTGCCTTCCCCCTTTCCTCCCTAAAACTCCCCCAGAGCTGTGAGCTCCTTCTCACACAATGCTTTTGAGCCAGGTTGGCCTCCAGCTCCCATGCTCCCATCAGATGCGATGACATGAGGGGACAGTGTCCTCTCGGTGCCACCACCTGAATTCTGAATGCCGCTCTACAAACTGCAGATGGGATTTTAACCCTGTTCCTCCTCTGGGAATGCTGACATTTTTAGCTTCGTGCAAATCCTCTTCCAGTGCTAGCTGGTGGCAAACAGATGAATCCCTGCATCTGCGGCTCCTTGGGTACCACGCAGAGCTTTCACAGCAGGTGAGAGAGGAGGAGGATGGCTGAGTAACTTCATGGCTTGGTCTCAAAAATACTCTGTTCTGAGCATCTCTGGCTTCCTCTGCCCGGTCATGTTGCATATTCATCCTCCCCAGAGAGCTTCTAGATTTGCATCTGCTGTTCCTCCTTTCCCCGTGCTCCTTGGGTGGTGGGTTGGATGGAGAGGGTCCCCTGGCCAGACCCATTTCAGGAGAGGGGAGGGAGGAATTCAAACCACACTGAAAGGCCAGGGCAGATCTGTTCTGGCCAAGCAGCAATGGCAAGGGGTCGCACAGACCTCGGGTGGCCAGGGGTGCAGCAGGAGCCGGAGCCGGCAGTGGCTTGGCAGGGTCCCCGTGTCCCCAGGGGAGCTGCCACCTGGGTAAGGGCTGCAGCAAAAGCAGCCGCAGGGCTGAAGGCACGGGGCGCACGGGGGTCCAACCCGCGCTGCTAATCCGGGGGGGGTTGGAAAGCACAGTAATAAATGACTCCAAATTAATTTGGAGCTGGTTTATTTTTGGGACGCAGTACAGCCCCCACCTGGGAAAGGTCTGCAGGGAACTTGTTCAAACAAACCTGAGAGCAGTAACGCTTTCGGATTAATAAAGCGGAAGTATACACAGGGGTGTGTGCTATGGGGGAAAGGAGGTCAGGCTCTGCCAAGGGGTCCCTCAGCAAGCAAAGCCAACTCCAAAGTGCCACGGACTGGCTCGGGAAGGCTTCCAAAGACAAAAAGGACCCGCTCAGCTCAGCCCCCTCCCTCGACGCAGGCTTTGTGGTGCTCCCGCTTCCAGGACAGGCAATATTCCTTCCTGCTCCGTCTTCCTCCAGCCCCGGGGCCGCAACAGAGCCAGCTTTGTTGGAGGGCACAAAGGGGCCACACAGCGTCTCCCCTCCGCCAGCCGCCCCTGCTCTCTGCCGCTTCTCCCTTCAGCTACACACAGCGTAAAACACCAGTTTCCCAGTTCCAGCCCAAACACCAGCTCAGTTCAGCCCGCCAGCCAGCACCACCCACATCGACGCTCTGCTCCGACTCCTCCAAGCCCAACGCTGGAGCATCCTTCGTGCTGCGCAGGGACCGGTTGCCACCCCAGTGTCACTGCTGTCCCCACCGCAGGGGCCGGGCGCCTTCCTCCCCACCAGAGCTGAGTGCAGGAGCGGAGGGGGGGGGGTGAGCGCTGTCATTTCCAGCAGTGTCAGAAGGATTTTGCAGAGCAAAATCAGTTCCCTCCAAGAAACAGCTAAGGAGGGGACAGGACCGTAGGGTTTTTCCAAGGGCTAAAGCAAAAATGCTTTTTTTTTTTTTTGGCAGGGAAACCAGCTGGCT
>NW_009259526.1:231917-233663 GCF_000687185.1 Egretta garzetta
CAGTTGGCAAACAAGCTTTCAGACACAATTATTTTGCCCTGAGAGGATTCTGCAGCTGCTCCTCTTTTTCTTGAGATCAATACCTAAAGGATAATCCTGCAGATTATCCTACAGTTCGGTGGTGTTAGCTCAAGCTCTCTTGTTTGCTTTATTTCCTTTATGAATTACAACTCCTCCTGGTTAGAGGGGCGGGGGGGGGGGGGGTGAATGTTTTTTTTTCCTCCCTCACAAACGAGACTTGATAGCACAAATTGTCTAGAGTTGGCTGGAAATGAATTTTGTTGACTTTTTAGTCAAATTGGCCCATTTTATGAGAACGGGCCCGTTTCAGGTGGTGACTCATCCCTTCCCAAAAGCGCAGAGCAAACAATAGCAACCACCTAAACGAAATCAGAGCAGATTCCTTTCTTCCAAATCTAGCAACGATATCCTTTTAAAGCAAATCAAGCCTGTAGGAGTTGATTCTCCTGCAAGCCCTGTAGGCGGAAGGCAGCAGAGATCAGAAACCTGTTCTTTGATGTGAAGGGTTATTTGTATTTGTTTTTAATCTGTCACGCGGTTCTGAAACCAACCCTGTGCATCCAGAATAGCAGCTCATGACTATTTATCACTGAAAAGTTTCCCAGGTGGTAAACTTGAAGAGATGGGAGAGTATCTCTGTCCCGGCCAGGGCAGATAGGCTGCTGCTAAAATAAAGTTTTATCTCCAAATAATTGCCACAGAGTATTTGTTTGCTGCCCGATAGATCGGACTCATAACACTCCCTGAAAGATCATCGAAAGCATCCTACATGTGGGATGAAGGAATCTGCAAAGCCTGAGGGAATTCTGAGGGATTGCTGGAATTTGAGGATTTCTATAACTCCGCGAGGCGGACGCGGGGAGCTCCAGCTCACCCCTCTCGATCAGCCTGGGACGGCAGAAGGTGGCGGCCTGGTCTGCACCCTGACTGGAAACCTCAGCCCCCCTGGCCCTAACTTACAACGCGCACGTGTAAATTTAAGCACTTGCCTAAATGCCACTGGAGACGGCTAGAGATGGCTCCGAGGAAGAGCTCGCACGCTTTCCCAAATGTGCAGTTCAGTTCATCTATGAGGCAAAACTGTCTTTGGTGCTTTTAGAGAAATTTTAGCATATTTTTACTGCAAAATGACCTTGGCAAAAAGAATCGGTACATAAAGACATAAGACAAACCAGCCAGGAGCTACCAGCAAGCCTGGTGTCCTGCTCCGTACCTCCACCTCCTGCCCAGGGCCCTTCCAGCAGCAAGAGATTCCGGAGTTTCAAACAGGAGCTTGGACCAACTGGTTAAGCAGCAGCTCAAAGTACCCGACAGCGACTTGAACCTTGAAATGAAACTTCGCTGTGCCGGCATCGCTTGCCACGCGCGGTTAGCACATCTCCGACATGAGCCAGCAGGGTGCCCTGGTGGCCAAGAAGGCTGATGGTATCCTGGGGTGCATGAAGAGGAGCATGGCCAGCAGGGCGAGGGAGGTTATCGTCCCCCTCTGCTCTGCCCTGGTGAGACCCCACCTGGAGCACTGGGTCCAGTTCTGGGCTCCCCAGTTCAAGAAAGATGAGGAACTCCTGGAGAGAGTCCAGAGGAGGGCAACAAGGATGATGGGGGGACTGGAGCATCTCCCCTAGGAGGAAAGGCTGAGGGAGCTGGGCTTGTTCAGCCTGGAGAAGAGAAGGCTGAGAGGGGATCTCATCAACACCTACAAATATCTCAAGGGTGGGGGTCACA
>NW_009259526.1:233997-234353 GCF_000687185.1 Egretta garzetta
GCTTGCAGGCCTGCAGCAGCGACGTGGGGTGACGGCCAACCGGCCACGTCTGCGGAGCCTCCAGGCACCTAAACACTGCAAAGCAACGCACAAAGGCAGCGCCAGCCACGGCCACCGAAGCATCTCCTGCCACTTGACAATTCAATTATCTTGGTGTTCAAAGCACTGCTGGTCTGTAAGCGAGCAGATGGGCAAGGGAAGGAAGCGCCAATTAGTGAATCTCAGCAGCCCTGCTAGTTCTTTCCCCTTTATTTGTCTTTTCAAGGCTCAAAAAGACAATATGAATATTAATGGTAATTGTTGCTTGCAGGGGGGTGCTGCGGGCAGGGAAGGGGGGTGAGGCTGGGGGCTGCCTC
>NW_009259526.1:234402-235547 GCF_000687185.1 Egretta garzetta
CCAGCCGATGGCAGCCCCTGCAACGCTGCAGGACAGGGGTCCAACCCGGCTTCCAGCCCCCTCCAGCAGCCAGAGCCACCATGACCACCTGCCTACAGAGCCCACAGCTCAAACGAGGGTCCCTCCCAGGCCCTTCATTCCCCTCCACAAGGACAGGGCTCCCCATCTCCTTTCTCTTTCAATCCTCCCATCCAGTGCAGGACCCTGATCATCTCCCCCATCTTCACCCTACCTTCATTTCAGCATCTCCAGGGCAGGATCATGCTGGGCAGCACTGGCCGCATCCCCGAGAAGGGCAGCATTTCACAGCAGGAGCTATCTCCGGTTTTGCTTCTGCCATGGGAGAAGCAGCAGAGGGAGATACAGGCAGGCAACTGCCAGACCTGCCCACGGGCGGTGGGAGCTTCAGGTCAGCGCGCAGGGACCCCCACGATGCCACAGCATCACATCGGTGTGGGGTTCAGCTGGCCAGCAGCCACCTCTGAAAACCAGCAAGCCCCCCGAGATCCCACCTACCCTCTAGTCCTGATCCGCAGACCTTGCCCTGCTCTGCTCACATCCCCTGAGATCCCGCACAGGAACACCAAGATATGAAAAAGCCAGCAGAAAAGAGCACCGGCATCGATACAAGTGTCACGTTCTTTCCAAGAGGCTGCACTGAAATTGGGCCTTTCCAGCATCGGGTACATTCCCCATCATCTTTGAACCACAACCAAAGGATTTCCAGCCACATTTTCCAAGGCATTGCATATTTTATTTAATTTATTTTTGGAACTTTCTGTAAGGTATGAACTAAGGAAAGGGACCCTTTGGGTCCGCTACCCACCGGGTGAAGCGCCAGGGTTACAGTCCCACAAGGTGGCAGAGCTCCATCGCTCATCGGTGGCCGTCGCAAAGCCGTGTGAGAGGATGCACCAAGCAATCCTGGAAAACTCACGGGTCCTGGGTGCTCTGCACCCGAGGGGAACCCCCTGGAACACTGCAGGTGGCAAGGGGCTCCTTGCTTTGCTGCTTCAGCTTTTTCCGATTGGAAAGGGGGTGTGAGTTAGGCATGCAGCTGCTCGGAAAGTGGGAGAAATGGTTCTTGGGGCTTTTGGCACAGGGTGGGTGGGGGGGGAAGACAAAAACTCCACATTTTTTGTCTG
>NW_009259526.1:235601-246210 GCF_000687185.1 Egretta garzetta
CACGCAAGGGAATTGTAAACTGCAAAACAAAATGCAAACTTTCAAGAGACACTGTAATAAATTATACTGGTGCCCCAGAAGTGAGGGGGGTTTTGGCTGGGATTTCAGCCCTGAGGCTGGGCACCCAACACCCTGCCAGAGCAGAATTCCTGACTTTCAGCTATAAGGGTATAAAACCACCCTTCTTTTGCTGGCCTCATACCTTCACCACTTTTTCCTCTGAACACAGCTCCAATAAAGACGGAGAACTGGGCAGGAGACTGGGAAGCACCATGGCTGCGAGGGGCTGCAGCGAGGAGGGGGCTCCTCGGGGGGTGCGGGTGTAAGGGAGAGCCCAAGGAGTGGAATCCTGCCTTTTCAGCATCCAATATCAGGCTTCCAGATGCCTTCCCCAGCTGTTCAGAAACAGGCCATTTCTTCCTGTCCTCACTGGAGCCGCCCCACTGCCGTTCAGTTAAACAAACCGCAATAAACCAGCCACGAATACATCTCGGCAGGAGACCAACGCTGAGTTTCTAAGCTTCAGAGCAACCAAACTCCCCAAAAAGTCTGAAAGGAGGAAGAATAAGCCAGAAAAAAAAATAAAAAAATCAGGCAGCCTATTTTAATGCAGTTCTTGGTCCGTTTAGGAAGAGCTGCAAAGCAATTGCAGCTACAAGTCCTTTGGGGTCCTACGCTGCCAGTGGGGTTCACCAGTGCTTGGTGCTGGGCACAGATGAGTTTGGTTTAGTTTGGGTAAAGCAGATGTGGTTTTTCACCGCCGTCCTTGGACTTCAGAGCAGGCCTGTGTTTTTCTCCCATGCAATCCGCTTCCTTCCAATAGGTCTTAAGTCTTTTTTATCACTAAGGGTTGAGCGTCCTTATCAGTGTCCTAATACCCATCAGGGCACAAGCTCGGAGACAGGTTTTCGAAGGAGAGAAATGAATCACAGTCAGTCCAGTAAATGGACAACGGAAAAGTTTCACGCTCCGAGTTGAAATCGGAGAGATACGATCTTTATCAAGGATGTTCTCCAAAGCAATAGGGAGCTACAACAGGAATTTTACTCAGACTTCCTTTTTTTCTTTTCCCCAATGAATTGAGAAAATCAGCTTCTAATGGCAGCGGGCAATTGCGGGTGTCAGGGCCAAGCCAGCCGCAGCAGCTCGGCCAAGGCGGGTTGTGGCCGGGGTTTACCCTGCGATGCTGCAGAGCTGGGGCAAAGCTCACGGTCTGTTATTGCAAACCCTTCCTCTCCACCAGCTGGGGAAATGCTGTGAAACTCCAACTGATTTGCAAGGAGCATCGTTTGCCTGCTTTCTAGGAGGAGGAGAAAGCCCTGGAGGAAGCTGCAGTGCAGGTGCCCCAGGAAAGGAAAGGAAAACAGGTTAAAAAAAAAATAAATCAAATTGCGTTTTATAATAATAGATGGGTTTGGCCCATGGAGCCAAAGAGCTCCAAGTGCGTTTGCCCCCAGCACCGCCCCCAAACCCTGGGCAAAATGTTCCCAAAGAGTGTTCCAAAAATGGAATTTAACGGCTGTATTGATCAGTGCTTGAGCTGTGCAGCACCCTGCAGCCAGGTAATACAGCAGCCAAAAGCAAATGCACCCCAAAAGCCATGAACCTCAGTTCCCCCGGGCTCCCACTGCCCCGAGGCTCCTCAGGATCCCTCAGCCCTGTCCAACGCTACACGTGATAGCGAGGATGAAAAACCCCCACTTTCACAGCTGTGCCTCACACTGGCTTCTGCTATTTAATCAACGCCTGCTTCTTCTCCAATTTCTTCTTCAGCTCTTTCAGATAATTGCATTTACGCTGGAGAAGTGCCATCAGTCTGGGGTGTTCCATGGCGGAGGATGCTGTTGCTGTCAGGACGAGCACAAAGGACTTTGTGGACCACAAGCACCGCAAGTCGAGGCATCACCTCACAGAATCACAGAATCGCAAGGGTTGGAAGGGACCTCAGGAGATCACCCAGTCCACCCCCCCTGCTAAAGCAGGCTCACCCAGAGCATGTTACACAGGACTTCATCCAGGCAGGCTTTGAATATCTCCAGAGAAGGAGACTCCACAGCCACCCTGGGCAGCCTGGGCCAGGGCTCGGGCACCCTCAGAGCAAAGAAGTTTTTCCTCATATTCAACTGGAACCTCTTCTGCTTCAGTTTGTGCTCATTGCCCCTTGTCCTGGCGCTGGACACCACTGCAAAGAGTCTGGCTCCATCCTCGTGACCCCCACCCTTGAGATATTTGTAGGTGTTGATGAGGTCCCCTCTCAGCCTTCTCTTCTCCAGGCTGAACAAGCCCAGCTCCCTCAGCCTTTCCTCGTCGGGCTTTACTCCTGCATATCAGTGCAATGCCAGCGTCCTCCGCCCTGAGCATCACCCCTCACCTTGGAGCTCCAAACCCCAGCCAGCTGGGCTGCGATAAAGTCATGTTTGCTGGTGGTCAGTACAAACCTCTAAAAAACCCCCTCAAGAACAACCTCTGCAAACATCCCACCTCTCCAAAGGGACCTCAGACAAACCCGACAGTGCCCCGCCTTTTCATAAAGCAGCCTTCGCCCAGTCCAACAGGTAATTGCTGGCTCCACAGATGCCTCCGTTATACAATTTTGTGGACACTTTTGTCTTGCCAATAGAAAACCCAGCTTGCTCCAAGGAGCCAGAACTTGCCTGCACAAGCCCCTTTCGGCACTAGCCGCTCTGCAGGGCTCATCCACACACGGCCTCTCTTGCCTCGCCCCGCGCTCCTTTTGTGCCTTTTCCTTAACAAAGTGGCTTTTAATTCTGACGCGGTGCTTCCAGTTCTCAGAAACAGCATGGAAAGGACATTACAGTCCCCTCAGGTTTATATAAACACGTCCTGTTTATTATCCTTCGCGGTGGCTGTCTGAGCTGAAACGCGAACATTTGGTGAAAAACAGGAGAAATTGGATCTGTCTTTCACCGTGCTCGCACGAGGCTGGGACCGTGGCTTGGGCAGCTGTTTTAAGAAGGCCAATAAGGTTCTTATTAAGGGAAGAATTTTTTAATGGCTCTTTGGCGACCTGTTTTCTTCTTCCCAGTCTCTCTGCTTGCCCTAGCAACCCCAACACAGCACATAGACTGGCCAAGCCCCATCCGCACCCAGAGAGAAGATGCCCGGCTCCAGCCCGCACCCATCCACAAGGTGCTGGTCCCAGCACCTTCCTGAGATTCCCAAACACGTGGGGTGAGAACCAACCCAGAAAATAGCGCTTTGCTTCTCCCTTGTTTACGTCCCTTCACTGAGTCATCAAGCAAACACAATTTTTTATTTATTTTTTTTTTTTTGCAAAACTATCATTTCCAGCCTGTGATTCCAGCTAATTTCTACCACGGCACTGCCAAGCAACAATGAATTATGGAGAAAGATTATGGGAAGGTTTGACACCATTAACGTTTGGAGGAATAAATGGGAGTAGACTGTTAAATATGATTATTCTCGTTCATGTCTGTCTTTCCTTAGGGTGCCTATCACTAGAGCACAAGTGCCATGTGCATTAATTAATTGAAACAACATATTTACATGATTAGGGATTAACTCCTGTGCTTCTCCTTTGGCTAATTAGTGTATCTATAGATCTATTTAGAAAGAAAATACCTTGGGGAAGGCAGGAGTCTTCAGAGCTTATTTCATATAAACTGGCTGTCAAATTAAGGGATTAGAAAAATGCTCACTTCTTCCCTCCCTCCCATGGCACCTTATATTTACTTGCTTTATTTCTCTTGGCTCTCATGCAGCAGCCACACTAAGTTTTATCAAGAAAACCCTACCAGGTCTTTCTTCCCTCATTTTGCTCCCCAGTTTCTTGTGGGTTGTCATCCTCGGGGTGCTCCCAGACCCCACGGGCTCTGGCTGCCAATATACCCAGGTGCAAAAAAGACTATTTTACAACAGGGCTCTCAACCTGGTGGATTCATTAGTTTTCCCCTGCACAGGCAGCTCCTTCAGGTCTCTGTGCTCTGCTTCCAGGGAGCCGAGATCTGCAATTTCAACACGACAACGAGCTTTGTAAGCCCAGCTCTGGGAGCCCTGGGGGTTTTTGGCTACAGCCACCCCTTGCGTCCTCCAAATCCAGCTGCTGGTTTCCATAGCAAATAGGTGGGATCACTGGATTCCTTACAGGCTCCATGGCAACATTTATACCCGGGCTCCTGCCAACTTCCAGTCCACTCACTCGCCTCCCACCTTGCTCACATCTCCCCTAGCCCCAAAACATCCGTGTTTTTCAGGCTGCGGTCCCATGCAGCCGGGAGCATCCTGGTGGTGCATGGCTAAAGGGATGGTGCATCCCTTCTCCGAGCTAACTGCCTTTCAGTGATGGGTGGGATTGTCCTTATAATCTCCATCACCTGCTTTACATCTTGTAAGGGGCTCTTGACCTATTCACTGAGCTGTTTGGAAAGGCTGAAGAAGTAGGGGTTGTTAGAAAATGCACAAAGGACAGAAGAATTCTTTGGAGAAATGAAGGAATTTAAGATAATTAAGCTTTTTCACTGCTGGAACAATGCACGCACCCATCAAATTAGATTTTAAGCAGCAAAAAATTTAGCACTGAAGAAAATAGTTGTATACTTTTCTATGGATTTCAGAATGAAAAAACTTTTCCAGCTTACTCTCAGGGGAATTGTCCCCACACACACACCCCCCAAGAGTTGTGCCTTGATGCAAAATTCAAAGAGGCAGCATTGCCAGGAGCGGGAACGCTCTCCCCAAGACCACTTTTTGTTTGATGAGATATCAAGCTCCTGTCGGATGAAGATCCATTTTTTCCAGGGATCTTCGCCTCTGGACAGTCCCCTGGGAAGTTATCAAACACCGGCCAATGTCAAAGAGAACCAAAGCCAAGACCATCTTTGCCCTCTAACAAGCGTTAGTAACAAGTAGTGTGCAAATGGGCTGCACAGGCCTAAATTACTGCTCCTTCCAAGAGCAATTGCATTAGCAAATCACACAGTTAACTCCAAAGAAACCCTAAGGAAAACCAGGGACTCTTTCACTTTTCTTCACTAGGATGAGCAGTCCCTATTAATTAAATAATTTTGTAGGAGAAAGGACAAGAGAAGTAGCAAACCTTCCCATCTCCGAATGCGAACGCAGGGCTTTGCAATATTCTGTAGCTACAGCCCATGAAATGCTGCTTCCCCCACAAAAAAATCCACACAGAACATTGACTTTTAAGAGCCAGTAACCCTCCGAAGCATTACCTGATGGCACCGCAACCCCCTACCACTGCTCCCCGGAGAGGAGCCTTTGCTGTCCCTATTCTTCCCACAGAGGCTTTTAGAGACCTTCCTGGTGGCTTAAAGGCAGCACTTCAAGGTAGAAAAAGCAATAATAAAGCCCCTCTATCCCTTCAGACCTGGCTTGTAGTCACTTAAATGAGCCCTGGCTAAAATCTTTATAAAATAACCAGCTTCCCCATCGCCTCGACCCCTTCCAGAAGCAGCTCTGCTCCCCCCCAGGCCTCTGCCACTTATGGGCTGGGGAAGGGAGAGGGAGAGGAGAGTTAATTCATTAATTACCTGTACCTGCTCCAGCCTTATGCCTGTCCCCAGCTCCCATAGTGCAGGTTTCCATGCTCATGGCAGGCTGAGGAAGAGGAGGCCGAGTGCCCCCCTCCTCCTCCTCTCCTTTAGCCTCTTATAAGGCTTTCATTTTAAAATGGAGGGGAACACTTGCTGGGGTTTTTCTGTAGTATAAATACATGATATGTTAATATTACCCACTGCAGATTTGCATTCTGCATGTCCTTGTTAGCATACTTGCATAAACACTGGCACATTTACATACTTTACTTACACAGCAAATATTGCCTGAGCTCCTGTGCATCTTAACGTCCAAACGCAGGTGGGTGTTGTATCTCAGCTGCAACTTAGCCACATTAATTAATATCTTAGCTTATCTTAGTTGCAACTCTGCCGCACGGACGCAGAGAGGACCATGGCTGGGTCTCTGTATCTGCTCCCAAGGGTGTTTGGGGAGCGAAGCCACCGTGCGATGCTGAAGCGTGTCCCTGCTTGCACAGGAGCAGGAAATTTAAACAAGAATACGAGCATCAGTGCTGCTTGCTTTTGGCTTTTGTCAAAAATCCCTAGGGGGCAGCTGTAAAACCTCCTCCAGGGGCTTGCAGGAGGCAACTTGTGATGCTGCCGACCCAACATCACAGCCCCTCACGCGGCCGATTCCCCCTCCAGGGACGAGGCAATGTCATTTCATGCACCAGCATCAACCAGCCTGTTGCAGATGATCTGAACCTGTTGGTTGTGAATGAGATTTAAAAGGCTCTTGGCGAGGACCTCCTCCCCACCTCTCCAAGCAGCAGGCAGGGAAGGCAATAAGGCTGAGCCTTATTATCTCTCTGTCTGCAACCAGCCGTCAGGGGAAAATGTTGTTTCAGAATTTCTGTGCATCTCACAGCCTGCGAGTGAGCTCCACAATGGAAACTCATCAGTAAATATTACATTTTAGTGATTCACGCCGCTTCCCATACTGAAGGCTCATGAATTTGTTTTGGGAACCCAGGAAAAGCGCAAGACTCACTGCTGTGAGAAATGGGTTTTTTTTCTAAATGAAAAGAAATCCAGCAACTATGGCAGAATGAAATCCCAAAGGAGTTCTTTCATTCCCCCTGTGCAATGACCCCTGCTTATGATCTTTAGGCTCGCAAGCAAATGCAAAGGTCAAACTACAGTTCCCATGCTGCAAACTGCCTTCAAATGCAGCAGCAGCTACTTCCACAGGCCTGCATCTGCTACAAAGCAAGAGATTTCCTTTTTCATCATTTCTGTAATTTCTCGGGCTCCTTAGGCATCTTCACAGAATCCCAGAATGGCAAGGGTTGGAAGGGACCTCGGGAGATCACCCAGTCCCACCGCCCTGCTAAAGCAGGCTCTCCTAGAACATTCTACACAGGACTTCATCCAGGCGGGCTTTGAATATCTCCAGAGAAGGAGACTCCACAACCTCCCTGGGCAGCCTGTTCCAGTGCTCCGTCACCCTCAGAGTAAAGAAGTTTTTCCTCATATTCAACTGAAACCTCTTATGTTTCAGTTTGCACCCATTGCCCCTTGTCCTGTCGCTGGACACCACTGCAAACAGACTGCTTCCATCCTCGTGACTTCCGCCCTTCAGATATTTGTAGGTGTTGATAAGGTCCCCTCTCAGCCTGCTCTTCTCCAGGCTGAACAAGCCCAGCTCCCTCAGCCTTTCCTCCTAGGGGAGATGCTCCAGTCCCCCCATCATCCTAGTTGCCCTCCTCTGGACTCTTTCTAGGAGTTCCTCATCTTTCTTGAACTGGGGAGCCCAGAACTGGACCCAGTGCTCCAGGTGGGGTCTCACCAGGGCAGAGTAGAGGGGGACGATAACCTCCCTCACCCTGCTGGCCACACTCCTCTTAATACACCCCAGGATACCATTGGCCTTCTTGGCAACAAGGGCACATTGCTGGCTCATGGTCAGCTTGTCCCCCACCAGGACTCCCAGGTCCCCCTCGGCAGAGCTGCTTCCCAGCAGGTCAGCCCCCAGCCTGTACTGGTGCATGGGGTTTGACCTCCCCAGATGTAGCACGCGACACTTGCACTTGTCTTAAATAAAGGATTCCTGCAAAACAAAATGTCCCAGCTACGTGTTGATTTTTAGGCTCAAATTCTAATTTTCTGCTCTCTACCACCGCTAATACCCAAATGAGTTTTTCTATTTCATTTGCGCTAACTCCCACAAAGGCAACTGAAATTAAAACAATCTAAATGGTTCTTTATCTTTTCTCAAGCTCGTCTTGAGTTTTAATCTCCGCTAAAAAAAGCTTTGAAGGTTGAAATCATTTGAAACAATGCTTTGGTTTAAAGGGAAAAAAAAAAAATCATGCAGTTGAACATCAGAATTATTATTCTTTCCTCTTGATTTTGACAGGTGTTTAAGCGAGTAACATATTAGCTTACAATGAGGACGTTCAAGCAGCCCACTCAGGTTTTTTCTGTCTATAGAAAGGAAAAGGAGGAATACAAAACGCTACAGAAACGTTTCACTTGGCGTTCCATTAGCGGTCGGTCCCTCGCTACGCTTTAATTAGCAGAGCCGTTAGCTGTGGTCATGCGTGCTGCTAGAAGTCTTTCCCTGCAAGCCCCAAGGCGTTCATGTATTTAAACCGACCCCTCTAATGAAGCCCGAGCAGAAGCAGAGATGTTGGTCCTTGGGACATGCGGAGCAGGCAGCTACACTGGCTCATAGGCAATAAATATTTCCCTGTCAAAGTCCTGTGGTGCAACGCTCAGGGCTAAAATGAGATGGGTGCTGCATCTGGCCGGAGGGCAGAGGCAGTGGAAAAAGAAAAAAAAGGCAAGGTTAACAAGGTGGGACTCATGACAAGAAATAGGCCCATTGGAACGTATTTTGGTGAAGGTGGAGAATGGGGGAAGGTGGGCGATTTGCAGCTGAAGGATGGGAGAAGTTCTGCTGCAAACACATCGACCAAGAAGGCCCCAGGCTCCTCTCTAAGGTCCACGCCGCTCCTGCGGGGCTGAGGAGCGCAGTGATGCTCTTCAGCAAGCACGGGGAAAAGGAGACAGGAGGAGGAAGAAATTTGGGGTTGTGGGTGAACACCAGAGCCTGTTTCCCCCCCGTAATGACTTTAGTTCAGCAGAGAATGGTATTAAAAAAGCAGCAGTTGGAACCTGCCACCAGACAAATTCCCATTGTAAATTCAATGCCCGCTCCTAGCAGGGAGGGAGACGACCCACCCCAGCAAACCGCTAGCGAGAGGAGAAATCCTCCATCGGCCGTTTGCCAAGGCTGGGGGTCTCCCAGGAGACCAGCTGAAAGGCTGCCCAAAAAGAGAGACCCGAGACACAGCAACCCGAAGATGTCCAGTAATTCATCTGAGGCTGCAGAGGACCACAAGCAGCATCCCCTCATCTTCCTCCTTCCCAGGGATGTGCCTCACCCATCAGAGTCCCAGTTAGTCTCAGCTTATCTCAGGTGTTATTTGCCTGGTGCAGATCTCAGATTCGATATTCCACCAACAGGCATGGAAGGAAACAAAGGTTTAAAACGCATTTTTTTCCTTTACGTGAAGGATTTAGTAGGAATATTTACAGAGCAGCAATTCTGGGTTGGTAAAAAGATACCCAAGGACTGTTCAAGTCTGCTAGTCTATTTTTAATAACAAAGCACTGCATTTGTTAAATTGTGTCTGGACGCCCAAGTGACATCAACATATTCCTGACATCTTCTGAACAAAGGAGGAGCTGAGCTGGAAAACTCAAGCAACTTTTTTCTGCTTCTGAAGACCGGAAGCAAGCAAGCTGCCCTTGCCCTCCCCCTTGCAGGCAGGGCTCAGTCCCCAGTCCTGACCCAATTCCTGGCTCTTCAGCATCACCCGGCCCTGTATCACAGTGGGCATGTCCAGATTTGCACTGGAGAAGGAAAAAAAAAACAACCCAAAATATCCATATGATGCCCCAGCTGTAGTATCTGGCAGCAGCTGATGATGAGACACTGGGGAGAGCTGGTGCATCTATGGAAGGGGCATCACACTAAGCAAAATAAGGCTGCCATTTCTGATAAACCCCCCCACGTTCTCCGAAGAAAGAGATCCTGTCTCAGCGGGATTTTGTATAATCAAAAAATTAGTTTCCTTAAAAAAAGAGAAAGAAAAAACACCACGGGTGGAAGATGGGGATCCCCTGTTCACTACCATAAGATGTATTGCACGCTGCTCTCCCGCCAGCTGCAGGGCTGGCTCCCTGCCTTCCCTCCTCCTTGCAATGCAACGCTGCGGCACGTCGGACAAAATCCAGTTTTCCAGGCAGCCAGAAGGAAGGTGTTACTGGAATGCCATCGCTTCCCGTTACAGAGGCAGCACAGGAAGCAGGGGCTCTGTTGAATCCATGGTTTTGGAGGTTCCCCACCCTCCCCAGCTGTGGGTGCTTTAAAAGGAATTTTTCTTGGTTTGAAAGGGGGGGTGAGGTAATATTAACATCTCGTCTATTTATTTCCCTATTTTCTTCACAGAACGGTGACAATTCTGCTTCAAAAATACAGATTATAATTAAAGTGCTGTTTTTCAAAGAGAACGAAGATTTGAAGTTGGGTTGTAACTTAGCAATGATTTCTGAGATTTTCCTTTTCCCTCTCTTTGGAAGTCACAGGAGTTTATTTTCCACCCTCCTCCTTTGTATGCATCAATTAAAAAAAATAAATCAACTTCTTTTGAAGGCCCATCTTGATTCCACCGGGAGAGATGAGTTCGTGCAGGTGGAACACAGGACAGTGGCTTCACTACTAGCTGCATTACAGATTATAAAAGAAATCATTAGAGGAGAGCTTAAGAAAAACCCCAACAGTTTGAGCTGTGGTTGCATTACCTCTGCCTTTAACAAAACAAGCCGCAAATGAACTTAGACGGACTCCTTTCTTTTTTTGGCAGGTTAAGTATTTCAGGAGATTATCCCAAAAGCAAGAGCAGGTCAAAAATACCTTAGAATCATAGAATCGTTGAGGGTGGAAAAGCCCTTTAAGCTCACCAAGCCCAACTGTTCCCCTACCCCTGCCATCCCACCCCCAAACCCTGGCCCTCAGCACCGCCTCTGCCCGGCTGTTAAATCCC
>NW_009259526.1:246486-249601 GCF_000687185.1 Egretta garzetta
CCCCCGCCCCTCCTGCCACCACCCCTCGTGATACAAGCCAGGATGCCGCTGGCCCTCTTGGCCACCTGGGCACCCTGCTGGCTCATGTCCAGCCGCCTGTCAACCAACACCCCCAGGTCTTTTCCCACCAGGCAGCTTTCCAGCCCCTCTGCCCCACGCCTGGAGCGTTGCATGGGGTTGTTGTGACCCAAGTGCAGGACCCGGCCCTTGGCCTTGTTGAACCTCATACAGTTGGCCTCAGCCCATCGTTCCACGCGGGGCAAGCTGGGAACCCCTCCTTAGATGTATTTGCCCATTTGCGTTAGTAAAAGGCTCTGTATAATTCACTAAATGCAGTCATTTGGGAGTTGTCTTCAGACTGAACGTATGGTGAAATGCTTGCTTTTGTCAGGTTTCTTAGAGGCGTGGGGGTTTTTATTGAAAACAAAAAGAAAAGTGCAGCCATTTAAAGATTACAAGAGAATCCATAATCCACAAGAAGTGCCGGAGAGTCGTAGTAAATGAGCCCGCATCTTCCTTAACCTAATCTAAAAGCAGAGCTCCCGCCTGACAGGCTTTGAAATATTTCATAACATTTGCAATATTCTCCGCTTCAGCTTTGAAACTCTCCCCAAAGACCAGGTTTTCCCTGTCTCTGCATGGATTTATAATCACCTGCCAACATCTGCGTGGAGCCTGAACTATTTGGGGAGTTTTGTGCTTTGAAGTGACAACGCATCAAAGCCGAAGCGCAATCGATGCCACCCCCACATCACCGCCAGTCAAATATTGACAGGCGAGGAGGTGCCATTTCCAGCTCGCACTAATAACATCTATCTGCTGCATACGGAGAAAGTTTTACCTGCTTCTAGACCTTCCCAGGACTTGGTGGGATTAAGAATAACACAAGAGGGGGAAAAAAAAAATAAGTCTCTATCTGTCCTTCTTGCTAGGTGTGATGCCTCCAAGGGCTCGCCTGCTGGAATTTCTCTGATACAGTCAATAAATGCTCCTTCGCATAAAGCAAAGCTGTCATCGCCAACAAATAAGGTTTCCGAGCCAGGACGATGAGACCGACATCTCTCCCACCCTACTTCACATGAACTAACTTTTTAATAGCTTTTTTTTTTTTTCTCCCAAAGGAGAACCTGAGGCGGGCAGCCACCACACAGCCCACCCAGACGGGCCTCGAGAAGAACCCTGGTCTCCCAGACTCCGCTTCAGCTGCCTCCTAGCTCAAAGCTCCATTTAAAAAAATACCAAATGGCAGTTTTGGTGGCTCCTACGCAAGCCTCGAGTATTTATTTCCCTTTCAGGCGCCCCCACCGTCCAGGCAGACCTTGGGACACACTCATCCTCATTGCCTTAGGGACCGTAGAGGGCTTTGGAGAAAAAGAGGGGACATAGTCTGAGCTCTAGCACCAGGGTTTTGGGTTTTTTTAAGATTTCCAATCTAAACAGAAGTAATAGATGCTGCAATAATCACGAGCACTGATTGAATGTAGCTACAAAATCCTCCAGCAGAAGCTGTTCCTATGTGGTCATTACGAGATGCTTATGCAAGGGGAGAAAAACACTGAGAGATCCAGATAAGCATCCCTGGTCCCTGCCCAGAGAGATGAGATCTTAAAAAAACCAACCCCCAAACCAAACCAAACCAATCTCCCAAAACCACCCACCAACCCCCAAAACAAACAACTTTGCTGTCCATAAAGCCTCAGTGTGTCAGATTATAACCACTTTTGCTTCTTGGTAATTATTGATCCTGTAGCAGAGTGACTTTAAATTGTGAAAATTACGCCTATAAAATATTGTTCTTCTCTTGGAGAAGATCTACCATCCTAATATTCTGCCCCAGCCTTTGGGGAAGGAGCAGTGGTCAGAGGTGGGAGGAAAGGAGACGGGAGAGATTGAAATGGTGTATCCAGCCCTTGGGGTCAGCGTTGGGAGGATGGGGAACCATCCAGCCCTTCAGAGAAGGTGGCGATGGAGACAGGAGCTCAGGGACCAGCTCCACTTTGGGAAGAGCCCAGACAGGAGGAGGGCAGATCCAAGGCTCGGTTTCTCCTCGCCACTGCTAGCACGGATGACCGGAGGGCTTTGGGCCATCCCTCTTTGGGATGAGGAGATACCAGACTTTGCTGCCAGGCACCACAACTTCAGTGCAGATAACGGGCAGAACCCTAGCTCTGGCCTGGATTTTCAGTTGCAGATAAAGCAAAGCCCATCACCTCCCTGTGATATTGAAGAAGCTACTTAAGTTTTTGAGCACAGACAGTTTTTTTCCTGAGATCCTGCTTCCTTGGGAACCTCCACCTCCCTACCTCTATCTCCCTTATCTGCTTACCAGACCCCAGCAAGCTTTCAGACAGGGCTGCACTGCCAGACGCTGAAGGATAAAGCCTGATCTGTGCCTTACTCTTCTCCCATAGGAAAAGCCCAGCCCGAGCAATCCCAGCTCTCACCTTGGGGAACAGCTCACCTCACCCCACTGCACCCACAGGGTCACTCAACCCAGCTTAGAATTATAGAATCATTTAGGTTGGGAAGATCACCGAGTCCTAACCTTGCCATCCCACCACTAAACCCTGTCCCCAAGCACCTCATCTGCCCAGCTTTTAAATCCCCCAAGGGCTGGGGACTCGACCCCTTCCCTTTAATTGAAAAAGTTTTTCCTAATGTCCAAGCTCCTCAGCACAGCCCCAGGGGCCCAACACAGGGACCCTCTCACACAGCAGATGACCAAACACCCAAACTGTCCAGCTTAAGGGAGGGAATAACCCAAAGGAAAACACTTGCGTTTGTGCAGCGCAGGTTTCACATCTGGCACACGGATGCGGTCGTGCACACACAGCAGCCAAGCAGCTGGAGCAAAACACATTTGGGCCGGGCTTCCATGGGGGGAACAGTTATTTTCCCCAGCAAAGCAGCTCTGATCAGCCAGCAAATAACAAACAGCAAACCTGGAGGCTGGAGCTAAACAGCCTGGCCTTCGTTACCAGCGATAGGAAGCAGATGGCTCTGAGCAGGGAGGGGCAGGGCTTCCATTTGCTGGATTGCAAAAAAGAAAGATTTAAAAAAAAAAAAAAAAAAAAAAAAAAAAATAAAACCCTTTTTTTTTTTGATACATTCTTGG
>NW_009259526.1:249634-264969 GCF_000687185.1 Egretta garzetta
GGGAAAGAATTGTATTTTATAGAGGCTTAATATGATTTAGTGTGCACACAGGTAGACCAGCGTTTGCTTTTGCAGCCGTAATATATGATGACTTACAAAGGAGCCTGAGAGAAGAATAATGTTTCTGTTGTTCACGATGAAGGACTTATTGTTGTTTTCACTCTTATTTGTAAAAAAAAAAACAAAACAGTTTAAAGTGGTGCTGGGTTTGAACAGTTGAAAATAAAAGCCAGGGTGAAGATGTGAGCGCACAGACCCACGCTCACCCTTAGCTCTCCCTGGGCAATTAAACGGGCTCATATTAATGCTCCAAGAAAGTGCCACCCTTACGCTATTTTTCTACCTACTAAGTACCATCTGTACAAATGTACATAATATTTTCTGCTGGATTTTTATCTCCCAATCCTTAAATTAATTCAATTGTCAGGGCTCTTCTCCTCCATCAGGCTTTAACCAGACTTTGGCTTCACTCGTGCTGCAAGATGAGTTGTGGCCATGAGGCCGAACGCTTCCCACCCCCAGCAGCTGAGCTGCAGGCACAGAGCTGTTTGGTAGAGGTGGGAGCAATCAGGACTCTGGGGTGGTTTTGGGGCCAGTGTGGGAGGAAACAAGCAGAGTCCCCACCACGGCCTGAAAATGTAAAAAGCTGCATATGTCTGTGGGAAAAATACCCTGCAGCTTCCTGGCCTGGGAATGCGGTTGGAGTGCACTATTCGGAAGCGACTCAGCCAGACAGGTTTTATGCAAGAGACATGTCCAATAAAACTGATCCCAGTTATCCCCACCTGGTTCCCAGTTATCACCAGGCAAAAACCAGCCAGTGTCGTTAGCGCATCATCAGTGCCTGTTGCGCAGGATGCCAACTCATTTACTGTGTGCTAATTAGCAATGCAAAGCCTGTGCCAGCCTTTATCTCCTTTCCCAGAGTATGGAAGGCTCAGTCAAGCAGAGCTCAGCCTCTCAGGAGCTCAGCCCGTGACTGTCGCAAAGTTCACCAAGGCGCTTAGAAAAATAGGGACGTGCTTCGGGATCAGCAGCTGGGGACGGGATCGGGGGCCCAAGGAGGGGGCTGTGCTCCTGCAGCATCGGGCTCAGCACGGCTCCGCAGCTCGCCCTTGCAGCTGGAGTGATGGAGCACGGCAGGGTTTGCCAGTACCACCGCCTGGAGATGAATGGGAGTGGGGGAAGCTCCTGTGTTGGACCCCCCAGTTCGAGCACAGAAACCCAGGGAAGTCACCAGGATGGGAGACTCTCAGATGTTCCTAGTTCACCACCACCTCAAGAGCCTCCTCCTCTAACCAAATAAGTTTGAAATGAAATAACGGCCTCATCCAGCTGATGGGTTTGCCACCTACTAGGGTAGTCCCGTCCTTGCCTTTGAGGCTGGAGGGCTCATTCCCCTCTGGGGACCATCCTTAACGAGGGGAGCGATGGCAGCTTTCCTCTGCGGAGCCGGCAACCAGCGCGATGGCACTGCTGGTCCATGGAGCGGCCCACGCTGAGCACGGCCCGAGAGCAGCTGTGGGCCCTGGCAGAGGGAAGGGAGAGAAAAAATGAATGCGCTTCGATTCAGACAATCCTTCTGACCTCTTTATACAAAGTGTGCCTATAAATAACCCGTTTCCTTCTGAAAAGTCCATTTGAAATGACATTTCGCTCCCTAACATCACGATCAGATGTTGTGATATTAGAGAAATCTTTTCTTTTTTTCCCCCAAACAATTATTTTGTTTAACAGGATCCTGCCTTGCAAAATAGTGGCATGTTGATAGAAAAGGCATTTTCACTAACAAGCCCAGCTGTTCCATCCCACAAAGCTGACGAGCTCTAATCAAACGGCATTCACAAGCAACCCCTGGTAGGAATTATTTGTAGCATCGTTTGCTGATGAATCCCCTCCCTGTGCTTTCAAAATCCTTGCAACTGGATTTTTAACCTGCTTTCCAAAGGAGATGAGGTTTCTGCGACTGTGCCGGTTGATCTGGTTGCTTCTCATGTTCAGTTCCCCAACAACGTTTAAAATTGTGGGTGGAAGAAAGGCTCTCAAATACAAGTTTTGTGAAAAATATGGCCTAAGTAAAGCAAATGAAACAAACTGGAAAACTTCATCCCTTGCATGTCCTGTTGGCCACGTGCTGCTGCTGCACTGGTGGACCAGTCTGCATCCATGCAGCCAGCAAGCAGCCCTCCCGCTGGCCTGTCTTGTCCAGACAGGATCAAGGTTACTGAACTAAAAGGAGGCAGATATTGGATAAAGGATACAACCCCACGGGACATAAAGACTCATTAATGTCCCCCCCCGCTGTATGAGATGCTGCGGAATGAACCACGGGAAAGCAGAGCTGGCGGTAATGGGAGCAGGATGCTATAAAACATGAATCACAGACTCCAAATGAGAGAGTGGAAGTCAGGACCACACTCTTCTAATATCCTTTCCCGACAGCAATAGGAACACTTAGGGGAAAGATTCAAGGAGCTCTCGTACTTGGAGTTCTGAAAAACACAACAGAGCTCTTCAGGGGCAATGTTAAACAAAATTGAAGTCGTAAAAAACCCCACAATATATAAGTACAGCAGTCCCCATTGGAACCGGCTCCAAATGCAGACACGTATGGTTTTGGGGACAAGGGGGAGCGGAGAGGGGACCCGGAGGTGCGTTTCACATGGAGCCTTCCCCCGACCGAGCGGGTGTCCTCCATGAGCAGCTCTGTTCAAGCAATGCTGCATCACAGGTGAAAACAGGTTTATTTAAAAAAAGTTGGGGCTGATGAATAGAAAGCCGTCGCGTAGCCCAAAGGTTTGTCTTATAAAACATAGTATATTCCACTCGACCACTTCTGAAGTGACAGGCAAGGTTATCCGCACCCTGAACTGACCTCTGGAGCTCCCCTTACCCACACCAGGTAGGAGTCAGGTATTGGAGAAGTTTCCCTGGTAGTAAGGACACCAAAGCAATGGAGCCAATTTCATGGGGACCAGTGAAGTCTCCGATTTTTATGAGATTTGTGAAAACAGGATAGGAAAGGATTGGTCAGATATACGTAGATGGAGGAGCAGATTTCTATGACATCCTGATGCCTCCTCCCAGCACCATTTAGATATTATTTAATTAGATATTAGGAAAAATTTCTTCCCCAGAAGGGCTGTCAAGCACTGGAAGGGGCTGCCCAGGGAAGGGGTCGAGTCCCCATCCCTGGGGGGATTTAAAAGCTGGGCAGACGCGGTGCTTAGGGCCAGGGTTTAGTGGTGGGATGGCAGGGGTAGGGGAACGGTTGGGCTGGGGGAGCTTAAAGGGCTTTTCCAACAAAATGATTCTATGATTCTCTATGACTCTCTGACCATCTTAATACATATCTAAGAGCAACAGAGGAATTTCAGGCTGAAATCTTAACCCTGTTGACTTCAGGGAGTTTTGCAATTAATCCAAATGGCTTCACTGTGCTGAAGCTCTCCATTTTGATTAGCTCTACTCAGATTTGTCAAGTAGAGCTTCCACTTGCCAGAGACCCTCTGTTATCCCATGCTCACCCCAGGTAGCCCTGGGCTATGATAGGCTGCAAAGGGCAGTTGGCTCTGACCGCTGTACTGGTGTCTTCACCCAGGCAGTGCTCAGAGAGCCTGGAAACTGGGTATTCTTTCCTTCCTTGGCTGCCTAGGTCTGATATTGTGGCCCTGCACAGTCCCATTTGTCTCAGATTACCTGCACTGCATTAAATGAAGGGTAGAGTTGCTGCCATTGCTGTTTGGGGTCTTTCCTCCACTACAGTCTCAGCATTAGGAACAGATAAAAGACGAAGGCAGAAGACATTATGGGAGCATTATCAGCTAGCTTTGAAAATAAATCAAAGGAAGGGACTCTGGAAATGACGTTTGATGACATGGAATTTTGGGAAGAGGATTTTTTCAAGATCAGTTGTTTGAATCCTCCATGAAATCCACTAATGCATCATCGTGCCTCAGAAATTGGTGGGAAAAATTTCCCTCTCCTGAACTGCTGTCTCCTCATGTCCTATTCTTCCCTCTCAGTCTACTGATCTGTTTTCATAGTTCATTAAGGCATAACTAAGGCTCTAAGGCTGAACAAACAAAGCCAGAAATAGGACAGCAGTGATTTAAAAAAAAAAAACCAAAACCAAACCTCCAAAGGCTACATCAAGGCCCTGCTGGCTTCCCCACATTGCAAACAGTTAGCTAATGACAGCAGCGAGACCAAAGCGCTAACATTTTAAGTAGAATGGCCCTGGTTTCGTTAAGATCTTGCTCAGCTCTAGGTATTGCTGAGCTCTTGTGGCAGTAAGTTCCTCAAGTTATTTTGTCCAAGAATGGCACCTAGAACTTCACCTTCAACAGCCTGCTCTTACCAAAGACAAACGGGAGCAAGTGGGGTTCAAGCAGAGAATTAACTGCTGAAGTTGGCAGATCCACTCATGTAGAGACACCGATGAGTTACTGCTGCCCATGACACAGGCTCACTTGACTGCTAAACGAAAGGCACTTACCCTAACTGAGAATTGCCATCATCATCAAGCCAGCACTGAGATTCAGGGTGAATTTTCCCATCTTCAGCTCTGAAGAGTTCTTTCAGGCTCATAGTCAAGCAGCCCTGTGCTGACAGCCAGCCGGAGTCCACCGGCTTTGAAGGACATGAAGTGTCACTCAGTTGGAGACATCAGCTTCGGGACGCGTCTCTTCAGAGACGTCCCTGTTTCTTGGTGAGACCAAACCTCTAAGCCATGTTGCAGGTTGTATTATGAAAGGAACCTCTGCAAGAAGCTGGGAGGCCCAGCTGCACGTTGGCTGCATCTCAGCAACGTTTGTTCAGGGATGATTTGGAGTGACGATGCTCTGGAGATGCTCCCCCAAGGAGCACAGCACCCGCTCCCCTTCTGTAGTTCCTTCAGCAGACA
The DNA here is from genome assembly GCF_000687185.1 of Egretta garzetta. Classification (NCBI taxonomy): domain Eukaryota; kingdom Metazoa; phylum Chordata; class Aves; order Pelecaniformes; family Ardeidae; genus Egretta; species Egretta garzetta. The sequence goes on from NW_009259526.1 coordinate 254,541, forward strand.
TGCACAACAACGATATTTTTTCTTTGCTTGCTTACCCACTACAGAAAATTCCATTTCCTGAATTCACCCTCCCCATTTTGTTCATTAAATTGTCTTTTCTTATTTGCAGCAATGAGGCTGTTAGGATGACACTTACAGATGTGTGCAGATATTTGAAATGTACCCACTTCAAACACTGTTCATGCGAAGAGTGGGTCGTTAAGCTCAGACACAGTATGAAAAATAACATGCCAGGCCCAAATGTCAAATATAATCACGGGTGATATTAACCTCCCCAGCGAAAGGAATACCGCCCTTTGTGAAATAACCTGGCTTTAATGTTCAAGATTGCAACAACAGATTAAACGGCAGCCCCTGATAAGTTGCCTACACTAAAAGCACCATGGAAATTGAAAACATAATGTACCTCACTTAAGTGATTCACACTATTAATATGTAGAGTTTTCTAAGCTATAGTTTTATCAAAGTTGAACACTGAGGGTTTGTTTCCTCTTTTTTTTTTTTTTTTTTGAATAACAGAAGAAAACAGATGCATTTATGTCCAGGGAAGAAAGAAGGAATAAAATTGCTTCTGAGAAATGAAGGTTGGCAACTCAAGCAAAATTTATTCTATTCCAGGCAGATGATAACGAAGAGTGCTCGCTGTTGCCCTGCCTTTTTCCTGAAGAACGGGTTTGCCATTTCCAATCATATTTGTGCATGCAATGCGTGTCTCCATTCTTTATAAAATTACCATGATGTATCCCTCCATCGATCTCCTGTCCAGCTGGCAGCCAGCGGCTCAGTTAGCCACCGGGCTCTGATTCTGGCTCTTCTGTTCATAGCTGTGCTTTTTCATCCAGAAATCCATCCCCCTTGACGCACACCACCGCACTGTGCAGGGCCACGTGGCACCCAAAACCGCTGCAGGCAAGTGGTGCTGCAATCCACTTTGTTAAACACAGGCTGCACAGCAGGGCTGGGACGTGCCACAGAAACCCCCACACCTCGGTGAGAGCATTTCAATATTCAGAGGCTGAACCCAAGCCTAAATGGTGCTGACCAAGGCCAGACTCCAAATCTGGTAGAAGATGCTGGAGGAGAGACAATTCCAAGCACCCTTTCTCCAAGAATGGGACGTAAAAGCTGGTTCCCTGTAGGATGGAAGGACTCATTGCATGAGAGAATAAAAAATTAGAAACCAAAAGCCCAAAGCAGACACATGCTCGCCCTTCTCTGCAGAGACAAATGGGCGAAGTCAAAGAAAACAGATGTAATAAATAATTAATTAAGCTTATTCTAGATTTTGATGCAAGCACATGCTAATTACTATGGCAATACTGAACAAGATGAACCACAGATGCTTACAAGAAAGGCTGAGTGGTTCATCGTAGGATGGACACTCGCACACCAACACATGTGCACACCGTCACCCGGTCTGCGTTCCTCCGCAGCTTCCAAATCGTGTGAGGTTTAGAAATATCAGATTCCCTTTCAATTATGGTCTCTCATAACCAATTTTAGTGGCGAGCCTCAGGCTGGATACCTCAGCTCTAAGAGCTGAACCGTACTGTTTAATCTGCTTGTTGACTTTCCAGATTTAGCGCTGCCAGAGCCGCACCTTTGGTCTACAAAAACATCTTGCAGCTGCTCCTGGTCCCTTAAAGGCTATTTAATAACCAGAGCCGTGATCTCTTCAGAAAGGGTACGCTGTGAGTCTAGAGATCCCAGTGCCACCCACACCCTGCCTCCAGCACAGCCAGTGCCTCAGCAAGCTCTGAACCCGCCTTAAATTGTCCTTCCAGATGGACACCGACGGTGAAGATATTACCCCTTGCCCACGTATTGGATGGCTCTCATTTTGGTTTTGCAGAACACCTGTGTCCAGCCCCCTCGGGAGACGCTGAAGGACGGAAGAGGCCAAAAGCATCTTCTCAGTGCCAAAATGGGAAGGCAAAAAAAAGTCAGCACTCGGCAATGCCGGTTTCTCGGTGTTTTGACAGCATTTAGGAGAGACTGGTGGCCCCGATGGGTTTGCATCTGGCCGTAAAGCGTCACTCAAGCAGCCATTCCTATTTCAAGTCCCCGGGGGACTACAAAAACTGGGGACTTGAAGTAAGTGAAAGAAACCAAAGGTTCTGGGAATGAAATCCCTGTGTCCGTAGGTGCACGTGCACCTTATGTGTGTGCTGTGGGGGCGCTGAGGGGGTGTGGAGGACTTGCTGGGTTTGTATTGAAAGGCAAGAGGGTTGCAGAAATTATCTTCCCTCTTCTCCCTGCACAGGCTCTGGCTGTCAGCTCCTCTCCATGGTGACACACGTGCTGGGGTAACGCCACCACGTGCCAAAATGTCCCCTTTACTACAGCCTTGAGGAGAGGCTGGGGGTTGCTTTGCCGCAGACTCATCCCAGACAAATGATTTGGTACATCCGAGAGTCCTTCGCATTTCTCCTGGTTGCATTCATGCCTCCACTACCACCATTTCAAAAGAAATATCCATTACCCAAATCCCAGCGATCCCTCCTCTACCCAGAGCCAGGCGCGCTCGCAGCGGCAGCCAGGAGCTTGCAGGGATGGAGCCGCAGAGCTGCCCCAGCCCTTCTTCACAACTCATTTCCCCCCAGCTCTTCAGCCTTTTGGTTTGTAGATCTAAGCTTAGTTAATCATGAAAAGCAAAAGCTTTGTCCCATTCCCAACAACTCCTCGGCTGGGATGGAAAGCGTTGCCTTTTGGATATGTGAGTTATAGAATCGTAGAATTATAGAATTGTCTAGGTTGGAAAAGACCTTTAGGATCAACAAGTCCAACCGTTATCATGTGCTGGGCAAGAGAGGGAGGGAGCTGTGCCCAGCGAGGTGGGCAGGACCCACTCTTTAAAAGCTGAGTCCGAGACAAGATAAAGGTCAGCCCACGACAGGATTTCTAGCCACAACACTTCCTTGGTCTTTATTCTCTGCTTTGCAGAAAGCTCTCGATATACCCGGTGAATAAGAGTCCCAGTGCACCAAAGCAATTTTCAGCAGCAATAGCCTGTGAAAAAAATCATGAAGCATTATCACTCATTAACATTATGAGACAGAAAAGGCTGGGGAAGGGGAAAGAGCTGAAACCTCTTTGATTCTTTTTTCTGTGGTGAAGTGGATCGCTAAAGAAGAAGAACACAGGGTGAAGCCATAGAGGAGCCAGAAAATAAATCTCGCCCTTGTATTGAAGTGGATAAACACAAAGGTCTGGGGGAGGCTCTTCCACACGGAGGAAGGTTTACACCTCTCTCCTCCTGGCCTGTGAATGTGTCCAGTACATTTCAAGCAGAATTTCACCAGTCTGCTTTCTGCAGGCAATGCTTGCCAGTGATCACAGAATCACAGAATCGTTGAGGGTGGATAAGACCTTTAAGCTCCCCCAGCCCAACCGTTCCCCTACCCCTGCCATCCCACCCCCAAACCCTGGCCCTGAGTACCTCATCTACCCTTCTTTTAAATCCCCCCAGGGGTGGGGACTCGACCACCTCCTTGGGCAGCCCCTTCCAGTGCCTGACAGCCCTTTTGGGGAAGGAATTGTTCCCCATGGCCAACCTCACCCTGCCCTGGCACAACTTGAGGCCGTTCCCCCTCATCTCATCACCCATTACCAGGGCCGACCCCCCCCGGCTTTCCCCTCCTTTCAGGCAGTTGTAGAGGGTGATAAGGGCTCCCCTCAGCCTCCTCTTCTCCAGGCTGAACATCCCCAGCTCCCCCAGCCACTCTCCAGCAGCCTGGGGCTCCAGACCCCTGATCAACCAGCACGAGAGCTCTCAGCACCCCCTCTTCTTTCTGTCTGCAGGAAAAAATCAGTCCCCCGGTAGCTGCTGGTGTCAGCGGCAGCTCCGCGTTACTCCTGAGCGCTTCTGAACCTCAGCCTTCATCTGCAGAGAGCGTGGAAATAAACCTTCACCCCCGGAGCTGTCTGCAAACAAGGTTTTTCACTATTGATTGTTTCTTCTCCATCCCTCCTTCCTCTCTGTGTACCCTTAATGAACACGGGACCGGATCTGAGCCTGCTGCAAGTTCCTGATAAAAGTGGGTGAACCTGAACATCAGAATCTGCAAACGATCGGTTTTGTGTATTAGCAGCCTGGGCTTGGCTCACAAAACCACCACGGTTTCAAAAGTATTTGCAAAACACACACAACCAGATAGATCTGAGAAGTGAGCTCTGCAGGTGCCGTTAGGTCCCTACCCTTTGGAAATGCCCACCTTACTCTGGTTTGTACTGCTGGCTCTCGAGTGACCTTGCCATGCAGCCCTCGAAGCTGTGCAAGCACCAGAGGGCGAGCCACTGCCTGCAGAAATTGCGGAAAAAATAGCAGGCAGGCAGCCTCAGCTCTCAGATCATTCACCAGGAATCAGGCCTGCCCCCGGGGCTGCTGGGTCTCTCGGGAATGTCTTTCCCTCTGGCAAAGAAACACTCCTAGCCCACTCCTTGGAGTATAAACTAACCTGACAGCGTGTATTGCATCGACAGGAATTAGCTGGCTTAACAGCAAGGCTACAATAAACTGTAAAATTCCTCTACCAAAACAACCCATTAAACCGACCGACTTCATTTTTCACCCTAACAGTCTTGTTGGAAGGGTCATGAATACATTGGCACTCGTTTCTTCCACTCTGAACCAAGAAATACAGGAACATCTCTGAACAGAAAGGCAGTACGTCCGTGGAAAGCAAACCCGACTACTTCTTGGTTCAACTCAAGAGAGAATTAGGAAATAGGCTGCCTAAAGAGCCAAACAGCAGAGAGCAGTTTGCACCTCCCTTTCGGTCTGCGGGAATTACAGCAGACTTTTTTTGTGGGTGTTTTATAGCTAATTTTGCTTTTTATTTTCCAGGAGAGGAGTGAGGTCTCCTGCTCAGGGCAAGAGGTTCCATAACACGGCGGGATACAAAGGAACGCGCTCGAGTAATTTTGGGAGTGTGACGAAGGGCAGGGTTCCCACATCATGACTGTATTTTATTCTTGGTCCAAAGCACTTTAAAAGCACGATATTAAAGCTCTGCCTCTCGGCCCACCCGTGCTATGGCTGGAGGGGGCTTTCTATGGCTTTCCTTCCCTTTTGGCAATTGCTCCTGACTTCAGGGTATAAAAAACCTCAGCAAATGGGACAGGGACAAGTCCAACCTATGGAGGAACAGCTTAGCAGGAAGGGGACCCTGCCCACAAGCCAAGGTGCGATGGCTGGATGGGGTTAACTGCTTCCCTGCCACCTCCCGGAAAGCGAGGACAAACTAACTCCTGAATTGAAGAGGTACAGAAGAGGGCTGTGGCCCTTCTCCAGCACCAGTCCGGTGAGCTTGTTGAACATATGATAGCAATGACACTGCTCCACTGAAGTCAGTGATTTTATCAGTCTTCTCACTTAAGAAATGATCGATTTTCTCCTATTAGCAGGATAAAATCTAGCCTGTAATATGTAGGTCACGAACTCATCTATCTCCACTTTCCATGTCTCTGGGCACGGTACAATTAGAATTAATGGTAATAATAATAAACTCCTTGGGAGTTTAACGATTATTCATTACCAGGAGTACATTGGTTCTGCAGTCTCCTCTTCCCTCGGCTGCCTGACACCGGGCTGCACTGCTTACCTTTAAGAGAAACAATCAATGAGCACCATGCAGTCCTTGACTTGGTGGGGTGCTAATTTCTCCGTTATTGAGTTAGGCACGAAGTCCCCTTTGCTCCAGCAAACTCCCTGTGCCAAACAAAAAAACCCTCCCAATAAAACACGTGATTAAGAGGAAGCAGTCTCCAAACTGCATCTCACGAGAATGGTGATGTCCAGGGGCAGCAGGTACATGCTGTTGACAAGGGGACACTGGGGCTTTACAAGGAGGATGGACTGGGGCATGTTCCTCACCAGCCTTCATCTTCCAGCGCTGAGACGAAGAAGCTGAGAAACCATGTCCGTACCCCAAATCCTTCCTGGGACACTGGGAGGATCAGAGTGGGGCAAGCACAGGGTACCTGATCTAGTTAGCGGTGTCCCTGCTCACCGCAGGGGGGTTGGACTAGATGACCTCTAGGGGTCCCTTCCAACCCAAAACATTCCATGGTTCTGTGAGAAGCCACCCATCCTCTGCAGGGTCCTTCCTCCACCATCAAGGGACCTGGGTAAGAATCGAAGCGATGGTTGAACCTTCAGGATGTAGCGGGAAGAGCTCCGGCAACCTCAATGGCATTAATATTTCATTGGGATGGGCTTTAACCACCCGTGGCCCTGTGACTCGATTGTGGCTCAAGTCCTGAAGCTCACTTTGAGCAGAACCTCACCCCTGGTTCCAAAACTTTCGAGGTGTCATTGGACACGCTGCACATCAAGGCAACGAGAGCAGCCAGCCTGCAGCCAGTGGGCTCCGAGCCCGCGCCGTTTGGCCTCTGAGTGTAATTCATCTGAGCTCTTAGCAGGCAATTCACATCCAGATTTTATTACAAGTGGAAGGCCCTTTTATTTCCTCGGTGTATTCAGCACACAGAGAACTGGTGCTATGGTTAATTTTATTTCCATGCTTCCTGTGTTTTAATAACAATCTCCCCAGTTCCATTTGACTCTGAATAGATGGGGGAGATAGAGAGATATGAGTCAGAATAACATAATAACGTACTGCAGACAGAGAAATACTGGTAAAAATTATGTGTCATGAATATGTGACTGAAGCAGAGACATGAAAGAGTGCTTGAAGTTGTAAAATCTGATATATTTTGCACACCTACCAGGTAGGTGTATGCACCCTCACAAAAACCCACACAGTTATGCTTTCAAGAAGAATGTAAAGTGATAAAAAAAGTGACTTTTGTCAAAAAATATTCCAAAGTGTAAATACAATACACACGTATAGATCTGGGGCCACATCGCTACGTGCATTTTTCTCTCTTTCACTGCCTTTTTGAAGCCAAATAAGAGAAAGACTTACCGGAACAAAAAAAAAACCCTTCTCATGCCACTGGGTAGTTGTGTGTTGAATGTCAGCAAGAGGCGGCACAGAGCTTCAAGCTCTCACAGACCAGGGCTCAGCCTTCCCATATTTCATTGTCCCCCAGCAGAGCTGTCTGTAGGTCGCATCCCCGTTCTTCCAGCTGCATGGCAGAGCATCTCAAACCAGATGAAGCCACGAGCATGAGACACTTCACCACCCTCTGCACCACTAATTCAGCATCAGAAGATTTTTTCCAAGCGCATCGAGCAAGCTCGGAGCATCGGACAGGCTCGGCAGCGGCTGCCTGGGACTCGCATAAAGGCAGCCAGGCTTTGTAAGCCTTGATTAAAACCCAAGAAGGGATTTAGTGCATCTTAACATTATTCCTTTACCCGACACTCACAGTTTGCATGATTTCATTAAACTGGTGTGCTACATTTTCTAAGGGATGCACGCGGTGCAGATCTTGAGAGACTTAGCGGTCGGCATTTCTTACGAGCCAAGAAACGGGCAAATTAAAATCTGGCTGTGCTGGACGCTGGAATCCCCCTGGAAGAGTCAAATAGCTAAAATTGAAATAAATGGGGTTAAGCACTAGAGAATTTCCCCCTTGTTTTGGCTGATTTTTTTCCCACATGAGGTCAGCAACGCCATCAGCAGCACCTCTGCAACTGGAAGCTGCAGAATCATAGAATCGTCGAGGTTGGAAAAGCCCTTTAAGATCACCAAGCCCAACCGTTCCCCTAACCCTGCCGTCCCACCACTAAACCATACCCCTAAGCATCTCATCTATCCTTCTTTCAAATCCCTCCAGGGGTGGGGACTTGGGGCATGGAAGCCCCATGCTGTGGCCCGGCTGAGGTGTGAAGGCTGATTCCCAGCAGGCTGGGAAGGCTCCCATTTTTCCCTCAAAACCGGCGTATGGCCGGCACCATTGCTGCCAGTAACGCACAGCTTTCAGCCAGTTCCTAAGGACACAGGAGGTGTAACCACGCGGAGGGTGGCAGTGCCCCATTGCAGCGGTTTGGGGAGCTGGGGACCAAGGACACCCAGAGAGCCCCAGAGCCCTGTGCAGTCCATGCTCGGCTGCTGCACACCCTGGTTGAATCATGCAGACTTCTGAGGACAGCTTTGTTAGCTGAAGGGAGGGAGGGCTGGATGTTCCAGGCCTCTCCTACCTTTGCAAAGGTTGACAAGTCCCATTTCTGCTTGCTTTTGAACCAAGCACAGAAATTCCTCGAAGCCCACCCTGGGTTTCGACCCTAGTTTTCGCTGCCCAGGTCCTCCTGCCCCCAGAGGGCCCAGAAGCCGAACGGGAGCATCGCTTTTAACAAGATGCTGTGGATCCAGCTGAGCGATTCATCGCAACAGAAAGACCTGTCCGGCTTCTCCCAACAATCCTTTTAAAGCGGGAGGTTAATGCAATTCAGCAGAGCTGCCCTTTGTCACTTAAAGAGAGAGACGGGCTTTGAACATCCCCAAGAGAAGTGGTTCTGGCATAAACCCTCCTCCTCCTCCTCTATCTTCCCTGACCCCTTCATCCCCCAAGAGATGCCACATCTCAGCGCTGTGTGATCTTCCCTCTCCAGGCTGATTAGCCGGCGCTGGAGTTCAGGGAGGTGAGAGCATCGGCATCCTCACAGTGACGTTTGATCGTCGGTGCCTGCCAGTGCTCCCAATTAGCCTGGAAATACCGCTGCCAGTTCACAAATACCTTAAAAAACGAAGTTTAACGAAAAGCCACCTGTGTTGCCTTTCTTCAGCCCTCTCCACAGTATCAAAGCCTTCAAGAGTAGCTAAGGACAACTTTTATTGACGAGAGGGGCCTGTTTGAGTGCCAGCTCGTTAGCGCCGTGGCTGTGCCGCGCGTGGAGCCTGGGAGCCTCCATCAGCCCACGCTGCCGGCCCCGCTCCCCGGGAGCGCTCGCTGAGTAGCAGTAAGCGTCTTAAGTTAAGGCTGTGAAGTTTCCCTCCGCGGGAGCCACCAAAGGGCCTTTCAAGCAGAAAGGTCACCTGGCTCATCTGCTTCCAGAGGAGCTGATTAGAGATGACTTTTTTCGGGAGCCGTCACTCCCCGCAGCAAGTCCATCTTCTGGGTCTTTTTTTTCCCCTCCCTCCTTTGGCAGTAACGATCTGCAGCTCGGCGGAGGCGCTCAGCAGGGGAGGACGGCAGCAGCCCGTATTTTAATAAATAACATTTGTGAGCTGGCTTTCAAGGTTGCAGCTTGGCAAGGGATCCGATGAAGCACCGGGGAAGGAAGAGTAAGGCAAAAACGAGCACCCAGGGAAAGGGCTTGGACTCAGCCCCGCTCACGCCGGAGGTGGTGGTGGTGGTCCCTCGCTGGGGAGGGTCTGGGGCTCCCTTCCTCTCCATCCCTCCCTGCTGCCGTGCTGCTGGCTGCATCGCGGGGGGAATGAGAAGCAGAACCCGCAGGGAAGGCATGCAAAAGCCCCGAGGGCCGATGCCAAAGCAAGTGCCTGCAGAACAAGGCTATTTGCGCCGCCACAATCTTCTTTCTGATACATCAACGTTAAAAACATCTCCTGGGGTGTTTCCTTGAGCAGTGATACCAACCTACGGTCTTGCCTGCGGTGGGAAGGGAGGGCCTTTCTGGCAAGGCAGCTGTATTTTAAGAGGTGCTTCCGCAGGGAGGAGGTTTCGAGGCGGTTCTGCTCAGTTTGAGTGGATTTCCAAGGACTGGCTGCACTCTTGGCTCCACGCGATCGCAGTAGACCCGCTCCAGCTGCTGCTCAAGTCAAGGTCCATACAAATGAGAAATCATCCCTGGCATGTTTGCATAATAGAGTTAGGGAAAGCATTTGCACTGGGAAAACAGAAGGAATATCTTTAGTTATTGGCTACGGCAATTTAGCATGACTGTTAAACACATCTGATGAAAACAGTGCCAAAGATGTTGGCAAGCATATCTCCCACCAAAATCAAAATGCTTCCCAGCATTAACCCTACTTTAATGATTTGTTTTTCAGCTAGAAAAAAGGCGGGGGGGGGAAGCAAAATTCTGAAAATAACACATTTCTATTTTTTCTACCAAAACGGCTCCTTGCTTTTCAATACATTTATTTTGCATTATTATTTCTCGCGTAGCTGGAAAGAAATTAAATACTTGAAAACAGAACAAAACATTTAAATTAAACCAAATGTTTTGATTAACGCAAAACAACTGACATTTCCTTTCCTGAACAATTTAAAAATTAAACTTAGAAACCCAATTTCTTGTCCGAGAAGCCTCTTAGAATCGCAGAATCATAGACTGGTTTGGGTGGGAAGGGACCCCTAGAGGTCACCCAGCCCAACCCCCCTGCAGGAGCAGGGACACCTTTAACCACATCAGGTTGCTCACAGCCCCGTCCAACCTGGTCCTGAATGTTTCCCCTCTTGAAAGGGGAATGCTTGGTATTTTGCAGTGCTTCTGTTAGGTGGACTGGTGTCAGCATCTTATTTTTTTTTAATGTTAAAAACACTTTTAAGCCACCCA
>NW_009259526.1:264983-265251 GCF_000687185.1 Egretta garzetta
CTATTTAGTGAAAGACACGTCTTCCTAGCCCTTCTCTATAGCCTCTCACACAGCAAAATTCCCTCGTTGTACTGGAATTTCTTAACTGGGATATAAACACTGTATTTAAATTATGGCCACCGTGTTCATAACACGTCTGATCTTCGAAGGAAAGGGCCACATTTTGCCCTCCACCCCTCACCCTTATGTCATGAAAACGTGCAGGATTTCTCCATGGAACTAATCTGGTTTTGAAAGGAAAATTAATGTAAAGTAATTTCCCACAGGG
>NW_009259526.1:265292-287783 GCF_000687185.1 Egretta garzetta
AAACACAGGAAAAACTGGAATTATCCCTTCTCCAGAGGTTTTATTGTGTTGGTTTAATGAGTCTGCCTTTCTGCTACTGCAGGAAATTGTAACACACGTTCACTGGGAGCAAAGAGAGCAAACATTGTCCCGCAGGCAGAAGGAGGCGACCACAGGCATGCAGAGAGAAGCCGCGCTGGGTGACACCAAGTCCATCTGCAGCTGGACTCCCTGTCCCAGAGCCAATCTTTCTCCCTAACCCACTGCAAGGTGGAGCAAAGCTGCCTTACTGACCCACACTTGGACCCAACGGGAACCCGCAAGCTTTTGAGCACGTCCATCAAAAAGGCCTAGAGATCATTGCAGTGAGGTTTACACACAGGCTGGAGGGAAAGGGGCTTGTAAAGCTCTAGCAGATGTGCAAAAACCAAACCAAGCTGGGCAAACTTCCCGCTCAGCTAAAGTGGGCAGGGGTTTGGCAGTGAAAGGTTCGCGTTGCGTTTAGTGCGCGATTTACTTGGGTTGGCTCCTCGGGAGGAAAAATCAGCTGAATGGCAGCAGATAGGACTCATCTTTTCTGGGAGGACTGCTCAGGTACACCAATGAATGTGGTAGGAAGAAACGCCAAGTCCCCCATGCATCAGAGACATTCTGTCTTAAACTTCTGCCTCAGGGCTTTCTGCACATTCTGTATCTTCTCCGTGATCACTGTGTCGCTGAGGTGATCCCCAAACTTCTGTTTCAACAGGACCCTAATGATTTTGATGCAGCGTTCATCCATCATGGGCTTCGCCTCTCGGAAAGTATTGCCCCTCCGCCCCGTGATGGAGTGGCTCTGGATGTAGTCAGATGTGAAGAGCTTGTAGAGCAGCGTCTTGCAGGCAGTGCTGATTTTCTGGTCAAACCGGATGGTCTCTTTGAGCTGTTCCTTGGTGTAGCCATTGAAGAGCTCCACCACCTCACACGGCTGCCGGTGGGGCTCCTCCTGGAAGGACAGGGATTCCAACCTCTGCACCTTCTTCTTCAGCGAGAGGACATCGTGTTGGAGGTCCAACACCATCCTCTCCAGCTGCTCTATCTTCTCCACCCTGAAAAATTAAAATTACACATGTAAAGGCAAGAAGACACCACAGCCTCACCGTAGGTACTGCTAAAGGATGTAGCGCCTCCACCCAAGCAGTGATTACATGCCTCCTGCAAGCAGGGACAGGACAACATCTCTGCCAGAGTGGCAGCCCATCCAGCTACGCCTGGGTGAGGAGCAAGGCAGGAGAGAAGAATGCCATGGTCTGGATCTTTGATTAGCTTTGAAATGTTCAGCATTTAACCTTCAACCCCCCCTTGTCATGCACACGTGGAGGCTTTGATGCTCAATTTTCAGTTTTAAGGAAAGACATAAGCCCTGTCCTGCAAGCCCCAGGGGACACGTATTTGTGGTACGAAACCGCAGACACGTGGGAAACAGCAATGCAAGTACTGTAACGTGATTTTTTGGCACTGATTTCTTTGCAGGAAAACTGTCCTTAGCAGCTACTTCATCACTGGATACTCATCATCCGAGTAACGGACAATAAAGCAAGCAACACACAACCACGTTCAACCACCACAGATGTCATCTTGATGGTTATAGGCAAGAGCTTTGTGGTTTCTGCACTGGTTTAGAGCCTTCTTGCATCTCTAACTCCAAGCTCTACAATCACAAACACCTGGCTCTGATTATATAGAGATTCAGCAGCTCTTGGTTCTAAAATGGCACCGTTTTGTCACCCAGCTGTGGTCTCACTGCTCTTCCTTGTAGTGAGGAAGAAAATGCCGTTAAGAACAAACACTACCTTTTGCTAATTACCTTTCCGTTTCACCAGGACCAAAATTTTTCGGCACTCTCTCGAAGTCACCCGTCTCTTGCAAAGCGTCGAGCTTTCGCTCTTCACAGCTGGAAGAAATAAGCAAGCTAAAAAGCACCGCCACAAGAAGCTTCATGTTTGCATGCATTCCTGGGGAGAATTATCAGTAATTCAAAGGTTGGAATTCAAAGCAAAGTCAGTTCTGTTTTCATTTACAGCAAGAAACAAATGGATTGAGGGGAAGTATCAATGGTTCTTTGTGTGGGCAACCTCCTGTGCACCCCCCTTCCCACGCAGAGCAAGCCCCAGCACACAGATATGGGGGACCTCCCATTCAACCCACCAAGGGATCAGGGCTCCAGAGCACAAGGGACGTGATTGCTCTGCAGCATGTACCTACACAAACTTCCGTTATCTTTTGCACTTTGGGTTCAAGCCTACGTTAACATCTATGCAAAGCGACCACAGAGTGGACAGAATCATGGAATCGTCCTGTCCCTAAGCACCTCATCTACCCTTCTTTTAAATCCCTCTGGGGATGGGGACTCAACCACCCCCCTGGGCAGCCCCTTCCAGAGCCTGACAACCATTTCTGTGAAGAAATTTTTCCTAATGTCCAACCTAAACCAGACCCCATGCTATGAAATGAATATACATGGTGTGAAACACTCAGGGTCCTCACTGCCCTTTGGAGCATTACCTGTGCAGACAGATGTGTTGCTGGCATTGGGACAAGATGCCATCTGACTTCCTCTTCGTTGGCAGGGCAACATAATCTATGGCAGGGATGGGAGACAAGCTGAACAAGCCAGCACTTGAAAAGGCCCTGACTCCCTCTGCCCCCTGGACAGATTATCTAAGCGCTCCTGCTAGATTGCATGGCAACACGTTATTCCCTTTGCACGAACAGAGTGATCCAGACATGCTATCCAGGATCAAACAATAGGGATTTTGTTATGAGAGAAAGGTGGTATCTCAAGGGCTTCATCTGTTCCCAGCACAAAAGACGTAGTGGGCAAGGCAAGCAGAGCCAGTGTGCCTCTGGACACTGCTGTTAGCCAGCAGGTAGATAATGCGCTAGCACATCTTCATAAGTGTATTTAAAGCATGTAGTAGTGGATGGAAAAGCAGGGAAAGGAGCAAATCTGAGAAGATTTGGCTCATTGAGACTAAGGATTCAGACATATCACAGATATTCAGGCAGGTTGGGTTGTTTTTTGGCTTGTGAGGAAAGAACTGCTAGCCCAGGAGGAAGAGTTGGTGCCTGGTAGAACAGACACCATATGCTTTCCCACAGGCATCCCCCTTTAGACAGTGCTCCTGGAGGACATCTCCCAGGTGGAATGGACCAGAAAATTTCATCTCTAACCTTTGAAGCCCTGGGAGAAAGCACACACAGCCCTGGAGCAAAGCTGAAGTCTCCTGGCAGCTCTGAAGGTCCCCGTCCCAACCTGCCATCCAGGCAGGAGAGCACTAAAAGCCAATGTCCTAATTTACAGCCACGGTTACCTCTGGTAGCTGGACCAGCCCTGTCCTCTTCACCCTGGGAAGTCCCCGGCATGGCCATGGTGACAAACGTGGATGGGGGTGTGAAGGCGCTGGCTGGGGGGGGGGGCCCCGCCAGCGAGTGGGGGCTTCCTGCCACATTGCCTGGGGCACGTCTCTCCTTGATGATGGAGGAGCTGCCAGCGTCATGGGGCAGGTTGGCCTCGGCCGCCCGCAGCAGCGGCTTGGCAGGGCAAGCCCTGTCACCGTGGTATTTTCTGGATCCATTCCCCGGCGTCCATTTTGGGAAGGTTTTCCTGGATTTTTTTGGCTGGGGGGGCATCATGCTGTGGATGGCCGGTTCTTCTTCTGAAAGCAAGGTGGATACTCAAGATGTGCAATGGGGTATCAGCGTCACGTATCTCCCACCTCCCGCTCAGTGCTTTTTATCCTGACTGTAGGGCTGGGAAATTTATGCCAGGACTACAATATTCTCAGCGTCCTCCCCTCCCAAAAGCCCAATGGAGATAGAAAGGTGCAATCTTCAAAAGACCCTACTCACTTAACTTCTCCAGGAGCTGTCTGTCTTCCAGCAGCTTCTTCTCTAAGATATCTTTATGTTCTGTAGGAAAAGAGAACTTTGCAGCACTGAGCTCATTCTCTAAATATTGCTCCCGAGCAACCCCAAATCGCAATGCCGGAGGGGTGTCACTCACCGCTGATGCCTTCCACCATCCCCCAGTAGAGCCCGCTGAAGCCGGGGCAGCGGGCCAGCACCTGCTCACCCACCGTGTAGAGATGGAAGGGCTTGCGGGGCTCCTTGATGTTCTCGATGTTGATCACCCGGCTGCCATCAGGCCAGCTGATGAGGACGTAGAGCTTGGCCGACATCGGGGCTGCCCACCTAGGGGGGATGAGGGAGTGGGAGGGGACCGTCACGGCACAGCGTTGTGCTCTCCCATGGCTGGGAGGATTAGCAAATGATGCTTTACCCGAGACAGCGCAGCCTACGAACAGAAAATACTTGTCCCTGCATCTTTTCTACCAGTTATTTCTTCTTTCCCATTCCTGCCTTGTCCTAAACCCCTTCCCTGGGAGGTTGTCCTGGGATGGACCTGGACACAGCTCCACGCACCTTCAGTGTGCCCCAGCTTGATTTGAAGAGGAGATGCAGCTCCAGCCATGACTCGTGTCACCCGGGGCCAGGCAGGACCAGCTCTCACGCAGGATGTCTTGGGCAGACACTGGATAAGCCACCAAGCAGAGACTGGTTCCTCTGCCCGTGTGAACCAGCACAGCTCAGATGGCACCAATGGGTCTACAGCAATTTGCTGCAGTGGAGGATCGTACCTGGGTGATACCAAAGCAGTACAGAGAAGAGACTCAAAAAGACCCAGGTGTATTCCAGGAAACCATCGTTCCTTCGCCTGTACAGTTATTTTCTTCAGTAAATGTCAAAGTGCTTTGATAAGGAAGGCAGCAAACTACCTCCGTTTCACACGTGGGGAAACTGAGGCACGGATGAGCGAAATGCACGTCTAAGGCAGCCAAGTAACAAGGAGCAGCTCTACTGGGTCCTGGCCCACTGCTCAGCCCACCGAGATGCCCTGTTTCTCCCCTTAGAGCTGCAGGCTTAAGCCACTGGCGAAATGGGAGTGCTCAGCAACCAACCCAGAGCCAGGCGAGCGGTGACTTTCAAACCCTCCCGAGCCACTGGGGCAGGAGAGGAGCCCAGGGCTGCTGGCCTCGGGGAGGGTTTCCTTCCAGGCTTCAACCACCGCATCCTAGATGGGGACAAACCCAGGCAGAGCCCACCGCCAGAGCATCGCCCCAGTCCCTCCTGCTCTGCTCCATAGCAGGATTTGGCCGAAGGGTTTGGGGACTGAGCCTGCACGTGGAGAACGGCGGTCCAAGCTGATGGAGAGAGCTGGGGCAGGGGGAGGAGAGGCGGAACAGGGACAAGCTGGCTGGAAAAGCAGCTATGACCCAATTTGTTGCAGTCTCTTGTTTTTCCCCCACGTCCCCATTCAAGTCAAGCCTGGTTTTGATTCCTCTCACTTAGGAGGCTCAGCTCACCCTGGAGAACTTTCTCCTCCTCCTTCCCCCCCCTCCACCACCATCAGCCACAGCAAAGCTCCTCGCAGGAACCGTAACTTTCCCCGGACCTGCCAGCACGGACTCACACCTTGCTCCCTCCAATCTTTCTCTCTTAGCCGAGACACGCTCTGGGGGTTATTTTTACAAGGGAGCACCATATACAAATTAAGCGTGCGGTAACCGCCTCGCCCCCCGCACCCCCTTCCCCGCTGCCGGATATCGCATAGCTGAGACCTCTCCCTCCCAGAAACACACCTCTGTTTTAAAGCGCTCCGTATTCCAAACAGCCCCAGCCCCCAAAAGCGCTCTAGAGGGTTTTTCCCTTTCTAGAACATTTAAAGAAAAAAAAAAAAAAAACCAACCCCTCTGATCTTCATAGCTGCTGCTGCTCCCTCCTGCCCCGCTTACCAGTTGCTCGTTTACCTTAACGAAGGCAACACAACTACACAAATGCACAAAAGACAGCAAGAAAGAAAAGGAGATCACGATCCTGACAGCAAGAGCGTTCGGTCCTTGCCTGGTTAGCACCGCTCCAGGTGTTGAGTCCTGCAAAATGTCTCCTGTCTATCCCGAGCTCGGCTGCCCGCTCCGGGAGGGGAGGTGACCGGACACTTCTTTGCCTTGGGCTTGTCCCTTCCTGGTCAGGTCTCCTTTGTCCGCCTTAGAAAGCTCCCACCTGCCGTCCCCACTGCAAAGAAAAGGAAAAAAAAAAAAAAAAAAAAAAAAAAGCCCCTTTGCTTGCTTTTTTCCCTGGTTGTTTTGTTCCAGCATTATTATTCCTGTTATTTTTCCATATACATATTTTTTTTTCCCCCTTAGCTTGTTTCAGGTCTGTTTCTTACAGGGAGAGAGAGCAAAAAGAGAAGAGAAAAAGCCTTGGGTTTTTTGGAGCATGAATAAACCTTGCATTTCCATGAGTTATTCATGAATAATTCATGAAAATGCATGATTAATTCAGGTTCATGAATTATTCAGGAATAATTCTCGAACATTCCTGGTTAATTCATGCTCACACAGCGAGTGAGTCAGGCTCTAGGGCTTGGTGAATTCCTTTCTCCCCGAGACAGGAGGAGAGAGGCTTAGAGACGGCTGCATTCCGTGCTTCCCCTTTGCTGCCTCTTCAGAGGAAACATTTTGGGCCCTTTTGGAAACAAGGGCTTGAAGAAGAGAAGGGAAACGCCTGCAGCCTCCCGGCCACCGAGGACTAACACAGCACCACAAGAAAGAGAGAAGGAGCAAAAGAGATGGGACTTGCTCTCGGAGGGAAGCCTAGCAGCAAGTTTTCCTCCCTTTCAAAGCATCTCTCAAACTGCCTCTGCATTTCTTCCTCCCCCCCGCCGCCTCCAAATCTCTCCCTGGTTAAGCTACAGCTCAGCTGCTTCATTTTTCACCTGCAAAGGACTATGCATCCAGAGCTCTCCTTGAGGAATCAAAGGGCATCGCGCACACCCATCTGTCCCTGCACGTGTGTGTGCAAACACGCACAGCTCCCCCAACCCAACACCCCGGCCCGTGCAAACATCACGGGGCGGCCATCGGCTCAGCAGGTCCCTGCCTGACCCCAGTATCAAGCTGGCCACGTGCACCTCTGCTTCCTCTCTGCATTCCTCCAAAAAAATGTCACCGCTGCAACGCGGGGGGGTTTGCTCATGCCAGGCGTTTTATCGCTGGTGCATGCAGGGTCCCCATGCATGGTGAGGCAGGGAGCCCGACACAGCCTACAGCTAGTGGGGGGTCTTGGGCACCCCCATGGTGGTGGTCCCAAGGCTGGTGGGGACATAGGCACTGCCTGGGGTTAGGGACAGGGACACCAGGCCAGCCAATTTATTTTGCTGGGATGCTCGCGAGCAAAACAAGACCTTGCAGCGGAGCCTCTGCCATGGGGATGCCGAGTTCTGCAGGACACCAAGACCTGCAATTTGGGGTGGCGTAACAGGGGGCTGCCCCACCTCCTGAGACCCATTGCAATCAGTGGCTAAAGACCCCACGCCTCTGGAGAGACATCACCATGCTCTTCCCAGCCCGATGCTCAGCTTTGCAGGCCACACACCCCATTTCTGGTGTGTTAGTGCCCCATGTCCCCAGAAGAACACAGCTGTGGCACTAATCACAGCAGAGACAGGTAGAAAAGAAGCGGTATCCGGATTCTCTGTAGCAGCATCCAATGCTGCTGAAGAATGAGAACCGCATAGGAAGAAGAAATGGAGAAGCAAGGATGAGGGGAAAAAAATAGCAGAGATGGATGACAATGGAGAGGAGATCGGATTCTGGTTTTACGCAGGACCCGGTCCAAATAAAATCTGCTTGCGGAGTGGCCTTGCTTGTGCAAGAGCTGTTTGCTCTCCTTTGAAGGGCCAACAGAATGCAAAGTGTAACAGAGGAACAGTCCTGGGGGCAGGGGCGCAAACCACGGGAGAAGAAATATTGCGGCCACCACAAGATGAAGGCAAGTCATAGCCTCATCAAACAACAGAAAAGTCAAGTGTCTGTATATAAATATACAGTGTTTGTGTTGAGTTATTCCAGGCAAATGTGAGCCTGAGGTGAATCCCAAGTGTTTGACTTCATGAAAATTAGCAAGTCCTGATTATTTCCCTCCCTGTGTCTGAATACACAATCCCCTGCCAGATGCCTTGTTACCAGCTGGGTGCATCTGCATTCCCTGATTCTTTGAAAACAAATCCCATACCATGGCCTCCAGCACCGGCACCCATTTCACCCTCCAGGCTGCGCTTGCCGAGATTCAGATTTCAGCTGCAACAGAGGAACAACAGCAGCTTCTGCAGAGCCCTAGAGATGTGCTGGAGGAACCACGTTCAGCGCCTGGTTGAATGCTGCCCTGTCCTGATCAGGCCGATCCTAACTGATGTTGGAAGGGATTGAAACAGCAAACACAGGCGGTTTTAATCTCCCTTCGCATTCTATCTCTGCGACTTTGCTCTTCCCTTCGCTTGGGTTGAGCAGCCCAGACGTGAGCTTCGCCATTTCAGGAGGCAGCCACAGTTCAATCACTGGGGGAGAGGAGCTGTATTGCTCATTAATTTTTATCACCACGATGCACTGACATGGGAACCATCACACAGCGTGCTTCGGTGGGAGCAGACCTGAGACCAGCTCTGCGGCTGCGAGCTGTGCAGCGCGAGGAGGGGTCGGGCAACGGTTGGACTTGATGATCTTAAAGGTCTCTTCCAACCTAAGCGAGACTGTGAGTCTATCAGCATTGCCAGGGTACACGGCCAAGCTACAAGGAGGACAGAGACACCCCGGCATGTAGCGATGCCCCTTGCCACCAGTCCTGTTTGGGATGGCAGGTTGGGCTGACAGAGCCATTAGGATGGATCTGGGTCATGGTTTTGCGGCCACCCATGACAAACGCCGTAGCGCAAGTCACTGCCTGTACCGGCGAGCGACCGCCTGGTGGCATTTTGCATTTTTAATGAAATAAGTACAAGACCCATCCCTGCCTACGGTACAAGGAACAGTGAAATACAAGCCACGCTAATGAGGCTGGAATTAACTGCATTTTAATTAGAGACTTGTCTCTTCCCTAATAAGCTAGAAATAAGCTAAATTGCTCAGAAATGGGGAGTAAAGCAACCACCTCAGGTCAGCAGCCAGCTAGACTGCTACACTGAGGTTCTACTCACCGTGCTTTGTTAAACGCTCTCCTAGACTGGAGCATTCCCATATTATTCCTCATGTGGCAGAGGCCATAAAACGGTGAGAAAAATCAGAGACTGAAACACAAGACAGGTTTGCAGAGCTGCAGGTGCTCCGGCAGCGAGCCCATGGGCCCGGCAGGGCTTTACATTTAGCAAAAGGCAAGGTATTATTCCTTCTCTCAGATAGCCCTGAATTCACAGAGGTATTTTTTGGAGGCTAAAGCGGTTTGGTTTTTTTACCTCTAAAAAAAAAAAAAAGGGTTTTCCCTTTGTAATCCCATTCCAAAAAACCCTTCCTTTTCACCTATTCAGCTTCCCAGCCTTTTGCAAAGCCTTTTTTTTCCCCCGAGCTGTCTGTATTTATTTGACCTTTGCGCTCTACAACATCTGTTTCCTTATCTGCTTGGCTGGCTGGTTTCTTGGGTTTCTTTTGAGAGCTTGTCAGGGAGACAGCATAGGCACAGTTAGCAAAAAAGAGAAAAAGAACAAAATCACCAAAAAAAAAAATGGAAGGCACTTTAACTCAGGGAGGGCAGAGCCATAAAACATGACGGTGGCTTTTAAATATCATTTTCTGATGCTTTCCAGTATTTAGTTTTAGCCTCTTTTTAGTATTCACAGAGACATGAAGGGGATTAGGAGGAATTAACCCAGCTAAGGACGTACCAGAAACCAAGGAATAGATCAGTCTCATGAAACTGATAGGGAAGAAATTATTTTGCATCGTAATTACAGCTGTGGGTACCTGGGCAATGCAAACCTGCTTAACTTCAGGTACCTGAGCAGCTCCTGAGAGGGTGGCAGGACCAACCACATTTTTTTAAATTAAGCACACACCTGCCAAGTCACAAAATGAGGGCCAAAAAGCAGAAAAAGTCTCAAAGCTTCATATAGTAACAAACCACTGAAAGCTGTAGAGGTGATCCTGATAGGCGGATCAGGGCAATTAAAAAGAACAAAAACCCCAGAATGCATTTTTTAGGTTCAGATTTCCAGAGCACAACACTGAAGGAACAGAGAAGAGAAGACATCCCAGGGCATCGTCTCGCAAGGGGAGGAAAGAACGCAGCGAGAAAGGGCTGATGTGGAAAAATCACTGCATCGCCTCTGGGCACCACGGCCCTGAGGACTCGTCACCCTTTTTTCCTGACTTTTTCTTTTTTTTTTTTTTCTTTTTTTTGCACCATTCCTGGATGGAAAAGCACTGCAGGGACACGAGGTCCCTGCTTGGGAGCACCAAATCCGAGTGCTCAGCCCCCGTGGAGCCGGCGCTGTGCTGCCAGCTGCTGCCTGCGCATCTTCTGAGTCATCGCCCCCCGTTACCTTGGCGAAGGCAGTCGTGGGTACCATTAGAGGAGCTCCAACGCCAAGAGAACATGTTGTTTTGTGTTCCTCCACTGGCGCAACTCTGATGCCAGAGTCTCAACCTGCTGCTAATTAATTAAATATAATCAGGAGTGCGTTAGCAGTTGCAGAAGGGACTCGCCGGGTGGCACATGCTGCGTGAGCACCCATGAGCACGGGCAGGGTGCTGCCTCCAGCCCCCTCCACAGCATCCCTGTGGAACTGAGCTCTTGCCCTCAGCACCGCTTGGTTGAGGGTGTCCTGTCCGCCCCCCTGTTTCCTCCTGTTTCTGGCAGAAAGCACAAAGAGCAGTTCTTTGCATTGGGAAGGGATGGGATCTGGGCTGATTTTGGATGGGAAGCCGTGCCAGGTGGGACCGAGGTGCCATAGGGGACCTCCTGCCCCTCTCCACAACATCCCCGGGTGCTGCACCCTGGATGGGAGCTTCTGCAGCAGCACCCCCTCCTCTGCCAAAAGGCATGAAACCCTCCACTTTCACCTTACGTAGCCACAGCCACTAATTATTTTCTCACGGGGCCTTTGATGCCACTGCATCATTCATCAGACACCCTCTCGCCCGTCGCAGCGCTGGATGAGAGGGGAGCGAGCCCTCGCAGACACTGCTGCCTCGTGCAAGCCACCTCGGTGCCACCCCGCAGGCAGCCCGCGCGTGGGCAGGATGGTCTCATCAAGGACGCCGTCCACCAGGATGCAAAGGGAATGGGAAACACTATCAGACTTGTAGCAACACACTGTAAAATCAAGCGGAGGAATTGTCCTTGACCGGCCGCCTTGCTGGGCCCTGCTTTGCAGAGTTGGCATCAGCAAACGGGCTTGTGTCTGAACGGAGCGGGCAAAACCCATGGCTTTGCTCAGCAGCGTGAGGGGTTCCCGCCCCAGCCCTGCCTACTCAGTGACATTATTTTGGTACCTGACTACTTAAACGTGCAAGAGTATTCTCTCTAATTTGCTAAAATCGACAATTTCGCTTCTCTCAGGAGACCGCCTCATCTCCACCTTCACCCCCTTCAGCCTTGTACACGTGGTTCATAACATGAAAAGGTTTTTCCTCAATTTCTTCTCCAGGAAAGAGGGAATTGATCCGTTATTTGTAGCAGTTTAAATTGGCATGTTGGCTGCAAAAAATCCACCGCTCATCACATCAAAGGCTGATCCAATAGTGCCTGTTACTCCAGTAAGGGAGGTCTCGGGGATGAGCAGGTGAGCACGGGTGGGAGAGATGAAGCGACAGGACTGAAATGGATGGGACTTCTCACGGGCAGTCTGCACCAGTGCAAGCAGGCAGAGGAAGAAGCAGAAGCTGAGAAGGCAGCACTGCTGTAAATTAGGATTCTGCTGTACAGGGCAAGACAAAACATGACACATTTCTTACCTCGTCAGTGGAGGCCGTCCAACCCACTCGTCTCCAGCTGTGGAAGCGTGGTGCGGAGTTTAGTCCTCACTCGCCTGGTAAACGACACCATGGATCTGAGCTCAGCCTGGAATCCTCTGCACTGAGTTCACGGATTTGTACAAGATGTAAACCCGTGCGTTTGCAGCGAGCACAGCATCGCCCGATGGCCGGCGGCAGGGGAAGGCTTCCCTCTTCATCCCGCTCTCCAGGTGGCTGCCAAGTAAAGCACGCTCTGCTCTGTGGACCAAGGCAGCAGAGACATGAGGTTTTGTGTGCCCCAGCAAGCCCCCAGCTGGTTCATCCCATGGCTCTGCCGCTCATGGCCATCAGTTCTGCACAGAGCAGCCAGCAAAGCCATCACTGTTTGCATTGCCCGGGCCTTTGGAGCAGGAACTGTGGATCACCATCAAGCTTCAAGTCTTCTCTTAGTGCTAAGTGCTTCACATAGTCCCATCCAGATTTTGGGGTTGGGCCAGTCCAACACTAGGTTTTGGAAGCGTCCATTAGCGCTTAGGTCAACAGGGTCTCACCAGCCTGGAGCGGGTCTTCTGGCCCCCCTCCAAGCTACAGCACATTAAAACCAATATCTACTAAGGTCATAATGAAAAATCCTGTGCTAAGCCACCTCTTTAAACCTCCTTAACTCGTAATTCTGGTTGTGAAATGCTATTTAGGAAGAGAAGATTGATCAAAGTCAGGATGCATTTATGGATTTTTGTAAAATTTTTTTTTCCCCCTGAAGGTTTAAGATGAAGGAGAGATTTTCACTGCACACATTGCCTCTCTCTCAATTTTTTCAGCATCCTCTTGTTTTGAAGTTTCCACTTTTATCTCCTGCCAACTTTTACCTGCCCAGAGCAACACGTTTTGCTGACAGTTGTCATCTCCACGTACCATTTGCTGAGCACCAAGCTGCTGGAAGGCCCAGGGGCTCACTAAGGACAGGCTCGCTCCTTGCTTTTCAAGACCTTGCTTGCTCAGTTGAGAAGCGAGCTAGTCTGCTTCTCAAACCTACTCCATATGGCATCACTGATGTATTTTTGACTCAAAGAAATCTGCTTATTGTCTGCTCTTAAATAAAAAGCGAGCAGCTCCTGCGAGCGACACCGCGGCGCAGGAAATGCAAATAGGCTGTTACTTGAACTCCATTTCTGAAGGGATTGTGCTCTGCTTTTCAGATGAGATTAAGAGCTCAATTACAGTACAGAAAGGGTCTTTCATTAAAAATTCTTTCATTAAATCACACATAGAACATAATAAGGACAAATTATAAAGCTCTTCAGAAGCACATCTGTGCCAAACTGCTAGGTAGGGAGGCCCATCATGGGGAGCATCAGCTGTTTCTCCTATCCTCCTAAGGAAACAAGTCCCACATACCCCATCTAACCCCATTTTTGAGGAAAACGCACAACCAGATACCTATGGGGCACCCAATTCTTTGAATGCATCTCTTCCAGTGATAGAGGCAACCGGTATAAGCAACCATCCACTCATTTTTGTAACGAGCGGGATGAAGCCTCGAGTTCCTACCAATACGTACAGCTTGGATGTGCAGTAGGGTGTTCAGCTAACTCGAGAAACACCCAGATAGGTAACAGGAGATCAGCTGTAGAGTTTAAAGAGTTTTTAAGCCCAGCAGCTAAGGGATGAATCCACAACCTAAATGCCAGTCACTGCACATCACACCAAAACCCAAGCCTGTTTCATTCCAGCAATCATGCCATGCTTTCCTGTCTGCAGAGGCTTCCACCAAGGAACCTTCAGCCGAGGGGGGGAACCAGGTAAAGAAGGAACAGATGAAGCTCCTCTTGCAGAGGCAAAAGCCCAAAGGCTCTCAGCCAGAGAGCTCTGTGCCCTAGCAGCCAGGCTGGCCAAATTTTCAAACAAAAAGATCCTGCATGCAAAGCCCAGGCTCACGAACCCCAGGCAGAAACACCCGCTAGCCTCTTTGGGTTTGCAGGTGATGGTGCACATTTGAGCCTGGAGCAGGGTGACAGACACTTTTTTTGCCCCCAGCATTTCAAGGCACTGCTCAAAGGAGATGGCAGAGAGCAATGGGGCTGTTCAGGATCCTGCCCCTGGGAAAGGGTGGGTCCCAATTCAGTCAAGACCCTCGCAGAGTTGTCACTACTTGGTTTTGTCCTGTTGTTATTCTGTTCTCCTGGAACACGTTAGTTAATTACCAAAGGCAGTTAGCCAATTGGACTGTAAGCAGGTGCTGGTGGAAAAAACACACCATTCCCCTTTGAAACCCAAAAGGGAAACTCATTGGAATTCCTTTTGAAAAGAAATCCCAAAAGCTCATAATCCGTTGATGAAAATGGTCACCTGCAAGGAAAGAAACAGCATTTTCCAGCAGGTTTCACAACTCTGGCAACTACAACTCCCATCAAGCATTGGGATTGTCATTGCCACACCAGAAAAACCCTTCAAAGACTCCAAACCTTCCTTGGGAAACAGTGCCGGCGTGCACAAACTTGAGAAGTTATCCATGAAGGCCTGATATTTCCATCAGGGACAGGATGAGCTGAATAGGAGAGCGTGAGTGGGGCTCTTCAAAAGCCAGACCTCAGAGTTGGGAGGGGATTAAATCCCAGTATCACCGATAATTCCAGAAAAGGGTCAAGCCATGAGAGCAAGCTCAGAAAGCAAGAGCGCTCGTAACAAAACATTGACTTGCACACTGAGGGAGGAAGAGAAAATAGGGCTGAAGACAGCCTACCGCCAGTCTTCAGACTCAGCCGGTGTCTGGCACACGGCGTGGTGACTCAGACAGCCCGCTCAAGACGTGGGTGGCAGAGCTGAAGAGTCCACTGATAAGCAGCAGAAATAATTAAAAGCATATAGGAGCAAGCATAGCAATTAGAACTTGGAGAAGAACGAGCCTAAAAAGGCTAGACGTCGTCTAACAACGCGTACAATGAGGGGACAATAGATGCTGCTATTCATTGTGTAGCAAAAGAACACCAGACTGCTCAAAGAAATGGAAAAACAGGACATTAACTGCAGGGAGAAGCTAGATTGAAAGCAACCTAGAAATGCAACCAACACCGTAACGTAGCTTTGATCTAAAGGCTTATCAATAGAGAGAGAAAGGCTTAGAGATTCACATAGGTAGCACGATACCCACATTGAGTGGGAGCAGAGAAGGGTGCAAGCCTACGCCTTCCAGGCTGGACTTCCACCATGGACTGAGAAGGAGAGGGGCAACCAAGAGCCGGAGCTCATCCCAGAACTCCCCGCACGCAGCTCCACTCAGGCTCCTTTGCAAAGCCAGGCGAGATGAGCACAAACGCACCAGCCACAAACCTGGTTTGCTACTGCATGGCCACATCTCCTCAACTTCTGACCTTGCCCTGCTCAAAATAGGTGCTAAAATTACCCAGCACACCTATTCTTTACTTGCTGGCCCTCGGACAGCCCTGATCCAGCACCACCCTTGTGCATGCTCCTCTCCTCGGGCTCAGCGGGGAGCTTCGATATCCACAGTAGAGTTCAGAAAGGCTTGGAGGGACAGGACAATACCTGCACTCCTGGGGACAACGGGCCCTTCCACATCCTGAGCCCCTTTGCCAGTGCTACATTGTGCCCCAGACAAGAAAATCAGCATCAGTCCCCTCGCCCTGAGCACCCTGCAGCCCCCCACCAGCTCCCTGGCTGCCTGCCAGGCTGCACCACTTAATTACCCCCGCACAGATGGCTAATGACTTTGTCCTCTCCTGGCTGATGAGCTGGAGAAGAATTGTGTTAAGTTTGCTTGTTAGCAGCACGGCCCTCCAGGCTGCCTCGTGCAAAGGAAAAAAGAGGCTCCGAGCACTCCAGCAGCACAAAAAAAAAAAAAAAAAAAAAAGGAGGTGGATGCTTTCCAAAGACATCGCTTCTGGGAGCAGCCAGGGCACAGTGGCCTTCCATGGGTCATGGGCTGGGCTCTGCATCCTTTTCCTGTTCATTGACCCATCCCTTAGCCCTCTGCTGCCTTGTTTGCAATATGAATATGCTGTCTGGCACCGAGGGAAACGCTAAAACAGAATCCCACTGCTCTGATTTTCCTGTGCCATGCCAGCAGACACCTCCCTGCTTACCAGCTCCTGCAGAAACGCTGGACTTTGCGATGTGACCCCAGCGTGGCAACGTGACCCCAGCATGGCAACGTCTGGGCACACACGCGTGAAACCCCGTCACCAAAAAAGCTCATCACCACTTCTACAAAATAAGGCAGTTGTATACCCGAACGTCAAGCAATGCTAAACTTCCCTGGAAAACCCTGGGTGCAGGATAACCAGGGACGGAGAAGGGATGTCTCTGGGGAGCAGCGGGCTGGTTTAAATTCTCATTAGGTCGTTAACTGCTGGTTTCATTAGGCTGCCTACAGACGAAATGTAATTACTTAGTGGCTACCGCGCAGCAAATAGCCATTTCGGTTTATTAATGTCCTCGCAGCTGTAAACCTGTCAGTGAAATTACTTTAAATGCACCTTGTAAAGTTTGCTCCTTCTCGAAGAACATGTCAGGGGGTAGACTGGTATTTGAAATTAGCTCCCCCGTAAAAAGGAGTTTTAAGGCAGTTTAATAGCACTTGAAAGTGTTCTGCTCCAAGACCCTGTCCCCAAAATCCAGGTGCACCTTTCTCCATTGGAACTCTTAGAAATCTGTGGAAGTTACAACTTCAGCGTACATTTTACAGCAGCGTTTACAGCCCGAGAGTCAAGGCCAAGGCTATAAAATTCTGATCAAGCCCTGAGCTTTCTCAAACCACAGGAAAACTTGGATCTAAAGGTCTGTTTACAGCCCAGGACTCTTTAGCAGAGGTCTGGTTTAAAGCTTAGTTTGCAATGAAGACAGACCCGTGGCTTAATTTATTTAAGTGTTCCCACTGAGCCGGCATAAATTATAATGGCTCTGCTAAAACTCATGGCTCGTCCACTCCTAATTTAATCTTCCTACTTGTACCAGAGCTGCTTACCTTAGCCCTAAGCACCGTCCTTACTCCAACAGTTTGATGGCTCCCACTTACTTATTCCTACGCAGACATGTGTTGGATTAAAGCTTACCTGAACAAGAGCCTCATCCAGCTCCCACCAGAGCTAGTGAAGATATTTCAGTGTATTCAATGCAGCTGTTATCTTGGAAAAAGGATCTTGTGTAAATTAGAATAAGAAGTTCTCACAGTATTGGTAATTTTTGTTTCACGCAGTCCTGGTTTTGCCTGGGATAGAGTTGATTTTCTTCCTAGTGGCTTGCATAGTGCTGTATTTGGATTTGATAGGAGAAGAACGTTGATACCACCCTGATGGTTCAGTTGGTGCTGAGCAGGGCTCACACCAGGCAAGGACTTTTCAGCTTCCCCTGCTCTGCCAGGGGCACAAGGAGCTGGGAGGGGGCACAGCCAGGACAGCTGACCCCAACTGGCCCCAGGGCTATTCCAGACCATACAACATCATGCCCAGTATAGAAACTGGGGTAAATTGGTCAGGGGGCAGCAGTCACTCCTTAGGGGTGGGATGGGCATCGGTCGGCTGGTGGCGAGCGGTTGCATCACTTATTTTTCCTGGGTTCTGTGTTTTGTTCTTGTTTTCTTTTTTACTACAACTTTTATTATTATTTTATTTCAATTATTAAGCTGTTCTACCTCAACCCACCAGTTTTTTGCCCTTCAGATTCTCTCCCCCATCCCACCGGGGGATGAGGGCAAGCAAGCGGCTTGGTGGGGCTGAGCTGGGGTTAGACCACAACACCCAACCATTCACTAAAAGCCCTCACTCAAGACCTTTTTATATCACTTCTAGCATTCACTACATAGCCAATTATTAAAAGAGCCATGGACCTGCAGCACATTTTTTTTTCCTCTCCATATGTTCTTCAACAATAGCTTACCAGGTGCCCTCCCTCTTTTCATCTCCTGTTTAATCCATTTATATCATCTTCCATGGCACAGCACAAGATATTTCCACAGCACCTCCCGTGCGTGAGCCTGCGCCAGCCGCTATTTCATGATTCACCCGTAAAAGCCAGCCCCCAGCCTTCCCACTCCCACCTCTTCATCTTCCCATCTGCGGAGCGGAGCCAAGGTCAGCCAGATGCAAATGCGGTATTTGAAGCCGAAGCGTGACGGGGCAATGATTGCTTGATGAGCCCAAGAGGAGAGAAAGGTCTTGCTGTGCCTCATTTATTAAATCACTGCTGGCTGCGCAAGGAAAATTAAGGACAGAGCAGTGATGCTGCTCTGACCAGCTTCCCCATGTCATCGCTCCTGTCACCAAGACACAGGCAGGTTACACATCTTCTTACTCTGACTCCTGCTGTGATAAAAACACTGGAAAAAGAAGAAAAAAAATAATCGGGGATTTTCATCACACGAGCTCTGGATTTCCAGCTTTCTTACAAAAGGGGAAGATTTGGCAGGGAAAGAATACGAGAAGGAGCCTCAAGTTCTCCAAAATATCAGTAAAAGTATTTTTTCCTCTGCAAGACTTAGCGATCTAAGCAGAGCAGGTCAGCTTTTCAGACCCTTCTGCACACCCCATTTCCTTACGGGCACCACGCAGGGGTGCGTGCTCCCACTGCCCCAGCATCCCAACACAAAGCCCTATGGTGCCTCATAGACACAGCCCCGAGGGATCACAGAATCATGTGGTTGGAAAAGAACTTTAAGATCGAGTCCAACCATACCTGTCCCCCTACTAAACCTTAAGCACCTCGTCTGCCCGGCTTTTAAATCCCTCCAGGGATGGGGACTTGACCACGTCCCTGGGCAGCCCCTTCCAGTGCCCGATAACTCCTTCAGTGAAGAAGTTTTTCCTAATATCTAATCTAAACCTCCAGCTGTCCCCTCCAGGCCTGGGTACCTGCAACAGCACCTCTGTACTGATCTAAACCAGTTCCTCCCCAAAATGAGATGGCCAATTTATCCCCCAAAAGCTGGCTAACAGCCTTCTCTCAAGAAGAGTCATCACTTCACATCTATCATCTCCACACTGAGATACCTCCCACTAAAATTGCACAAGGACATAGGCAACATCAAGGCAGGCATTTAATGAGAGGAGTTTAACCCAAGACAGCTACTCACCTCCATGCAAAAGCCAAGCCAAGCAGTAGAGAAAGAATTAATTCTTGCATAACTGGCACCTAACAACAAGGCAGGTGAAAAGTTGGGTTCAGAGAATGAAGGGCATACAGAAAACACACCAAGTGAACTAAAAGGTAAGAAAAATCCATCACTCTAAGTTGTTTACCTTCATTTACCTGTTGAAGAAACACATAGGTAGCTGGGGGGAAAAAACCAAACAAAAAACCAATAGTAAGCATGACAAACCAAATCAACAAGTGAGCATCACACCCAGAGCCAAACAAGCCCCGGGAGATCAGGAACGTGCCAGGCGTGTGCTCCAAACAGCAGGAGAAGTGGAGTGAGCTCATGTGAAAGGGGAACAAAAGGAAGAGGCAACCTGAAGAAAGGAAAAAACGCCTCTGCACTCTTCTGAAGTACCAAATCCATTCCCTGCCCACCAGGGTTTTTCTTTTTAACCCATCATTTCTTGTCTCATGCAATAGAAATCCAGAAACACGAGAGCAAAAGTTAGGAGAAGCACGGCTGATTGAGATTATTCCCGCAGAGTGGACGAGGTACAGCCTCGTGCAACGGCAAGGTCCTGTCTGGGCAGTGCAACATCTCAGATCAAGAAAGCAGCAAAGAGAATAAAAGAGAGTCTCAAAACACAAGAGTTTTCTTCCTCACTCCTGCATGGACAATTTTAGAGCCACGCTTTCCACCGGCTCAGCCTGCAACAAGCCGGGACAGCGGCTGCGCTGCCCGGGGGTTACGGCAGGTCAGGGACCCGCTGCGTGCCAGGGAGCTGCCTCATTTGCAAACGCCGAGGCTAATGATGCAAACGATTCCATGCAGCGCTCGCATCTTTAATTGCTTCCTTTCCTCTTCCTGGGGAAGCCAAGTTGCCTTAGTTACTACAAGAGCTATTTTCTTCCTCCCCCCTGCCAAATAACAAGCCCCCCTCTTAGCAAGTGCTCCCAGGGTTACCTAATGCTCATCACACCCGTGCTAAGGGGAAGGGAGCATGTTCATTTATCACTAATTACACTGATTAACTTCCCCAGCTGCTGAGTTCAAGAGCCTCAACATGCCTCAGGTTACAAATGATCACAGAAGGAAAAAGCTCCACTGAAGGAAGCCATGGATGCACCAGTCATCTTTGCCTGACAAATACCCCGCCTTGGGAAAATCCCCCCCGAAATGCAAGTTATGAAATTCCCCCGTGCCCAGGGGAGAGCGCAGCAGGGCGCTGCTCAGGGCTACGCTACAGAACTGCGTGGGATATCACAGACTGGCAGGGGTTGGAAGGGACCTCAGGAGCTCACCCAGTGCCACCCCCCTGCTCAAGCAGGCTCACCCAGAGCAGGGGGCACAGGACAGCAGCCAGGCGGGGGTTGAATATCTCCACAGCCCCCCTGGGCAGCCTGGGCACCCTCAAAGTCAAGAAGTTCTTCCTCCCATTCAACTGGAACCTCTTCTGCTTCAGTCTGTGCCCCTTGTCCTGTTGCTGGGCACAACTGAGAAGAGTCTGTCTCTGTCCTTGTGACCCCCACCCTTAAGATATTTGTACATGTTGATGAGATCCCCTCTCAGTCTTCTCTTCTCCAGGCTGAACAAGCCCAGCTCCCCCAGCCTTTCCTCATAGGGGAGATGCTCCAGTCCCCTCATCATCTTTGTAGCCTCCTCTGGACTCTCTCCAGGAGTTCCTCATCCTTCTTGAACTGGGGAGCCCAGAACTGGACCCAGTGCTCCAGGTGGGGTCTCACCAGGGCAGAGTAGAGGGGGAGGAGAACCTCCCTCACCCTGCTGGCCACGCTCCTCTTAATGTGGCCCAAGATACCATTGGCCTTGGGGTGAGACCCCAGGATACCATTGGCCTTCTTGGCAACAAGGGCACCCTGCTGGCTTTGTGATCACCCCAGCAAAGACAACACCACAGCAACACAGAATGTTTGCCTTGTTCCTCCCAGACCTAAAATCACACCAAGCTTATCAACAGCCTCAAAGATACATTTCTAATAAACATCTACGTTTTTTCAAAGAAAGGAATAGAGCGAACTCTCTTTTGTTTGCACCCAACTCTTCCAAATCAACACGAGCTCTTCAGAAAGGGCTGCCACCCCCTTCTCTTATTTTTTCCCATTTGGTGGAACATTTTCTCTCTGTTGTTGTTGTTTGTAGTGGTATTTTTATATATCTGGCTGAGGCTGCTTAAAATAGTACAGCCAGCTACCAGGGTGCTAGGGATGGAAAACTCTGCTCTTGTGCATCCAGTGTTTCTGTTAGAAGCCTTAAATCCCACCTCTCTGGTGGGATGAAATAGATGCTACAAATCCAGTCTCTAAAATATCAGGCATCAAGCTGACACTATTTTAAGACTGAAAAAAAGCCAATTTAAATCAAACCTCTGCTATTTTCCCTTTTCTCTGTTCCATGATTTGTGACAGAAGATGGGAAACTGTTTGGGGAACAATGTTTTCAAACCTCTAAAAATAATTTAAAACCTATCTGCCACATTCTGGGCTGTTTCAGCCCCAACCCCAAATTGCAGGAGCTGCATTGGCTGCCCCAGCCATGGTGGGACTCCTGCCCAAGGGGACCAACCCGGTACCAACCCTCCCAGGAGGCAGCAGCTACATCCCCACCTCCCCGATAGCATTGGAAGAATTGCCACACCTTTCAGATCTCCACCCCAAATATCTCCTAGAGGCACGCGTGGAGTCAAAACCAATCCTCAAACCTTTGCTAAAATATTTATCATCCTGTGCTGTAGATTCCTGCTCCATCTCCGCCGTGCTCCTGCTTGCATGGAGCGTTGCAAAATCAGGTTTGTCCCTTCGTGCTTATTTGGCCATGGCACGCCGTTCATATCCCTGCAGGGACAGAAGGCAACTGGAAGCCAGGTACAAGGTAGGGGTAAAGCAGACAATAAATCATGAGAGGTGAATAATTAATACCTGGTTTCATTGCTGACAATGAGAAAACACAACGGGGCTCCCAATGCGATAACCAGGAGCTTTGTTGTACCTCACATGGATACCACTGAGGTCGGGACAAACCAGCTGCTGGTTTGGAAGAGCTGGGATTTGCCCCGATAAGCGTATGGAAGAGAAACCAATTAATTCCAACCAGATGCAAGGTCACAGCCCCCTGACTTCAAAGCAGCCCAGGGAGGTGACCCAAGCACCTCCTGGCAACGGCCCATCAACACCCAGGTCTGGGCACCCCTTTCCCCCCAGACAATTTATTTTTAAAGCACTTTGCTGTATCGATGTAGGGCCATGGAAGCAGTGATGGGAGCAGAGCCGGGGGTTGCAGAGCCTCGCTGCGCGTGACGGCGGTCGGCGTGCAGCTGCTTGCAGGGGCTAGGTGCTGCGTGGTCTGGGGCACTCAGAAATGCCAACGGGGAAATATATGGCCTCACCTGCAGCTGTGCATAAATCCCTCCTGACCTGTGTAGCCTTCAGGACTGGGATTTGTCTCCAAGATGGTAGAAGGGGAGGGGGTGCAGTGGCCAGTCCACTCCATCCCCATCCCTGGAGGGATTTAAAAGAAAGGTAGATGAGGTGCTTAGGGCCATGGTTTAGTGGTGGGACGGCAGGGTTAGGTTAACAGTTG
>NW_009259526.1:288847-295858 GCF_000687185.1 Egretta garzetta
GAGCTGCCACAGCCATGGTGGGACTCCTGCCCAAGGGGACCAACCCGGTACCAACCCTCCCAGGAGGCAGCAGCTACATCCCCACCTCCCCGATAGCATTGGAAGAATTGCCACACCTTTCAGATCTCCACCCCAAATATCTCCTAGAGGCACGCGTGGAGTCAAAACCAATCCTCAAACCTTTGCTAAAATATTTATCATCCTGTGCTGTAGATTCCTGCTCCATCTCCGCCGTGCTCCTGCTTGCATGGAGCGTTGCAAAATCAGGTTTGTCCCTTCGTGCTTATTTGGCCATGGCACGCCGTTCATATCCCTGCAGGGACAGAAGGCAACTGGAAGCCAGGTACAAGGTAGGGGTAAAGCAGACAATAAATCATGAGAGGTGAATAATTAATACCTGGTTTCATTGCTGACAATGAGAAAACACAACGGGGCTCCCAATGCGATAACCAGGAGCTTTGTTGTACCTCACATGGATACCACTGAGGTCGGGACAAACCAGCTGCTGGTTTGGAAGAGCTGGGATTTGCCCCGATAAGCGTATGGAAGAGAAACCAATTAATTCCAACCAGATGCAAGGTCACAGCCCCCTGACTTCAAAGCAGCCCAGGGAGGTGACCCAAGCACCTCCTGGCAACGGCCCATCAACACCCAGGTCTGGGCACCCCTTTCCCCCCAGACAATTTATTTTTAAAGCACTTTGCTGTATCGATGTAGGGCCATGGAAGCAGTGATGGGAGCAGAGCCGGGGGTTGCAGAGCCTCGCTGCGCGTGACGGCGGTCGGCGTGCAGCTGCTTGCAGGGGCTAGGTGCTGCGTGGTCTGGGGCACTCAGAAATGCCAACGGGGAAATATATGGCCTCACCTGCAGCTGTGCATAAATCCCTCCTGACCTGTGTAGCCTTCAGGACTGGGATTTGTCTCCAAGATGGTAGAAGGGGAGGGGGTGCAGTGGCCAGTCCACTCCATCCCCATCCCTGGAGGTATTTAAAAGAAAGGTAGATGAGGTGCTTAGGGCCATGGTTTAGTGGTGGGACGGCAGGGTTAGGTTAACAGTTGAACTTTATGATCTTAAAGGTCTTTTCCAACCTAAACAATTCTACGATTCTATGATTTTGCAAAGCAGGAAAGGCAACACCATCATCCTCAGGTCTGGGTGCACAGCCAAGAGCCTGCACCAAGCATTACCATCCCAAAGAGGAACTGCAGCCTCAGGAGGGTGGCCAGAGTCCCCAAAAACTGGAGGTGAGCACCAGGGAATTTCCACAAGGAGAGGCTGTGGCAATTCACGATGATCTACCTTGTTCTCATGCACTCGTCCAAATAGCAAGCTCATGGCTGGGTTTAGCTGCATCCCCAGGCATAGCTGGGCTCAGGATCGCCAATATATTTGCGGGTTTTGCTCTACACCATCAGCCTGCCCGGGGGTCTGCATGCCCGGTGCTGTGCAAATGGAGAGGGAGATGGACGCTGCACCAAGCTCCTCTTCAAACGCCAAAACCTGGGTCGGCACGACAGACAAAAGCAGGAGGAAAAACATGACAATATTGGTCAGAACAGAGCAGAAAGCTCATCCCACCAGCTGCCCCTCTACTTTTTCTCGTTTTTGACATTTAGAGACAACCCACGGTCTAACGTTACAGCTTCTCTTTCCAGTTCCTGATGCTATTTGCCAGCTTCCAGCTTTGTTTCACACTGATCTAACTCACCGCTGTCCCTATAGACCAGAGAAGAAGCACCACCACGTCCTACGTGGACCAAGTTCCCCTTTAGAGACCACCTCTGTCACAAGGCTCTGGTACGAGCATGACATAACTTGATCTTCCTCATTATAGGTGTGAAGTTAATTAGCATGAATTTGCTCCTTGGGCTTTATACCACAGCAAATGTCAGCACTCGTAATCCCTGCTCTGCAGTCCCTGCTCAGGCACCAAAACAGATGAACCCCCCCGGCACATCTTTAATTAGCACCTACCTGCAGACAGCTACGCGGGGGGGGGGGATAATGCACCCCCGGCAACACCACAGAGCAATAAAATACTTTGCATTGATAGTCTGGGTCGTAGCTGAAACCAAGGAGAGGGTATTTTAATGCCAAGGAGGGAGTTTTTAATGCTGAACTCATTCTCCAAGAGAACAATAAACCTGATGAAAGCTTTAAGCCTCCTGATCTGCCACAAACGTGTATTGCAAAGGTTTGCTCCTGGATTACAACTGGGTCTTATTAGTAGGTTCAGGACTCTAAATATTGTCCCCAGTTAAGATGCAGAGATAATATTTCAGAGCAAGAGGAGCTCAGCATGGCTTCTGCAACACGCAGCCTGAATTTTCATATCCAGACATTTAGGCCATGCAAACTGATACTTTTCCACCCCTGTGTAAAGATAATTATTGGTACCTCAATGTGGATGCACTTCTCAGAGCTGTCCCTTCTGCCCAGCCCTCCCAAATCCCTTTGCAGATCCCCCTCCCAAGCAATTATCGATAGCATTAAGCAGCACGTGGCATCTCATCCCGGTTTTCCTTCACCTTCTCCTCCTGAGCCGTCTTCAGACACAGCGTGGGCACTGCCCGACAAGCCGACAGCAGCAGCATTAAAGTGTCGCTTTGTTGACACCAAGGTGCACGTCACAACTTCTCATCAAGAGCAACAAGCAAACGATTCACACCAGGTCCCACACGGCCCCGCGGGGACCTTGCACGGCTGCAGCTCCAGCACAAGCCCTGGTCCAAGGGCCAAACCCAGCCAGGAGCACCCAAGGGATGAGGTGGAGCCTGGCCCAAGCACGGTGCTGCTGGGATGAGGCTTCCACAGGTAACGCAGCCCCTCTGTGGTGCAGGGCTGGAGGTCTCCTGGGGGAAAACAGCAGCAATGCAGAGTTCAGCTGGAGTTTGGCAGGACTTGCCTCTTGCATGCTTTGGTATAGTTTCACCTATTTTTTAGCAAACCATTAAATTAGCAAACAAAAACCTCATCAAAAAATAAGGGGATAATAATTAGGTTTTGGAGAGACAGATGTATATTTAAAAAAAAAAAATGTTTAAGATGACCAGCTAACCCAATTTTCTTTTCTTGGTTGATGATCCAGAGGACTCTGCCAAGACCCAAGGAACCAACTCAACTTGACAAGAAGTACGATTACAAGCCCCTAACCTCACAGAGGCAGATTTGACAGACCAGCTAGAATTAATACCAGTGCCGGAGTACTGCTCTTACACCGAACTACACTCCGAGGTCACTTCCATCAAATAGCTTTGCTGCAGCCCTGGGATCCTCCTTCAGGAGCTGGGCTCTGACGTGGGTCCCTGCTCTGCTGCTGCTTCTCCTCCCACCTGGACCGCCAGGAGCTGCTCCTGGGCTGCCCCCAGGGCAACACAGGCTTCTCCCGGGAAATACTACTTTTGAGCAGCAGAATAGAAACCAGTTGGCACGCAAGTAATCTGTAAACATATAGAAAGAGACCAAAGGCACATGTTTTTCCATCATGAATTATTTGCCCAAGCAGAGACACAGCTCCTTAACGAGGCCCCTGCAGCACCACAGCTCTGAGCTCTGTGCATGAGCCAAAATCCCAGGCGGCGCATCCCTGGAATGCTATCTCTAAACACAGATCCATGGCAAGGAGACGAGCCCGGTTACAGCCAGACCTGAGCTAACACCCGAGCAGAGATTCTCTGCATGCATTCATTCAAGCAGAGCTAGCCCAGAGCCCCCTAACACAGCAGCTTATACCCATCCCAGTTCCCGAGGACTTTGAAATAAATTTATTTCATTCATGCAACCCCTTGCAACTGCCCAGGGCAGCTCCCTAGGGACGGGAGCACTGCAGTGAATCACCCTCCATCGCTCATCCCCAGCCCTGACGGTGGCCTCATTGCCCAGCCCAGCCACCTACGGCTTTTAAAAATCAGTGAGCGACTGGGCTGTAATGGCAGGC
The DNA here is from genome assembly GCF_000687185.1 of Egretta garzetta. Classification (NCBI taxonomy): domain Eukaryota; kingdom Metazoa; phylum Chordata; class Aves; order Pelecaniformes; family Ardeidae; genus Egretta; species Egretta garzetta. The sequence continues at coordinate 292,785 of NW_009259526.1, forward strand.
AATTAGCAGGGGCCTGAAGTGCCCCAGCGAGCTCCGGTCACTCTCCAAAGTGGCACATGTCAAGGAGATCACTATTTGATACCAGCAGAACAAAGAGCTGATTGCAAAAAGTAGAATTTTTTTTTTTTAAAAGCACACGAGACAAATGCAGCCATCTAGCAGCTGGAAATGGCCCTGTCCTCCGCGCAGAGGGGGCCCTTCAGCAGCACACCCACCGCTGGCTGCGGGGCATTTTGGCTGTGGCAGCAAGGGACAGTAGCAGGGACCCCCTGGGGACCCTGATGCGGGGTCCCAGCGCATCGCCTGCTTCCAGAAGAGGGATGACAGGAGCCCAAGATAGGCAGTATTTCCACCAAGAAGAAAAAGTTACGCCAAAAACGTCGATTAACTTTTCATCTGCAGAAAAAGAACCAAACTCGCTCTGGAATAATTCACAGGATGAGCTGAAAACAGCCCGGGTATTTTTGTCCCTTTAATAATTAGACATTTCAACTACTTTCCAAACAGAAGGATGCATTAAAGGCACACAGGCAAGGCCAAGAAGTTCATAACCACACCTGGCTCAGGAGATGCTCCTCCACACCAGCAGGATTTCATCCTCACGCCAGGCTGGGAACATCTGCTCCCGGTCACCTTGGGACACAGGACAGGGACGGGCCGTGCTGTTCTTCGGGCTCAATTCACCACCTGCGATAACATGTTCACATCCCACTGCCATTTACGTAGGAATTTCAGGAGGAGACGGCACAAGAGTCATCGATTCACAGAGAAAAGCCTTAATTTGCTCAGTCTGAACGGTGCAGACTGCATTAACCCAGACACTGCGCTTACGCTTTTGCCTCCGTGCCTTATTTTGCCTCTCTCCGAAGTCACCACCAGCTCCCCCCAGGCTCAGATTCCCAAGATAATCAAAAGCAGGGATGGGCAATGCGTATAAGTCCAAGGCTCAGCAAAATTCCTCTTCTCAGGGTTGACATTTCCAGCCAAGGAGGGAAGAAAAGCCTGCATAGGAGAGGTGTGAAGTCAAAGCAATAATCCAATTTAGGGATAATGAGAGAAGCCGGGGAGGCTGTCAACTTTTAGAACAAGATTAGCAGCTCCAGGCACAGAGGAACACGGCTGAATTGTTAAAGCAAAGCGCAGGCTGGTAGGAGAGATGGTTTGCAAGTAAAACTGCAGAGGACAGCTTAGAAGCACCGGCTGGTGCAAAGACTGGTGGAACCTGAGCCCTGGGGTGCAGGCACCTAACACATGCCTGAAGCTCCAAGAAATTAAGGGCTTTGGCCACTTTCCCCCCACCACCACCCCGATACGGAAGGTGCTTTGCAGCATCCCTGCCTCCTTCAGGGTGCATCAGCATGCGGGAGAGCACAAGGATGAAGGGTTACACCATCTTCTGCTGCTTCTGTGTCCTGCCTCAAGTATCTCCAAAGCCTTCCCAGAGCCTCCGATCTGCTTGATCCTTGCAGGATTTCAGTGCCCAGGAGCACAAAGGGAGGTGGAGGTGCTTGCAGAGACCAGAGATGCAATTGCTGCTTCAGGTGCGTTTCACTGCCCTTTAAGTGAACTCCTTTAAAAATCATTAAAATCAACCCCTTTGACAGCAGCAAGCCAACATCAGAGCCCAAAACCGGTTGGAAATGTCATTTCGTAATATTCCTATCCCAGTCTCCCACATCTCGGTGCCGTTGCAGGGGGTTATCCCATTACTCAGCTGCCACAGCTGGGTTTGGCAATTGGCTTCTGATGGATTTTTTAGCACTGAGCAAATACGAGGCAATTTCACTCAGTCCACAGTGAAAGAGATTTCAGCTAAATCAGATAACATCTTTGCTCTGAAGCTGGCCAGCAGCCACCGCTGCCAGGTCCCCATGCCAAAGCCTCCTGGACATCAAACTGCTGTAATTTCATCATGAAGTGGAGCTGATGGTGTCACTTAACAGCGTGACCCCAGTGCCGGGCTCCGGGGGAGATGGCAGCCCTGCCCCCGGGCACAGCTCCCACATCAAGGGGGGGGGACCACAGCAGGAACGGCCCTGGGCCTGCCAGCATCCCTGTCCTGCACGTAGGAGCTCCGAAAATTGTAAATCCTTTTTCTCTCCATGAGAGGAGCAATTCAATCCTCCCGTTCCCCTCAGATTCAGCCCTGCCTCCAGGGATGATGGGGACATGCCAGAAAGAGGAGTGATTAATAAGCCTGCCCTGAGTGGGATGGGGTCAACAAGGATCCGGCTGCGTTCGCTGCCGATGACATCCAGCAGCAGCACGTGTACAGCCCCATGGGCAGGGATGGCCCAGCAGAAGGACAGCCGATGCCAGGGTATCTCAGCGAGCTGGTGCTATGCCATTTAAACTAGACCGGGGTTGCTTCCCCAATCTTTTTGTTTCCTTCCTCTGCCACTAAATTATTTCTTTTCTTGACGACTTCCATGCATGAAGAGCTCCCTTCCAGTGAGTCAGATGCTCTGCATATAGGCAGGTTTGATCCTCAGGACATGTCGATATCACCTCAATCCCCAATGTCACCAACAAACAGGAGGTAACACACACAGAACAGGGCCTTGAAAACTTAAAAAGCAGTGTCAAAAGTAGTGAGAAGTCTTTTACTTAAATTCTATCCACTCCAATAGCTCACGCAGTGGCAAAGCCAATGTGCAGGTGATCCTCCCCTAAGTGTTATTCCCACCTGGATCCCCTTCTTTAAAACGTCTGCTTCTTCTCTGCCTTCCATCCATGTCTGTTGGGCTAGAAAAGATGCTTGGAAAAGGGAAAAAAGCCACAAAGAACACAGCTGAGCTGTTGGTCCTAGGGTATAAGGAACAATAAATGAGTTACTTGATGTCGTACTTTTCTTCCGCATCATTGCTGCAGGGTGACCCCCAAGTGATAGATGTCCCCTCGGAAGAGAAGAGCATCCATCCACTGCTGAGCCCTGCAAGTGCGTTACTGAGAACAAATGAGAAGGCAAAGGTTCATAGCCCCAGAAGGATGACAGCCAGTGCTTCGCCCTCCATCATTTTGTGCCAGGGAAGGATCTGCTGGGCACGGTAGTTTGTTTAAATAAATGACAATAA
>NW_009259526.1:295907-296896 GCF_000687185.1 Egretta garzetta
GCAAGTTTTAAAAGTGACTTCAAAATACCATCAGGTTGGATTTGTTTGATTTTAGGTACAAGATTCTTCCAAGTGAAAAGAATTGGGAGCCAGGAGCCATAGAATTGCATTTCCAAGCACTAAATTCAGACCCACCACAGAGCCATAACAAGCAGGCAGGAGAAGAAAAGCCAACAGACATTAAGGAGATGGAAATCAAAGGCTGGGTTTCCCAGCTGTTGTAGAAAGTTCCATAAACAATCACCTGCCAACCCCTTCCCTTCACTTGCATGGCCATCGCTGAACACTCGCAGATGAGACGGCGTCTGTCCAGCTGAAAATCTGGAAGCAGAACGAGTTGCACACGACTGAATTAAAGGACAGGATAACGAAGGATAACGAAGTGAGCTGCCTTACAACAGAAAGGCACGGTGGACGGCAGGAACGGCTGAAGCCAACACATAGATGAGCACACAAACTACTCCTGCTACAGATTTCTGACAAAACCCCAATAACCCAAAGCAACGTTTTGTCCTGCGAAGCTGGGAGTAACCACGTGCTGCAATTCAGTTGTTGGCAGCAAATGGAGATTGGCTCAGAGCTCCTTTGGTCCACTACAGCTTTTTTTTTAATCCAGAAAATGTAATTACATCTACTCTTTGGAAGAATTACTGCTTTGAGTGGTTCGAGGCAGAGTTTCTTCCCATAACCCCTTGTAATCTGTCACCAAGAGATATTTTCTTAGAAGCCATCTTCAAAAATTTGGAGTTATTTAATATAAATAACTTTGTTATTTTGTTCCAAATGATAAGGGAATTCAATCTGGCTCTGTTAGCTTTAAAAAGTGTTTTTTCCCCACTCTCAGAGAGGAGCAAAGTTCTTTGTTGCAGAAAAATGAAGGGAGGAAGAAGTTTCTTTCCCCCCCGCCATCCACCCCCCCCCAAGGTGCACAACACCAACGGGCAGCAAAACCCATCCAATTTTCAGTTCTTGTAGTTTAAAGGAAGAAC
>NW_009259526.1:296915-305985 GCF_000687185.1 Egretta garzetta
TGGTAGAAGCAGGGGGTCTGCTGGGGGCAGGGGGGGGTTGGCAGTGGCAGATTGGAGAAATACCACTGCATTCAAGCAAAACCAGTGAGAACTCAAGATACCACCCCTCAGAGAAGAAATGCGTCTGTTTGACCCAAAGGCCTTTCAAATCCAAGGAAGTCAGGGGCTGGGTTATTCCCCCAAGCTCGGCTCAGCTACCAGGTACAAACCAAACGTGGGACCAGACCCGCTGTGGCTGGGCAGTGGCTCCTGCTTTGGGGCAGGGATGCTCCCCCAAGAAGCGATGGCCATGGGACTCAAGATCTGCCTCTACAGCCCCTGCATCCAAGAGGATCTACCTTAAGAGTCTTTAGTTTGGGATTTTGCTCCTCTACCTCCCTGTTGTCCCTGGGCAGCTGGTCCACGTCTGCGCAAAGATCCATGCACAAAGTTTCTCCTCATTTCCAGCCTAAATGGCAACCAGTTTCCATTCGCTTTTCTGCAAATAGTGTGGGCTTTTGTACCCAATTTGCTCTTCCACTCCCTGGTGTGCATTTTTCCGCATAGGGTGCCAAAGCAGACAGCATTTCATTGCTTAAATTATGCCATTTCTCCGTATTATTTTCTGCCCGGATCATTGCATGGATGTGGAGCTGGCTTGATACTCAGAGCCTTGACACCACGAAGTCAACAACAAGTTTTCTTACCAATTTTCTAAGGCTTCTGGATCAACCCTGTAAAGAAGAAAAATACAGCAAAGAAATTCCAAACAGGCCCTAGAAAAGCTAATAAAATACCCCATGCCTGTGTTGGCTGCGGGGAAGGATCAGCTTCCCTGTTTAGTGCTGCTTATTAAGTCTTTACAAACAATTAAAGCAGCAGAGGGGAGGAAGACGGAGCTACCGTTTCCAGCTCCCCAGCCTGCCTCTCTGCCCCCCGGCATGAATTTCATAAAGCACAAATCTCCCAGCGGGAATCCCTCAGCAATTGATTTCCTACTCATGAAATACAGCAGGCGGACGTCCTGGCTTTCCTGGCAAGAAAGAGAGATGAAAGGAAAAATTTGCCTCCGTGGGTTTTTTTTTTTTCCTAAGCTGCGTGGCTGCAGTGTCCAATCTCCCCCTGCCAGGAGGTTCCTGCAGGAACACGTTTCCGTGGGGCGACAACCCGCTGGAGATGCACAGAGAGCATCGTGTGATCAACCCCCACGAGAGCAGATCCCCGTTCATAGAATCATTTGGGTTGGAAAAGACCTTTAAAATCATCAAGCCCAACCGTTCCCCTACCCCTGCCATCCCACCCCCAAACCCTGGCCCTAAGCACCACGTCTGCCCGGCTTTTAAATCCCCCCAGGGGTGGGGACTCGACCCCTTCCCTGGGCAAACCATTCCAGCGCCTTCTCCCCCAGCCGCTCCTCATCAGCCTGGGGCTCCAGACCCCTCCCCAGCTTTGTGGCTCTCCTCTGGAGATGTTCCAGCAATGCAACATCTTTCTTATAGTGAGGGGCCCAAAACTGAACCCAGTATTCAAGGTTCAGGCTCTGTCTTGGCTCACGAACAGGTCCCAGAACAAAATTCGCAGTGACTACATTTCCTCAGGACAGGTAATTTCCAGCCTGTTTTTCCTCTTCAGCTATTCCACCTTCCACAAAAGCCACGTGCCTGGGATTGCTTCGGAACAAATCACGGCTAGGAGCACTGGGAAGCAGTGAAATACTGAACAGCCAAGCCAACGCAACCCCCCCTTATCAGCCCATCCCCACATCTCCTGGCATCACCTGAATGCTCACGAGAGTTGGAGAAGCCAACCTGCTCTCCAAGAACCAGCTCTGCAGTCGAAACGTAGCCGAGGGGCAGAGTCAGCCACATCAAAAGTGCCGCTCGGCAGGCGAAGGAGCCCACGCGGTGGAGGAGATCCCAGCCGGCAGGGGCCGGGGATGCTCCATTACCAACGATGATGCCAGCTCAACCGACGCTTGCTCACTATTTGGGTCATTTTTGTTGCTTTTACGTTAGTGACACATCTCGCACCCCGCAGTTGTGTTTCCCCCCCCTGCAGCCACATGAAAAAGCTTGTTTTCAGGCTGGAAACAAGTCCACAAACTCCTCTACCAATTTCAATACAGATGACAAAACTACAAAACCTCCATTATTCAGGTGCCCCAGGGCAGCAAGGAAGGGAAAAACTGAGAGCAGAGGTGGGAACCCCAGCCACAGGCAACAGCATCTTATTCTGCCTCTCTCAGGGGCGTTTTTCTTTCCAATCCAGAAAATCCCCTGTCCCTTGTAGAAGGATCCTGGCTGGATCCTACACGAGGAGCCAGCCAAGCAGGAGAGCTGCAAATCCATACGGGGAAAACAGAGGAGATGCTACTACAGCCCAAAAGTTCTTCTCACCTTAAATCCTGGCCAGGTAACAGGGAGATTCAAAGTCTCCAACACAAGAAGCACCTCAATTCTTGCACAGCCTGGCTGTCGAGCACGGTGTTACTCTGCTGAGCCCATAAACCTGCCAGCACCCGACTGCAGAGGAAGTTCATCACACCCTCCACATTAATTAGGTTGTACTGGAGATGTAGAATTGATTGCCGACACAGACGACAACTCCGCAGTTATCTGGGACTCACTAAGCAACACAAAAAGGTTATTGATGCAGTTGGGGAATGCTTCTGTACAGCTAGTGCTCCTCTACCCTCCTGACATCCAAGGCAGGCAAACGCATCGCTTAACATTTACAAGAAGAAAGCAATTCTTATTGCAAAGAAAAAAAAAAAAAAAAATCAACTTCCCAGCAAGGAGCCTCGGTGAGCATTTGCAGAAGCTGGCCATTTCCAGGGAAATCTTTTTCTTCCACCTGCAAATGGAATTAAGCAGGTGGAGATGCAGAGGTCTCGCAGAGCCCCGGTATGCTCCTTATTGGTAAAACAACCCCGATATTACCCCAGATCACTGGCATCAGAAGCAGAAAGGTTTACGTGGCCATAACTCAGCCCTCCAACACAAGACACCTTCTCCTGCTCGGTCAGCTCTTGTCTGAAATCGCTCACCTGGCAGGAGCCCCTGCACGGCCCAGGGATTCTCCTCTTCAGGAATTATTCTCAGTGGAAAACGCAGCGGTATATCTTTGTTTCTTTTCTTTTTCTGCTTCTCCTCCACAAGCATCTGAAACCTCTTCTCCGTGGTGTGGTTGCCTGTAATTAAATTTTGCACCAATAAGATTTCTGATGGGGACCTCATTTTCCCTGGCACGCTAGGAAAACCTCAATCAGCAGCCTGGCAGCTTCAGTTCCCTAGGGAATTCAACTAAAAAATTAAAAATTTGGGGTCTAAATTAGATCCAAAGAGAGAACAGCCAGGTCCTACCGATTGTGGCTGCTCTTTTGGCCACTTCTAGTGCACGTATTGAATCCACTCTCTCCCTTGCTCACAGCCCAACATCCCCACTGTATCCACGGCCACGGGATACGAGCAGACAGCATCAGCCATAAACCTGACTTTGCAGCAACATCTTCCTTCCCCTTTCCTGTTTATTTTTTGCTCAGGGTTTCACAGCACACCATTTCCTAAGTTCACCTCAGTTATCCAACTTGCATTTTCCCCATCACGCTGACACAGCCAAGTACCACGCTCTTAAAACTGAATTTTCATTAGCAGACATTAAGCCACATGAATTACGAGATGTTTAAGTAGGTCAGGCTGGCATTAATTGCCAAAGTGAGCTGTAATAAGTGATTGTAGCCCAAAGCCATGGAGTCAAGTTTCCCTAAGCTCAAGTCAGGCCTCCTGCTTTTCCCTTTTTCCCTTAGAATAACCAACGGTATCGTAAGCCTGACGCTCCCCTACGCTTGTTGGCCTGAAGAGCATACGGAGAAAGGTGCCAGCTCTATAATTGCACTGGAAAATGTTGTGCCAGAAGACAGATTTCATGTGGGTTTTTTTTTTTCAAACAATGAACATTGTACAAAATATTAAAACATTTTTCTAAAACATGATATTAAGGTGAAGATGAGTCACTTCACTGTCATAACACGGGCACGGAGGGGAAACCAGAGCGAACAAAGCAGCAAATGCATTCAGCAGCAATTTGCACTCTAGAACCCTCCGATGATTAGGCTTTCAGGCCAGAGGAGCTCTGCTACTTAAGCAGACGAGGCGACACATTTAGCTGTTGCTTAGAGATATTGGAATATATTGCACCAAGCCTGCTCCCCAGCGAGCCCCCCTGAAGGGCTCCATGCTGGTTTGCTGTCCTGGTTTCTGCTGGGACAGAGTTAATTTTCTCCCTAGTAGCTGGTATGGCGCTGTGGTTTGGATTTAGTACTAGAGGAATGTTGATAACTCACTGATGGTTTGGTTGTTGCTGGGTAGTGCTTGGACTGGCCAAGGACTTCTCAGCTCTGCCAGGGGCACAAGAAGCTGGGAGGGGGCACGGCCAGGACAGCTGACCCCAACTGGCCCAAGGGCTATTCCATACCATATGGCATCATGCTCACTATATAAGCTATATAAGGAAGGGGGGGACGCTGGGAGCAATGGCATTTGTCTTCCCAAGTCACCGTTACGTGTGATGGAGCCCTGCTTTCCTGGGGATGGCTGAGCACCCGCCTGCCCATGGGAAGTGGGGAATTAATTCCTTGCTTTGCTTGTGTGGCTTTTGCTTTTCCTGTTGAACCGTCTTTATCTCAACCCACGAGTGTTCTCACTTTTACTCCTCTGATTCTCTCCCCCGTCCCACAGTGGGGGGAGTGAGCCAGCGGCTCCGTGGGGCTGGGGTGCCAGCTGGGGGTAAACCACGACATTTGCCACAAGTGCGCCACAGCCCTATGGCAAGGCCGTTGTTTGCAAAGCCTCCTAGCTTGCAGAACGGGTCAAGCAATGATGGAAAAGGGCGACTTTACAGAAGCGACAGTTCAGACGTCATTAAAATAAGTCAGAGTGCCAGCTCATATCACCTGGCAGCAACCCAGCTACCAAGGGCTCTTCACAGCTGTATAATAACCAGCTTAATAGCAACTAAATAGCCCTGCATGGGGTGCCAGTGGGTTGCAGCACTAGACACTGGTGTCCTGAACAGCCCTCGTCTGCCAGCAGCACAGCACTAGAAAGGACCGGGAGAAGAGCAGATCTCTACCTGCCGACTCACACCCATTTCTTTTCCACCCAAGTAGGGCAATTAACATCCTCTTATTTCTCTTCTACTCCAATCCTTTTCAACTGGGATTCCTCCTTATGTCTTGCTTGTTACCCCTGCAAATGCAAGAACCATGCTGGAGAGCCCCCTCGCAGAGGTGCTGTGCACATAGCAGGAAAGCAGAATCCTGTTAACATTTCAACAGTCATTGATAGTCTCCAGAGTTAACAGCGTGCCAAGATAGCTGCAGATGTAAGCAATGAACTGGACCCTAGAGCAGCGCAGCACCAGGTACTGTCACATATGATGCTGCTTCCTCACAGGCACAGGTCCTGCAATCAAATTACAGCAAAGCCATGGCTCACGGGGGAGGACGGAAGAAACCCAAGATAGGGAACAGCAAAAACTCAAAGCCCAGAAGACAAATTGCTCCATTGCTTGATCCACAGATTGATCCAGCAGATGGATTCCCCTGATTCCAGATACAGGTGAGGAGGATGAGGCAGCAGCATCCCCACAGCAGTCGGAGCCATCTCAGGACACCGTGGGACAGTCTTTGCCCGCTGCTTGTGGCAGCACCAACACAAGGGGAGCCCCCAGGCTGCTGCCCAGCACCTCCAGCAGCTGCCCTGAGCTCCCCAAACCCCACAAAGGGGATGGGCAGCATTGAAAAGGGTGACAGCCCCCTTCCAGAAACCTTCCTCTCCCAAAGCGCTCTGGTCTGGACAGACTCAGCTGGCTCGGGGCAGAAAACAAACCAAGGTACAGACTCGCTTCCAGCCCTAGTGAAAAGCAGGAAAAAAAAAAAAATACTGGAGAATGAAAGCATCCAAGAATGGAAACCCATTTTAATTTCTCTCTGGAAGCGTGTTTGAAACTAGACCAAGGGGTGGAAAAAAAAAAAAAAAAAAAGGTGTTTAAAGAACCTACATGGTGTTCTGCCTGTACCCTAAATCCTCTCAGATACATCCAGATTGCAGCAAGACTGCACCGTGCCCTTGCTCGTACAGCTGAGGTTACATGGCCAGAGCCCTATTAATTGCACAGGGGCACTCGGGCAGCACAGGCTCTGTGCCGGGAGCCAGGCAGCCTCCTGCAATGCCACTCACCCTCTGCGGCTGGATCACACCTCTGGGAATGTGCCCAGGCCAGGGCCATGCTGGGACCACAGCGCTGGGAATGCCCTGCAGAAGAGCCAGGGTCTCCAAAAGCTGCTGGGAGTAAGGGCTGACCCATTGCAGGAGCTTCACAGCCTCCCTCCTGGCTTGCGGGAAGGGAGCAAACAGCTCCAGCCACCCACCCACCACCTCCCAGTGCTACAGCTTTTCCTCAGACCAGAGGTGATGGGGAATAAATTACTCGCACAACATTTGTCTTGATTGCTCCCCTGCAGAGGCAGAGAGGGGGCAGTTATTGATACAGCCCTTGCTTGGCAGAACCAGGCCATTTGTAAGCAAGACTCATTACTCTGATTTGCTTTAAAGCATCTCCAGTACCACTTTGCCCTCCCCCCAGCTTGTGCTGGGTTGGATGTGTCACCAGCTGCAGGACCCATTGCAGTTGCTGGTACCATTCAAAGGCATTTTCTTCACCCACAAGTCACCGATGGAGACATCGGCTCCATCCTCCTCCCCCAGCACAAAAAAAAAAAAATCAGCACCTCCACCCCTTGCCTGGTTTCCAGGGATGTCCCACAAGGTGAGTGCCACCATCTGCCCAACGCAACCCAGCTCACTTTGGCTGGGAAGGGTTAGGAAGCAGGAGGACACATCCCAGCTTGTGGCAAAGGGAGAAGCACCCGGCACAGGGGTGATGAATAAGCTCAGGTTTCTCCTTTCCAGCTGACCCCAACACCCACCAACCGCACCGAGGAGGAGCCGATGGTTCCCAGGGATGCAGTGGCCAAACTCTGGGAATCCCCAGATCGGGGCCAGAGCAGCTCAGGGGAGACTCAGCCCCACAGCAGAGATCGCAGCATGGTGACAGTTACCCTACGATAAATAACCTGACCAAGCACGCTGGCTTTACCCACCAGAAGCCAACACTTACAGACCCTGCAGCATCACCAGTTCTGGATATTCGACCTGCAATGCTGTACCATCTTTTGAAAAGCCTGAACACTTCATACAAATAAATCACCCTAATAACCAGCGACTGCAAGATAGTCAGCCCAGAACATCTTGGTTTGGTGAGCAAAGAGTATTGATTGTATTTCTGTGTCCTTGAGATGAACTTGACACTCTGACAGCAGCCAGAGCCCAGGGAATTGGGATTATCTCCCCTGCTAATCCCCCAAGGGGCAGGATGGGAAGAAAAGCAGTTTGACAAAACTGAACCCAGTCCCAAGACTTCCCAGGGGCTGCAGGAGCTCCGTGGTCGTGCCCAGGGTCTGTGAAGCAGGGGGCTGCTGCTCCCTGGCTCAGCAGCTGGGAGGGATGCGGAGCCCAGCACCACCCAACCCCTTCCTCCAACACTGGGAAGCAAAGCAAAGTAGAAAATAATCCATGTAGGTGTCTGGAAAAGCTAGAGTCTGGGAACAGCCATCCCAATCCAGATCTGACCTGTTTGTGTGATTACACCCTCCCCTGAGCCCCAGCTTTTCAGGCAAAGCTCCGCTCTGTCTCTGCAAACTGTGGGTCCTCCCCAGCTGTCAGAGGCATGGACGTGAGGCTCAAAGCCCGCCCCAGGAGAGGACCAGGACTAACAGCACTGCGACCGCAGGGAGACATCCATGCATGAATTTAGATCTGTTTGCAACTGCTCTCCCCAAAGCATGTGAGTTTTACTGCAAGTCTGTTAGAGGGACTAAGCAAGGAGCACAGAACACTAAGCAGGAGCCCTGAGATATCAAAGAAACAAAAGCCCCTCTACTCACAGAATCGTTTGGGTTGGCAAAGCCCTTTAAGCTCCCCCAGCCCAACCGTTCCCCTACCCCTGCCATCCCACCCCCAAACCCTGGCCCTCAGCACCGCCTCTGCCCGGCTGTTAAATCCCCCCAAGGACGGGGACTCAACCACCTCCCTGAGCAGCCCCTTCCAGTGCCTGACAACCCTTCTGGTAAAGAAATTTTTCCTACTCATACCAGACAATGAGATTAAATTCTTGGTCTCCGTCTCACCTATGACACATCCTAACCAAGGCACACAAGTAAGAGACCACGCTCACTACAGATAAGGAGACATAAGGCAGCACAGGCAGCCGGGGAGGGCTGCAGCCCCAGTACAGGGCTCAGCCACCCCCACAGCCCCCGTGGTCCCATCCCCTTAGGGCCATGTCCCAAAACACAATACCTGGGCATGCAGCCACTGGCCAAGGCAGTGGGACAGCCAATTCCGAGATAACAGTTTGGGGAGTGACAAGACAGTTTCTAAGCTCTCCCAGGGACCCAGAGATGCATCTTACACTGAAAGACAAAGCCACGATGGAAGGATTTTCAACGCAAAACACTTTCACGCCATTTTGCCCTGAGGAATAGGTACAGATCAGGAAATTTAACATCACATTCTCCCAAAATTCTCTATCTTCCCATATTTCCTTCTCTTTGAAGAGAAGACAGCAATTCCTGGAAAACCGCCTTCCCCTGCAGACTTGGCAAAACCCCCTTTCCCTTACAACTACTTATGAACTGGGGCATTTTCCCCAAAACAGGCCAGAGGGGGGCTCTGGGAATCTTCTGTCTGAAGAAATATCATCCATACCATTCCTAAGTATCTTCTTGGGCAATCTTTAATTTCTGTTTCATTTTCCTTAGGCCTAATGGCTGGTCAGATTTTGGTTGAAATGCAGAAGATACCTGTACAAATTATACACTGGGCATAAAAAAATTACCATCTGCTGCTAAGCCAGTTATACCTATGGCCTTAAGGACTTACCTCCCTGAGTGCAATGAAGTGTTTTTATTTCCACCCAGGTACCAGGGCACGGTAAACTTGCCAGAAAAGGGTAAACATCACCCCCCCCC
>NW_009259526.1:306411-320826 GCF_000687185.1 Egretta garzetta
TTTTCCTTAGGCCTAATGGCTGGGCAGATTTTGGTTGAAATGCAGAAGATACCTGTACAAATTATACACTGGGCATAAAAAAATTACCATCTGCTGCTAAGCCAGTTATACCTATGGCCTTAAGGACTTACCTCCCTGAGTGCAATGAAGTGTTTTTATTTCCACCCAGGTACCAGGGCACGGTAAACTTGCCAGAAAAGGGTAAATATCCCCCCCCCCAGGAGAGGAGCAAAGTCAAACACAGCTCCTCGCTCCATGGCTCGTAGGAAGGAGCAGACCCGCTTGGTTAAATGGCACGGCACGCCGGCAGGCCCGGCACCGATGGATGCCCGCGTTTGCTCTCCCCAGTAGCAAAATGAAGCTCAGGCAACCTGCGGGCAGGTGATGCATTCAAAAGCCTAAAGGAGAATCAAAAGACCCTTGATGTCCTTTTTCTTCTTTTATAGAGGGACACGAGGGCAAAGCGATCTTGCGTCTCCACCGGTTTTGCTCTATAACCTGGGGTGCATTTCTGCCAAGCTGCACGGGACTCCCGCACCTTGTGATGAACATCCGAAGGGTTCGGCTGCATTTCCAAAGCTGGACCAGAGACCCAGCTGGGGAAAACCAGCTGAGCTCCACCAGAGCAGCTGAATCCAGCAGAGACCTGGCAGGGTGCATCTGTTTATTTGTTCATTTTGAGCACTGTGGTGTTGTGTACCCTCCCCCCCCCCCCCCATTTGTGCATCTTCCTTCATTCAAACCAGCCAGCATTGCCTGTTGAAGCAGTTTAACCCCCCTGCTTCCCACCACTGCACGCATCCCTCGCTCAGCCAGCCCTGGGTGCTGCCTGTGCCCCTCGACATCTCCCTCATTCCTGAAGAGAGCAGCCCCGGAGCATCGGCTGCTCACCAGCATCCTCCTTATTTCCTATTTAAGTAGCCCCGCAGAGAGAAAACTCCCCCCCTCCACCTTTCCCTGGTGCGAACAAGTGCTAATTGCTCAGACACGCAACGCACACCCAGAGCCACCATGTTGCTGTGATTGCAAAGCCGGGTAACGTCAGCATCCCAGGGACCCTCCTCCAACTCGGATCCGAGAGCAGAGGCTCAGCGGTGCCCAGCAGCAGGTGCCGGAGGAGGCAGCCGGAGCCGCTCGCCAGGTAAGGGGCACTCCAGCCCTCCCTTCCCCGCCCCAGCTTTCCTGCTCACTTCGTTGCTCTGCGACAACAAAATGCAAGTAAAATAAAGCCCTTCTCTTTGCAGAGGCTGGGGGGCAGTTGCCAGATCTTTGATCTTCCTGGGGGGTCAGGTTGTTCATTCGCTTCCCTGCGGAGGAATTCTTGGAAGCGCGGGTCAGGCGAGAGCGATGCGTGCGGCAACTGCTAGAGATGTAGCAGACAGCCGGGGTAATTCTGGCTTTGGCTCTGAAGTGGATTTGCTTTCAGGGTACTTCTCTCCTGCCCCCTTCCCTGAATAATCCTGAACTTTGGAGGTTTACAGGTTTGTCCATCCATCCATGTCACGCTTTGTGTGCTGCCACAGTTGTTTGCAATGGGGAGGTTCTTCCCATTGAATATCACAATTTACCCGCCGTTAAAGAGTTACTTTAATTGTGGGCTAAGCTGCTTTAACCCTTACTTTTGAAAATACTCCTTAAACTCTATTTCCCCCCCCCTTCCTTCTTTTGCTAGGGGACCCTGGGAGCAGGGAGCAGCCACGTCGGAAGCTTCTTCATCATTTGTGAAATCTCAGTCAATGAGGAGCCTGAACTCCGACACAGAGAAAGGCGCTAATTAAACACGGCAACGCTTCTGCTCCAGCATGGAAAAGCAAGCGCTGTGCAAATGAAACAGCAGCCACCCCTCAAGTCCCCCGAGGGCTGCGAAGAGCCAGCCAGGCACGAAGCTGCCTCCCTGCCCTCCCCGTTCCTGCCAGCCCCAAGAAGGACCCTTGCTGCAGAGACACAAACTGGAGCCATTTGACTTCCCCGGCAGAGGAAAACCACAGCTCACCCGGGTGCTCTCAGGGAGAAAAGTTCCTTGACTTGCATAGGGAGTTATAATTCTCATTTGCTTTGTTCACGGAGCCTTACGTGTCTTTCAATCTTTTTTTTTTCCGTCCCTGATCGCTCCAAAGTCTAACTTCCCCAATGGTAGGGGACAGGAGAGGTAAGTTAGATGGTCCATGCTGCCTCACAGCCCGCTCTTTGGAAATAACCCACTTCTAAATGAGATAGCCACTGCATCTCAGACTGGAAAAGGCTCTTCCTCCTGGGCTGGCAAGGCTTTCAATGACATCTGAGGGCAGTCCGTGACCAGCAGGCATGGGAAACGGCTCTCTCTGGGATGATCTGAACAGCACCTGCAGCACCCCAGGCAACAGTTGCTACCTGGACAACAGCATGAGGTTCAACTTAACCTTCCAAGAGCAGGCGGCAGATTTCTATGTTGTCCTCCCTGTGATTTACTCCGTGATCTGTGCTGTTGGGCTCACAGGCAACACTGCTGTCATCTATGTAATCCTCAAGGCTCCCAAGATGAAGACCGTGACAAACATGTTCATCCTGAACCTTGCTATAGCTGATGACTTGTTCACACTTGTCTTGCCCATTAATATTGCTGAACACCTCCTCCACTACTGGCCCTTTGGAGAAGTCCTCTGCAAGGTTATCTTGTCCATAGACCACTACAATATCTTCTCCAGCATTTATTTCCTAACAGTGATGAGCATAGACAGGTATCTGGTAGTACTGGCTACAGTCAGGTCCAAGAGGATGCCACATCGTACATATCGAGCAGCCAGGATTGTCAGTTTGTGCATCTGGATACTGGTCACCATCATAGTTCTCCCTTTCATCATCTTTGCCAATGTCTACATAGATGACCTGGAGATCAAGAGTTGTGGTCTCAATTTCCCCAAACCCGAAAGGTTTTGGTTCAAAGCCAGCAGGATCTATACGCTCATCCTTGGCTTTGCCATTCCAGTATCCACCATCTGCATCCTCTACACCATGATGCTCTACAAGCTAAGGAACATGCACTTGAACTCTAATGCTAAAGCCCTGGACAAAGCCAAGAAGAAAGTCACTATCATGGTCTTCATAGTCCTAGCTGTGTGTCTCTTCTGCTGGACCCCCTTCCACTTGGCCACCATTGTGGCTTTAACCACTGACTTGCCCCAGACCTCCATGGTCATCGGTATATCCTACTTCATCACCAGCCTAAGCTATGCCAATTCATGCTTGAATCCTTTCTTATACGCTTTCCTGGATGACAGCTTTCGGAAAAGTTTCCGGAAGATGCTGGAATGCAGAACTTCTTGAACAGCGGGTTGGGGCTCACAGGTCCCCTCCCTCCCACAGCTTTGCAGGGGCACCTTTGCAGACTGAAGGGGTGGATAGTAAATGCACAAAGTTCTTTTATTTACACGTAACGTATGTGTCTGGTTATCACCTATCTTTCCTGTGGTTTGTCCTGCTGACTTGTGAGTCCTACGTTTTCCCCTCCCTGCACCTCCCAACTTCTCAAAGGTGCATTTCTGTGTTCTTGTTTTTAATCACACACCCCGAAGCGTTAAGGACAGAAAGCCGCTTTTTCAGAGGTGCACTTCCACCACACAGCGGTCCTCGATTGCCATCTGCTGTACAGCACAGACAAGCCGGAGCCCCGCTTTCAGATTCACGTAACGCTCGGTTCCCAACAGCTCCCTTATTCAGAGGATCGGCTCACGGGGCAGAGCGAATGGGCTCTTTCAGAGACACACCAAGAACCAGACCAAGGAAGGCTGCAAGACGAGTATTTGGAAGGGACAACGAACCATTTCCATGTCCCCGTGCATGCATGTGTGTGTTACAGCTTTGGTTTTGAAGGTGTCTACTTTCATCCCAAATTCCCACTTTCCTGAACTGTTAACACAAGTTACATTTAAACCAAAAGCAAGATTTGGGTCTCAAAAATAGTGTTAAACCACACACCATACAAATGCTACGGCAACTGTGGGAATGCGTGTTAGAAATTACTTCTAGCTAATTGTTCTTGTTGAGTGTCAAATATATATTTATTTAATAGCAATTAATTAAATAAACCTCATGGGAAAAAGAAAGACTGGTCCTTCTTTCAGCAGAAAAAAAAAAACCTTTATGCGACTTGTCCCATGTCTTTGCTATATATATATTGCATTTTGCCTACTGTAAAATAAAATATTGTAGATTTATAACAAGTTTAAGGTGTTCTGTAAGCCATGAGAAAAACCCTAACAAGCACTGCAGGTAAAATTCCTTCTTTAACAGGTAAATAGCAAAGCAAAGTACTTCAACAGAACGAGGACCTGAGAGGAAGAGTCTGGAAATCAGAAATACAGTTCTGAAAGCATCAGGAACTACCAAAACCCACGGAAACCCCATCCTCCCCCTCGCTGATAGTGGATGAGCACATCACATCCTCCAACTTTCAGCCGGGGAAGAGACTCCCCCCCCACCATCACCCGTGGAGGTGAGCAGGGCTCGTTGCCACATTCAGTCCTTCAGAGTGGTCTCCCACAGCCAGGATAGAGCCAAAATAAGGCAGCTGTGGCACGTGCACCTTATTAGCCACCCAAGCACCTTCTTAAATGTGAGTGGACTCTTCTTTTTTTGCCAAAGCAATGCCAGAGACTCCTGCACCACTACCCCCATCACCTCCATAAAACCCAGGCTACTCCCAGCGCTTGTCCTGGAGGGTGATGCCCAGCTGAATGGTGCAGCAAGCTGCCTCCCAGGGCTGTGGGATGTCTGTGAAGAGCTTCTTCTCACACCCTTTAATCCCTGTAGAGTATATGCATCACTGGTTTAAGGGAGGCTGTCTCAGTTAATATTTCCCTCTCCAGCTTTCCCCAGATCCGCAAGCACCAAGCTGTGCTCTTACCCCTACAAACTCCACCAGGAAAGCACAGGACAGGAAAAACAAAAGATGACGAGGCTAGAGACCAGCTATATTGCATGTACCTGAGCCCATCCAAGACACAAGCTACCTACAGCAGTCATCCAAGATCTGTCCAGAAAATGGGGCTGGAGGCAAGGCTGCAACACAAGTCCAAGTTTCCATCCAGGAAGCAGAGCTGGAAACACGTATCCCTCCAAAAAACAGGGATAAAAGTTGTAGGGCTCAGCTTAAATGGGCTCCTGGAGCAATGGGCGAGGCTGTGGATGGAGGCCCCAGGTGAGGCCACTCAGGGCAATTCAGTCCTACCCGTGCTCCCAGGACTCTGGCACCAAAATTAACAACCTGCAGTGCATCACGATGGCAATTTCATTTTTCCCTTTTAGAAAACAGAAAGAGATTTGTGAATACAAGGTCACTTGTGTTGCCTTCTCCATGTGAAAGGTGTTAACTTTGGAAGAACAATGAAGGAGAACACATTCTTCCAGGTGAAACTTCTCCAGGAACTTTTTTTTTTTTTTAATACCAACGGTAACATTGACTTGCTGTAAAGATCAAGCACTGAAGCCCCTCCCTCAGCCTGATGGACCACAGCAGAGGGTCCTTAATCCCACAATCTTAAACCCCCCAGACTCAGTCCCCACAAGGTTCCCAGAGCCAAGTTTCATGGTTCATCTCTATTTCACGTTAGCCACGCCTTGCAACTGTCAGCAAACACAAAGATTTTTCAAATCCTGGTCCCAGTCCCATGTCAGCACATGCAGGTGTGTGGGGTGACCACTCAGCAAGCCCCAGTCACAAGAGGAGGAACGGGGAGGCCCCCGGAGAAGAGAGCAGCTCCACTTAGAAGGTGCTGATGGCTCTCAAGAGGTATCAAAAGACTCAAAGGATTTGGAGAAGAGGGGGAAGACCTGGCAGAGGGAGTGGGGACCACACAGGGGGCCAATTCTGGAAGGACAGCCTGGTGCTGTGGTCCTGGCCAGCCTTCACGGGGAAGGAGGCAAGGGCCATCAGCAGATGAGGGAGCGTGGAGGTGTTGGTGACCCCTTGGAGCAGCCCAGGCAAGGCCAGGGAGCAGAGCCAGCCCACACAGGTGGGCATCACGGGCACACACCAGGTTAGCATGGTTGCCACCTGCTGGCAATGGGCTCCCCAGGTGGAAAAACCTCTCCAAGTGCGGAAAACGGACTCAAATGATGCCACCTCACACCCAGATTGCCCAGGTAGCTGCAACACCGCTGTTCCTTGGCGTTAGGGCAGTGGGAAAGGCAATGTATTCTATTAGGTGGAAAACCTACTGTATTTCATTAGGTAGAAAGGACCTTTCGAGTGTAAGTCAGCCACTTTCAGACCTGAGAGTGTCAGTGCTGAGCTTTTCCCCTTTGAATCAAACATCCTGATCGTCACAGAATCACAGAGTTTGGAGGCCCCTCTGGAGACCTCCCAGTCCCAGCCCCCCTGCTCAAGCAAGCTCACCTACAGCAGGTTGCCCAGGACCATGCCCACTTGGGTTTGAATGTCTCCAAGGATGGATCCGCCAAAACATCTTCGGACAACCTGTTCCAGTACTTCCCCGCTCTCACAGCACAAGCTTTTTCCTATGTTTAAATGGAATTTCCCATATTTCAGTCTGTGCCTCCCGTCCTGCCACTGGCCAACTCTGAGAAGAGTCTGGCTCCTTCTTCTCCGCACCCTCCATCAGCCATTTACAGGCATTGCTCAGATCCCCCCGCACCCTCTCTCCCCGAGGATGAGCAGCCCCATCTCTCAGCACCTCCTCTTATGACAGCGTCCTGCCTGCTGCTGTGCTTTTCTCCATGTCAAATGCCTGAGATGGGAATGTCGGCTCCTCTTGGCTCTCATGGGGTGCAAGGCTTGCTCTGGCCAAGGTCTCCTCCCGTGCTTAGGAGGGGCTCTGGCTCCCATCGGTGCACCGAGCTGGCCGGTGGAGCGCCTGGCAGGGCTCTGTGTTTCAGCCTGGCGGCACTAAGCGGCACTCTCTGCTTTCAGCTCAGCATCGCTGGATCTCCCGCAGTGCTGCTCAGCCTCACAAGCAGGCTGATTCCGTGCTTCCGCGGGGAAGGCTGCAAACTCGGGCTGTCCGTGCCCGGGGGGGACCCTCTGAGCACGGCACCCGAGGCCAGGCTGCTCCAGCCATTCCTGGGAAAGCAGAAGCCACCTTCAAAGGAGACACTTGCCCACTCGTTGCACAAGTTCACCCCAGGGAAAACCTGCATGCCCACTCATTCATTTGAATCTCATCAGGCTGCTGGGGCTGGCTTGCTGCGGATCACACCAGCCCACATCAGCCACAAAGCAAAGGCTGGAAGCGGGGAAATAAATCCCCTTAACAATTCACCGAGGGTCACAGGAGTCTGAACTGAATCATAGAATCATAGAATCATAGAATCATAGAATGTTTTGCGTTGGAAGGGACCCCTAAAGATCATCTAGTCCAACCCCCCTATTTTTTTTTTTAGTTGAAATGTAGCACAAAGCTTGTAAAGTTGCTGAAAGACCCAGAATTGACTTCTGGCAAAACAATTTGACTTGGCTGAGCAGAAAAGGTCGTGCAGTTGAAATTGAGGTATCCTTGGGGCAGGCGCGGGGCTGCTCGGGCAGTATGGCCATGAGGGACAAGGAGCCTGAGGCAGGAAAGTCCATATAGCTCAAAGACGGAGTTCGCAGAACTGCAGCATATGGGGCTGCAGCATCTGTAAGCAAAATTTTGCCAGACATTTGGAAAAACTGGGAAAAAGTGTGCGCAGCGTGGATGAAAAGGTTATTATAACATCATCGCTAGCTCAGAGGAATTCCTCACAGGAACAGTGGACAGTATTTTAGCATAAGTTAATGGACTAGACCATGAGAACACTAAATAATGCAGTCATAGCAGTGGTCCATCTAGGCCGGTGGCCTCTCTCCGGCAGTAGCCATAGGAGATGCTATTCAGGGAGAGCATGAGAACCTGGCTGCTTTCTGTGGTCCATTCCCTGTTTATCTGCCCCAGAATTCAGAGTTTTGTACTGTGAATTTTGTACTTTTGCTATCCATTTTTTGCATCGCTTTGTATCAATTGGTGACCAGCAGGGCTCCCTCCTGTCCTAACCCCCTTCCCACCAGCCATGCATCGAACAGGGAAGCCAGCTCAGCCCCGAAGCCAGGGAAATTTCCTTCTGGGACAGCCCGGGATGTGTTAGTGAGTGCAAAGGTGCCGGGTAATCTCACGGCTCCCTGGTTGCAGCGGGAGCTGAAGGCTTTCTGCTCGCTCCTGCCCACCGCAGCAGCACGGAGGAAGGCAGCCGGCTCCTGCCCACCTCCTCCCCGGGAAGGACATCACCCTCCCCGCTCCAGCTGCACCCAGGAGGACAGACAGCCCCGGCCGACTCCTCTTCATCATCCTCGGGAGAGGGAGAAGAAGCCGCTTTCCACCCCAGAAACAGGAATTAGGGCTCATACAGGGCTCGTATTCCCACCACAGGCTTTAAACGCAGGCATCTGAGATAAGAGGCGGGGATCGGAAATTACTATTGCTTTTTAAGCCTTTGTGCTGCAGTAATAACGGCTGTTTCCATCGATTGTCCTCATCCAAGCTGTGCTGCAGCCTGTTCCCCCGTGAAGCCGTAATCCCCCGGCACTTACGCAGCCTCACGCCGACTCCTACTGCTGGTCACGATTTCGGGTGAGAAAAGAAATAATACCCCACTGAGGGATGAAGGCCTGGCTCTCAGAAGCATCTTTAGATGGGGAAAAAAAAGAGAAGAGAGATCAAAAATGGATGAGCAAAAAGTTGGAATGTGGGAGATGGGAAGCAGAAGCATCTCTAGAGGAAGCGTTAAAAGCAATCCAAGAGAGAGATTTTGTCCCTTTTCCGTGCAGCCTGATTTAGCCATAGTGCTCGCCCCGTCGCCTGCGGGATGCCCGGAGCCCCTGGGTGCCATGCGCTAATGTGCCGCTGATGGTCCCACTGCAAACCTGATGGAACGGTGACCCTCCGGCTTTACTGCTAAGTTCTGGGAGAAACGAGCCCCATTTGGTGCCTTCAGAGGGTCCCAGCACCTCAGGGATTGACATTGCCATCTGCTGCTGTGGAGAAGGGGGCTCCCCAGGGTGGGGTTCCTTTCACCAGGAGTCAGGAGGTCACCCAAGGACCCTCTGTGGGCCATGGGGACACAGCGCTGGCAGCCGCCTGGCCCACGCCTGGGGCAGAACATGGTGGGTCTTACCCCATCTATGCCACCACTGCAGCCGAGGCTGTGCCCAGAGCTGGGTTTGGGGTGAAAAACCCTTGATCCAGGGCAGCACTGTGGCCTCCAGAGGAGCTCCGTGCTTGCTGTCACCAGGACAGGACACCAGGCACCCTCCAAAAAAAATAAGCTTTCCAAAGAACCCCCTCTTGAAACGCCATATGCCACATTGCCGCATTTCTTCCTTTTGCTGGAAGGGAGGAAGAGGAGTTAATGTAAAGGCAAACACCAAGAACAGTGACAGTAAATATTGCCAAGAGTTTCTCATTGGCATTTGTTTTTGACAAGTGAAGATGCAGAGGGAAAGATCAAAGCTGTCTGAATAGCTTTTAATTACGAGCTTCAATTGCTCTATTTTCTCTCAGAGAAGTATTACAATTATCTAACAAAGCTCTTCGAGTGGAATTAGACACTAGCCCGAAGCTTCAAGGGCTCTTTAGTGGCTATTTTCCCTTTTAAAAAAAACAATATTTGATGTCTAGATAAAAAGCAGGCACTCCCGTAAGTGCCTACAGCCAAGTCCGGTGCTCGCTGGATAAAGAGGGAGAGGGTGGAAAGCTTTTCCCGGGAGGAGGTGAGCAGCCCCAGCTGCACCACAGGCTGATGGTGGCTCTGCTAAAGCACCCCAGTGTCCCCTCACTGGGCATGGCGGGGCCTTGGGTGCTGCCACCAGCATCCCACGTGGGAAGGAGGAATTGCCAGAGAGGGGAAAATAAACTACAGTTTGGGAGTAAGGCCTTTGACAAGGGGCAACCGTCCCCATCTTCAGGTCACCTGAGATGTAATTTCTTTCTCTGCCTTTCACCAGGACTTCTGCTCGTCTCCGCCACCTCCCCTTGCTCCACCGCTTCCCCTGCACAGCTCGTGCCTGAAGAGCACCACCTGGGGTGTTTCTCAGGTCCTAACCATCCACCGTACAAAACTCAATAAGGCAGCTGAACAAGGAAAGCGGAGAAATAAGGATTCAGTTTCATAAACTTAACCCACAAATGAGATCAGAGGCTGGTAATTAATAAAGTCGGATTGCAACGCAATGAAAACCCTCCCCTGAGAGGCAGCCTGCTGCTGCTCGGTGCTGACGGCGATGCGACGGGTGTAATTACATTTCTCTTAGCCCTGAGATGGAGACAGCGAGCTCCTCTGTGCCATGGGCTGCTCTTGGCCGAGCTTCTTCCTTCCAAGCTGGGCACAAGCCAGCTGATGATAGCCACCGTTTCACGGCGGACAGGAGGGGTCAGAGCCAGGCAGCTCATCATACACCATCCTGGGGGATAGCCCCATGGCAGAAGGGATCGGTGGCATCGCGGACACCCATTCATCAAAAGACAAGAGGCAGTTTTCCAGCTGAGCCCATTCAAACTAAACCCCGGTGCAGATGCCAAAGCAAAGTGCGGGGAGAGCAGCCCCGGCCGGCTTTCCACCTCAGGGAGCAAGGATAAACACCAGCACCAAAGGTTGGGCTCTTTTTCTGCTCTTTTATGCCTAAACCCTGGAGGCAAGTGATTATCCCCGGGAATTTTCTCTGTGGTTGAGCAAAGCAAGAGCAGTGCAAGGCTGAGATGAGGGGAAGTCCAAAATATATGAAGAAATGCCCTGTGCGTGTGGAGAAGTTGCTATTAATGCCTAACGTTGGACAAGCATTAAATAGCCAAATCACAACACGGGATTCGTTTCACACAGAGGGGCTCAAGCTGAAAAGCCATTAATCTTGATTTCATATTGACTACGTAGCTTGTGTTTTTATTCCCCTTCACTGCATGAAGCAGCATGGCGTGAGCTTTCCGGAGCGCTCGCTGCACATGGCAGACTGAAAACACACAGAGAAATCAATGTTTATAGAAAGGACAGAGCCGGTTCAGGCTTTGGTCTCCTTTTTGTGGCCAGGAGAAAGGTGATCCCATGCAACCAAAAACCAGGCTGTAGGAAGATGTTAATTCTGTCAGTGGTTTCCTTGGAAAAAAAAACCAAGTTTCCGGCTTGGTTTCTTGCAGACTCATCCTCCACTTCCCTACGTTGAAAATCTGCTGTTTGGCAGGGCTGGTGCTGCTCGGCTCTTGGCTCCAGCTCATCCTGCCTGGCTGCAGGCCCGGAGGGGAGGGAAGCAGCGGGCGCTCTCCCTGACCACTGCAGGCAGGCAGGAGGGCTCCATCCCCACAGGAGCTATATATACTGGAGGAAAAATACCTTTTGCTGCAAGAGTGGGCTGGTTGCATAGGTTACAAGCCCAGTAATAGCTGCCTGCACGGGCTCTGCAAGCAGGATTTCCCACCCGGCACCTATACACTGCAAAAAGCACAAGGATTTGAGAGCAAAGCAGGAGCAAGAGGCAAGGGCATGGATAACGCCGCGCTGTGTGGACCCACAAATGATCCAACCTGCTCATTACTCAGGCAGACCTCGAGTGATGCCACGTGCCAGCATGGAGCGATGGGGCTTCCCCCCCCTCCCAGGGGGCCTTTCCAGCAGCTTAACCACGGGGGGACCAAGTTCCCCAGAATCCAAACATGAAAGATATTCTCCAGAGGGGTGAAGGTGATCCCAGCTGGTGTCAGATATTACTGTGCACTTTCTAGGGGGAGCATTTAGCGAGTTTTTGGGTCACTGCAGCAGAAGCCCTGTGTGTAGCGGGAGAGGCAGGAGGTGGGGAAGGGGCTGCCTGTGCCCCCCAGCACTGCAGAGCACCAGCATCACCCCTTTGCTGCAGACAGCTGGGATTTCACTGGAGAGAGGGAGAGAGAGAGCAAAGTCAGTTTACACGGCTGATTAGCATCATCGTTGCCAAGATACATAACCATGTTGCTCTATTTATTGATTATTTCATTCTCTCATGTAATTTATCCAGGCTTCAGGGTACAAGGGGAGTTGGTGAGCCGCGGGGCTCTTTGACCTGAAGTACACCCATCCCCATCTCTTGGAAAAAAAAAACAAAACTACAATTCCTTCTTTCAAAATGAGTTATGGCCTTACCGGATCTGTTATCATGTGTTGTGAGCAAAGGGGGCATGCAGCCCCAGTCAAAATGGGCAAGAGGGCCAGTGGATGCAGCCACTGTGGGCCACTCAAAACAGATGTGCATCAGCTCAGCCATGGCAAGGAGGGGCTACAGATCCTGTCACATCACATCCCCAGCCCCAAAAAACCCCCAACAAACACCCCCTGGCATCACACAGCGCATGCTCTGCTTTCTTCGTGTCCATCCCTGTTCCTCGCACAGCACCATGACCCTTGGGTTAGGGGCTGATGCTGCAGCCTCAGGTCCACCTTCCCCTTTCTCTCCCTTCTTCCACCCTCACCACCTCACCAGCCTTTTGCCACCATGAAGCTGAGACACTTCTCCCTCCCGCAACCCCCCATCCCTCACATCTCCGCTTGAGGTTCTCCTGAACGCAGGAGAAGGCCAGGCAGTAAGAGCTGGTCCTTCAGACAGCCCTGGGCAGGGCTTGGGGGGGTGCAGATCAGGGCTGGGAATTACCAGCTGATTCTGCAAAGTCACAGCCATGAAGCTCTGCCACCGCAGAGACGCACATGGAAACACGAAGGCGCAACCAGGGCCACAGCTCGGGATCTGTCTGAAGGAGGTTCTCCCTGTTGAAGGAAGGAGACATTTGTTTATGCATAAATATCCACTAAAAGACCTGAAGGGAAGCACAGGGAAATGAGTGGGAAAGCAAATCGGAGTTTTTCTGGCGGTGCCTGCTTTGGTGCCAATCTGAGTCCCTCTCCTGAGCACCTCTGCACCAGCACCAGCTGCTTTTGGAGATCCTCTTCATTGAAACATTCAGGGCTGGTTTAGGCTAGACATTAGGAAAAAATTCTTCACTGAAAGGGCTGTCAGGCACTGGAAGGGGCTGCCCAGGGAGGTGGTCGAGTCCCCATCCCTGGGGGTATTTAAAAGAAGGATAGATGAGGTGCTTGGGGACAGGGTTTAGTGGTGGGATGGCAGGGTTAGGTTAAAGGTTGGACTCAATGATCTTAAAGGTCTTTTCCAACCAAAGTGATTCTATGATTCTATGAAACAAAAAGGCTGCAACTATGGTGAGCACCTACTTGCCCTATAAAGCATTGCAGGGCGAGAGGCATCCATCTCCAGGCACACATCGTCCTCCGCAGCAGTGATATTCCAAAGCACCCAGAGACAGACATCAGAGCCGTTACAGCTCTTTAAGGAGTTAATAAATCTTCCTCTGGGGGGAAAAAAAGAAAAAAACAACTTATTTATCATCTAACTCCTCACAAAAACCCCTTGGAAAAAGAGACACAGCGACTGCTCGGCATCGGGTAGCGTCTTCATCAGGGCAAGTCCTGAGCTGCAGAGCAATGGGCACCACCTGGGGCAAACAAGGTTTTGGTCCTTCCACAGCCAGGGTTTCTTCCACCTGCTAAAATAGTCCTCAGCACAGGGGCCAGAGGAATTTGGGGCAGGTGAAAGGCTTTGTGGCTCCTACGGGCGGTGGGCATGAGGAGGGTGATTTTGCCTCGATACTCACCCAAACCAACTAACCTCAGCCCGACCTGCAGCTCCGTGAAGGGTAACTCAGCACCGCCCTGGGCAAGAACTCCCCATGGCATAAAACCCTCCAAACTTCACTGCGGGTGCAAATTCTGCGCCTTATTTCTGCTTTTAGAAATTGTGATTCATGTTGGGGGGAAAGTTGTTGGCTGAACAGCCTGGGCGAGGGAGGGAGATGTGGCCCCGGCAGAGCAAAGCACCCTTCAAAAGCCAGAGCTCTGCTCAGATGTGCTCCAGCCAAGGAGCTCCCAGGGGGAATGCTCAACCCTCGGCTCAACCATTCCTTGGCCTTTCCAGTAGCTGACTCCAGCCAGCGGCAGCAGGGAGAACACTTAGTAAATTAATAAATCCCATAATACTGAATAAAGTACTTTGGTTTATGGTTTTGCTATAAGAAGTCACCCCTGGGTACTTCTAATTAACTGAACTAGGAAAGAAATTAAGATTGCAACTTTTCCCCACCAGTTTTCTCTTTTTTTTTTTTTTAAAGAAGAAAATCACCGCTGCTAATAAAAAAAAAAATACCTTCTCCATATATTTCCCTGCCTGGGTAGGAATATTGATCTCTGTGCAGGGAGAAGGCGCTTTCCTTATTGCACATTTCCCTGGCTACAGAATATGGCTTGGGCTTTATTTTCAGAGCATGGGGAGTAAATGGGAAGAGCTCATTTTAGCCCTACATCAGGCTTCACCCCAAGCAGCGGAGCTGCTCCAACCACCCCTTTTCTAGCATTTTCCTATCTTCTGTCCCCAAGTTGCCT